>NC_051194.1:20167777-20470555 GCF_015220075.1 Falco rusticolus
GACCGCTGACACACACAAAGGTCAGGCCTCCCATGCACATGTGGAACAGCTCTGCAGACCCCAGATGGGCACAACTGTGCTGAGCCCAACCTGCCTCAAATGGACCTGCCGGGGATGGGATTATCCGTGTGTCTGCAGTGCCCTGGACCTCTGATCCCACAGCTGGTGTTTGCTGTGAAGCTGTAAGAGGTACCATGTCCTGTCTGCTTTCATACAAGATCTGGAGTGAGTTATATAATAAAGAAAAACTTTTTTACATGAGATTTCCTTCAATGCTTTCAGTGGCTGTTAGGTTTCAGGGGTATCCCATGATGGGTCTTGAAGCTCCATCCAATGATGGAGCAAAGGAAAATCATCACATGTACTCCTTGTGTACCTAACATGCACTATGACTAGTGTCATATGAAAAGTTTTCTCCCAGTTTAGCCAAAAAATAATCAGAAAGAAAAATCAAGAGATTTACAGAAAGCTAGAGAAAATTACTTAAAAACAGAAACAAGAGCAATATTACCAAGTGGCATTCACTGAAATGAGTAAGATGCACAGCTCTCCTAAGTAACACATTCCTGAAATTTGCAGATGAAACTAAATTGGAGAAGAGATCAAAATACCAACGAGGATAGAGGACACACAGAGTGGGTCCCGCTGAGACTGCACGCAGTCGGAGGCAGAATGTGATCCACTTGGAAAAACACAGCCAGGCCATTTAGGAGAAAATGATCCGAATCACAGTCTGAGTCACTGGGAGGGGGAGCCCCGTGGTGCAGCGAGGCTGAGCAAGACTTATTGCTGTTGTTGAGGAGGGTCTCACCACAGCACTGTTTTCTTTTCTCACCATCCATCCCATGTTTTCAGAAGATCAGAGTCTGGATGGAAAATCCTTCTGCTGTTCACAGAGTATTTTAAGCCAGTCTGGCTCCCCACAAGCCCTGGGGATGTTACCACCTGAGGGGAGGGTGGCAACTGCTTGCAGGAAGGTAAGCTAGGATGAATGCCTAAGCAGGAGCTTTATTCAGCATGCACAGCCCAAAACATAGCCTCTGTCCCAGTGCCCTGGGCTGCCAGCACTGTGCCAGAGCTCTGGATGCACATCAGCAGCCCCAGCTGCCCAGTCATTGCATGCCCAGCCTGGGAGCAGCCGGGGTGCACACACTGCACGCATCCTCACTGTGCCGGTCCCAGTTTCAGAACTGTGTACCTCTCCTCTGGACCACCCATCACAGGTTGCTGCTCAGTCTTGGTGTCCCTCGAGAGTCTCTGCGTGGCTCTTTTGCCCGCTTGGTCAGGGATTTGCTGCAGCAAACCACCGTACCAGCCGGCAGCAGGGGCTGAATGCGGTGGAAAGCTGGACCAGTGATGGGAGCTCTTCTCAAACAGCAGCTCTGATATGATCCGTGTTATAGCTGTATCTCTCAGTCAGTGGGCATATGGCAAGCCATTCACTAAATAAAAAAATTAAATTACCCAAGACTATAAAACAGTCAATTTAGAGCGATATCCTGACTGTAATATGGCAATAGCATTTCATTTACTGCTACAACAGCAATCCTGTGAAGGAATGGAGGATTCAGAGGGGTGGTACAGGGTACCCCAAACCCGTGCATGTTTAGGAGTGGGGTGAGGCTACCACAACCGAGCAGGGTCCATGGGCTGCCAGCTGGCAGCCCATCAGCTCCTAGCTGTGAGAGAGGGCTGCTGCGGCAGTGGCCTCCTCTCAGCCCTACTGCTCTCAGGTTGCAGGCTCACCATGGGCACTCCCGTTTCTGCGATGTGGAGCATTAATGTCACATTAGCCTAATGGGCAGTTTTCTCATTTCCGGGTTCCACATCCTCATTTTCCAGGCACAGATAAGATATTTGTGCCACGGATGGTGTTGCCTATCAGCATGAAATGCTGTTGCTCTTCCCTCGCCTTGTTGGAGTGTGGAAAATGGAAGAATACTTTGTAATCTCATTGTATGTACCCTGCACATTTTACACCTCCCCCTTTTTTCTAGCTGCTCTATCTGCTCGTGGAAATGAGTTGAAGCCTGGCCTGGATGTGAGGGTGGGAGGTCCAGGGTCTTTCACAACCCCTTGTTTCTCCGTAAGTGTGACTTCCCCAGGACCCCACTGCAGCATCCCTGCAGAAGCCACCTTTCTGGTGATATGGAGGCAGCAAACACCAGGCTTGAGCATTTAGCGATGAACTCCCTGGAGTGATGGACCACAAAGCTGTTTAAAAAGAGATATGGAGGAGGGGGCTGTGATCATCCCTGAGGCTCAAAAACAAGCTGGGCAGGACAGAGAAGGAGTGGAGAGGAGCTTAGGCCACCCTTTTGATGCTGCAAAGTACCCAGCAGCCTTAACTCTTCAGCCCTTCTTTCCTTCAATCCAGGTCAACTCAGCAGCTCAGCTTGCATCCCCATTGCAGGGCTGCAGGAACCGTGCAGCAGTGCTGTGGGTTACCTGGGGAAGCTGTGCCAACAGCAGGCAGGAGAGCAGCCCGCCTTGGGCACAGACCTGGAGCAGCCTTGCTGCCTGCGTGCCGCCCTGCTGCTCTCTCTGCCCATGCTGGCCAGACCTGCTCACCCTGCAGAGCCCAGCAAAGCAGGGCTGGCTGCTCATCACACATACCTTTCTTTGCCCTTTGGGCTGCTTGTCTGCCTGCATGGTTGCTGGCTGCCCCGCTGCGTGGATGTGAGCCTCGCCAAGTGCAGGCAGAGCTGCGGGGACACCCCTGGGCTCCTCTCCTCAGCTGCTTGTATTGCAGGGTACAGGCAGGAGTCGTGGGCAGAGCAAGGGCAGACTCTCTAGCAGAGGACAAATACAGGTGTCCTGCAACACCCATGGACGCAGGTGTAACCTAAGACAGTTGCAGAACATCTGTCCCAAACAGTGTCCTGCAATTCTGGCTCTTTCTGCCCTACGTGTGCTAGCTTTTGTGTGCACTCTGCCGAGTGGGTGGCTTGGGGAGGGGACAGGAGAGACGTGCTGGTTCTGCAGTGCTCCTGGGAGTGAGATACCCTGGGGTAATTGATTTGGAAACCAGCTGGCCTGGTCACAGTGAATTTCTCTGAAGGAAGGAGAATTTTAAAACACAGTAACTGAAGATGCTTCTTGCCGCCCCACCCCTCTTACTGATTTCCTGGAGGAACAGCAGGTTTGGACAAAGGCATGAAACAGTCACCTCTGACATCCTCCCTCTCTCCATGTTGCTGCCTTGCTGCACAAAGCTGATGGGTACAAGCTGCATAGCTTTCCAGGAGCCATGTGAGGGGTACCTCACATGGCTGTAGGGGTTCTGCTTGACAGGTTCAAGCAACACTATATTCAGGTCTTCATCCCACCAAGCTGATTGCATTTCGCCTCCACTGTCCCTTCACTGTGATTTTTACATATTTTGAATTTTCCAGGTGATGCCAGTTTTCTGACTTGCTTTGCCCATCCTTCTTTACCTGAACATGACCAATATTTCAATGGTGACACAGGAGTGCTCATATTGCCTCTTCCCATGCACCCCCTTGCTTACGTTGAGCTGTGAGAATCCTCATGGAAGTCATTTAGCAATTGCTCTAGCTCTCTTCCAAGCTGCCAACATCTTCCCATGGAATAGGCTATGGGGTAGACTTTGCACACGAGCAGTTTCTTGTCAGTTAACTGACAGCGGTAGCTGCTAACCGAGCTATCTTGCTGTCTCCTTCTGTAGGCAAGGACTGGAAGATGGCGTTTATGTTCCCTCTGCAGTGTATCCTTGTGATTTTTCGTATCGAACAGCACTCTGGATGGAGCACCTGTCCCCACATTAGATTTCCCCAAATGCTACTTAACTGGGACATTAAAGCCAGCTAAGCCTGTAACCTGTCGGTGCATCATGCTGCGGCACTCAGCTTTGCAGGGGTGAAGACGTAGGTCAGTGAGTTGTTATTGCTGTAAACCATGAAGGATCGCGTGCAGCAGAAGTCACAACATTTATCATTTACAGTCTGTTTCGGAGTGAGAAACCCCAGCTTCTCCAGCGCTGGGTCTCATTCCTTTCAGCCACTGCTAGTGCTGCTGACCCATGGCCAATAACTCTCAGATTAGCTTCCTATCATCCATGCGAGACTCTCTTCTATCCTACAGCTTGCATCCAAGCCCAGCTCCCGTTAACAACTGCACCTGGGGAGGAGCTGGTTTAACACTTCAGAGCCAGTGATATCCCTTATTCCACCTTGTCCCAGGAGACATGTAACTGCCCCATGGCTTGTCACTGGCCCAGAAGCAGGCAGGTTGTCCTGGCGGGTACCTGTCGTGCTCCCTCCCTAAACCTGCTCCCTTGCTCAGTCAAACACAACTAGAGCTCATCTGTGGCAGTGCAAAGTAGCATGGCAAAGACCAGGAGGGTCCTGTCCACCTTCACCTTCACTTCTACCCTTCCCAGAGAAGGGGATGGAGCAGGGCTGAGGGACTGTGCTGTGGCCCTGTCCCACACACAGCCTTCATCCTCTGGCTCCGGTCTACTCGTTTGTGCTCTGGGGATCCTGCCCTTGCTGGTGGGTCACAGGGACATGCCTAGTCTCGGGAATGCACCCAGGCAGCTTTCACTGCATGTCTTTGTATGGACGCTTGTGTTAGCCTGGGGATGTCTGCAGGAGCAAACTCTTCCAGGTGGTAGTTTGGGGCACTTCTGACTGAGGTCAAACCCCAAGATAAAAGCCTTTGGATCTTGACTCATTGTGGCAGTTATGTAAACTTTGGATTTCTAATTCACCCATCCTCTGGAGAAAGCTTTGGGTCGACTTGGGAGCAAGTCCAGGGCTTTGCATGCTCCTTTGCATGGCAGATGAATGGCTGGGGTTCCCTGCAGGGCCAGGCAGATCCTTATCCTCCTGGGGATGAGTCGTCTCAGGACTTGACTAGCGAGCAGTCACCCAGTGCTCCTACAACACTGATGCCACCTGCGGCAGTTTTATCTGCCAAATATCCCTTGGAATTTCAGGTTTAATCTGCTGTAAACTCCTTGGCACGATTTGTCCCTTCAAAATAATGCCATGTTTTGATGGGTTAGTGACAAGGACATTTAATCCTGCAAGATGATCCTTCCGTTCATTTGACTGGTGTCCCTTTCATGTCAAAATCTTCGAGCCACTGAGTAAGACCTCAAACGCTGCTGTTAAATTGTCAGTCCACTGCCTTCCAAAACAGGCCCAACGTGTTGCACTGGTGTTTTTCCCCAGGGGCTGATCACATCTTTTCTCCCTTGCTTGCGCATGCACAAGGGGTTGGTATTGTTATTTCTGATGAACTTCAAGGAGCCTCTTGCCAGAGAAATAACATTTCTGTTGGTTTATTTATTTATTGATCTGCTCCCTTCCAAAGTAAAGGGAGAAAAGAAAAAAGAAGAAAAACCAGAAAAGAAGGAGATGAAGAAGTAGGAGGGGGTGGGAGGCCAGGGAGATGAGCACCAGCTCAATCCCAGCTGCCACAGTTTAATCAAAGGTTTCTACAAAGGGAGACTGAATCTTTTAAAATTTGTCCTTAGCCCTTTCCTCTGAAGCTCTACCCCCTATCTGCCAGTGGGCCAGCCAAGCCACAGTGCCAAAGTGCCCATCCCCAGAGGCCAAGTACCCTTCTGTCTAGTTATATCAGCTTTTTAGCTACAAGCACTGCGACAGAGAAACAAGCTTCCTGGGAGTGGAAGTGGTTGTCTTACCACTCATGAGGCAAGGGGTGGGTGCTGCCCCAGGTGAACTGCAGCCGCTGGGTATGACAGCACAGCCAGCGATCGCACTCCCTGATTTGCAAAGGCTGGCTGACCCAGGAGGAAATGCAGCAGGACTGCCTTTGCTTAATTGCAGATGGATTTCAATCCACCCTCTGCAAAGGATCTGATTTCTCCTGGCAGCCTAAAGACCAAACAATCTTCTGTTCCAGTAATGCCTCATGCTTTCCAAAGCACAGGTCCCTTAGAGATCCCAGAACATGCTGGGGTGATGGGCTACCCCCCCAGCACTCCCTCAAAACCCCTGGATTTCCTCCAAATCCTTCATTTTCTACCAAGGGCCTTGATGGTAAACAGGGTCACCCCTTCAACGCAGATTCAGAGCTCAGAACTTTCCACCTGGCCCCTCTCACTGCCATGTGTGATGCTGCTATTGACTTCAGGATGCTGAAGCTCTGCCAGTCATGCTACCCTGTGCCAGGTGTACTTCCAAGAGATCTCACAAGCCAACAGGATGCTCCAACACCTGCCATGTTCATGGCCCCATCATACCCTGCCATGTGGGGCATGGTGGCCACACAGATCTGCCACATCAAGGGCTGGAGCAGTCTCCAAGGTGTGTGCCCCCGTTCCCCTATCCCAGGTTCTCCCAAGACTTGTGACCTTCCCACAGAGCAAAGCCATTCCCACAGAGTGACAAGGGCAGTCTGCCCCGCTTTTGGCTGCCAGCGTGCACACAAAGGCAACCTCAGCCTGGGCTGCAGCAGCTCTGCATCCCGTTCCCTGCCAGCTGCCAGGCTGCCCAGCCTTTATCTTCAGCGAGCATCTATTGCTGCACTCCACAGACCAAGTGCCTTTGAGTGGAAGAGCTCTGATGTTTATTCATCCAGGGCAGACCCCAGATACCAATGGACTGATAACAAACCAAACCGGCTGCTTGAAAAAGCAGATAGGATCTCAAAGATTGCTGCACACACAAGGCATTAGCTACAATGTAATGCACTGCCTTCATGAATATGCAGCTCCATTTTCTGTGCTGGCTAGGGAACGGGATGTATTTTAATGCCAATCTCAACCCAGCATTTGTCCGGAAAAACCCAGCCTGGGGGATAACCGCAGAGATGCACATCCACCCCATGGAAGAACCATCCCTGGACCTGCGTGCCTGTCACTGCAGAACATGGGCCATGTCCCCTTGTCCAGATTGGATGCTGGGGGGTGCCACAGGCATCAAGGGTCCTGAAGTGGCAGCTGGGGGGGACAGGGGTGGTGGCCACTGTACCAGGATCCAGCAGGAAGGGAAGGGGGCAAACTGTCACAAAACCAGTCCTCTGCAGCAAGACTTCCCCAGACTTTGCTGTGCATGGGCTGAATTTCTCCATGCCTGGGCATTGGCTCAGGAGGGGCTTGCAGGGAAAGGGAAAATGCCCCGGGCAAGGATTAGGATACTGCAGATGCTGGAAGGTGCAGAGGACCTGAATTAAGCCCTGCATGGGGAGCAGCTCCACAGGCAGCAGTGGGAGATGGTGCACCCACACAGCCAGCGAGCCGCCTCTTGCCCCACCACACTGGATGCACCCACACCAGCATCAGTGCTCGGGGGGATTCTACCCTGCAGCCCAGCTCACTGGCACTGGGGGCATGGCTGGGGGGGCATCCCTGCCATAGAACCCTGCTGCCCCAAGGTCAGCCCTACCCCAAGTGTTGGCATGCTGCAAACCCTGCCAGAGGCACTCGCCTCACCACTCTGCTGCTCACCGGTGATTTGCACCACCGAGCCTGTTGGCTGGGAGCTGGGAATGAAGTATTTGTGAAATTAATTAAGACAACAGAGGCCCGAAGAAAGGGAAAGTTAATTAGTCACGGCAATCAGTTAGATTTGATCCAAAAGAACAAACAAAGAGTTAGAAGCGTGTCACTGGCGGGCTGCTTCTCTGGAAAAGGGATTACGCGGAGATTTCCACCAAAGGGAATGGCTTTGTGCTGCTGCTCCTTATGTAATTGGGGATTTAGAAGCGGCACAAAGAGTCATTACCACAAAATTTCTTTGTCAGAGAAAAAAGTTGACATTTATGAAGCACAGGAGGGAGCAGCAAAACAAGATGAATCAATAGGCACACACGTGGGAAGGGGGCTTCCCTGTGTGACTGGGCTAGGTGATGGGAGGGTGACGGGGGGCTGCCAGCGAGGAGGAGGAGGAGGAGGAGGTGGAGGAAGAGCAATGGTGGCAGCTGCCTCAGCAGGAACCTGCGAGGTTATGGGCAGATGGGGCAAGCTGCACCAGCACCAGAAGGAACTAACAGTGTGAAAGCTGGTGACCAAGGTGTGAAAACGGGTGGGAGATGGCAAAAACACACTTGAAGGGACGATGGGAATGCAGCAGGGATGGCATCCAGGGAGGCTGTGCGCCAAGGAACGGGGCAATGGGGTGACCGTGTCGAGGAAAGCTGGCAGCAGCAAATCCCAGGTTTTCTGCTTGAGCTCCCTCCGTTATCTCTGCTTTCTCCTCTGCAGCTAACAACTTTAATTATTTACTCTGACTCCAGCAGCTCCATTTCCCTCCGAATGGGCACAGAGTTGCCTTCTTGTTGCTAAGCGCCCCCCCCAAGACCTGCTGCGCTGGCGCTGAGAGCTGGCACTGGAGTCCCCAAGGTGGCTCCAGCAGGCTCCCAGCACAGCACCCCGCTGCTGCGGTGGCACCTCTGCGCTGTGGGGGGTGGCAAGGCACCACCCTGGGAAAGGGACAGGAGGAGGCTTCAGGCTCCTTGGACTCCCATCAGGAC
Organism: Falco rusticolus; assembly: GCF_015220075.1. Lineage (NCBI taxonomy): Eukaryota > Metazoa > Chordata > Aves > Falconiformes > Falconidae > Falco > Falco rusticolus. Next base: position 20,176,244 of record NC_051194.1, read on the forward strand.
AGCCCCCACAGCTGGAATGGGTGCCTTTGGGACTGTCACAGATATTGGGTGTCCCCTGCTTGTGCAAGGCACAGACATGCACACACTGAGCTGCTTCCCAGTCCTGTGCTGGCACCCAGTCATGCTGCTGCATCCCCTGCCCTGCCCAGGCATGTGGCCAGGGCACCTGTGACACTCTGTGTTCTGACTGCTGTGCTGCACCTACCCATGGCTGTGGTCACTCACCCACAGCTGCTGGTCCCCAAAACGATTGCAACCCCCAAAGCCTCCTGCTAGCCCCCCAAACTATTGCAAACCTCCTCACCCCAGCAGAGCCCCACAAGTCTTTTGGTGTGAGGAGCACAGTGCTGCTGCACTGGAGACAAGAGGCTCAGAGGGATTGTGCCCTGGTGAGGAGGTGACAGCAGAGTAGCCCCAAATGTCACAGCATCACAACATTCTGGGGAGGGCTGGCTTGCTGGGTATGCCTTGCTGGAAAGCCTTCCCACCCACCCATGCCTCAGCACTGCCCCTGAGATGAAGACAAGGCACCCAAGCCTGGGGGTGTCCACGGGGGCTGTGCCCTACCCCAGGGGTGCACCCTGGAGGTACTGCCAGCTGGGGACATGCTGGCTGTCACCTCCAGGGATCCGTATCCAGCACCAGGGCTTGAGCTTCCCATTGCAGGCACGGAGCCATTGCCCACCTGCCAGAATAGATTTTACATCAGGAAGACTCTGTCTGGAAATAAATAAATAAATAAAACCCCACAGCCAAGCTTAGCTGTGCTCTTTCTACTCTTTTAAATGGGTCAGGCACTGGCAGGAGACCTGGCAAGCACACTGCAGCACCCAAGCCTCAGTGGGGATGAGCCTGGTCTCCCCGCAGTGATGCTGGTGATGATGGGCACGGGACAGGTTAGGGTACCCCTGGACTGCCACAGGATGAGTAGAAGATCCATCATGTGGGCTCCCAGGGCACTCTGTCTCGCTGGTTTTATGGAGCAGGATCTTCTCCTGAGATGTATGACAGGCACACACTGGGGCTGGCACCAGGCAGATGAGGGATGGGGACCTGTCGCTCATTGCTGGCTCTATGGCCCTGTTACCTATTTATCATTAAAATACTGATTCAATATCACTTTCAATGAAGGGGAGGAATGAGGCAGGGCAAAGTCCCCCCACACTCTCCAGTGACCCCTCTCCACAAGTTGCAAAGTCAGACCACAGCCAAGTCTCTATTTAACCACCAGCAGCCCCCACATCCCACCCACACACCCCACAACCTGTGTCCCAGAGACACCCAGTCTCATCCACTCAGGAGAACATCTCCATCATGTCCATGGAGAGCTATGCTCAAAAGCACTATTCTGCAGGAAAAAATAAGCTGCCAGGTCCCTTCCCAGGCTCCCAGCACTTCGCTCCAGGCTCTGGCAGCATTTCCAGAAGTCGTTAGGGAACCTGCTCGTTAGTTTCTGAGTCAAAAGGCTTTTGACGCTGGCTCTGGAAGAGCAGGGGGTGTGCTGCACGCTCTCTTCAGGTCCCTCTTGCAAATGCACTCAGCTCTGTGCTTTGATACATGCTCCAGTCTAGACGGCACCAAAATCAAAGGCCTGGAGTCTTGTGAACATGGTGGTTACTCACAGCCGCTGGCCTCACTACACCGTGCTCAGCCGCCACTGCGTCCCCACGCTCACCACTGGCTCCAGAGGGATGCTCCTGAATGCTCAGCACTGCTGGGGAAAGGCATGGCTGGAGACTTCTGCAAAGCTCTGCTGATCTGGAGAGACCCAGCCTGGGCTGGGGGACAGCTCTGGGACCCGGCTGCATCCTGCGCCAGGGCTGGGACAATGCCAGCATGGTCTGTCTGTGCCTTGAACAGTGATGCCTGCCCCAGAGGTGCACACTGTAGCCCTCTGCCCAGGCCCCCTGCATCATGAAACACTGAGGGGCATCCCTGAGCCGCCTGGCAGCCTGACCGCTCCTGGGTTTATGCTTTTCCACAATGTCTTTTGGGAGATGATCACTGGTTTTTAATTAATTGTGTTAAAAATGAAAAAAAAGGAAAAAAAAAAAAAAAGAAAAAAAAATCCAGGAACAACTAACACAGCTCTTCCCATGGGGCAGCCCAGCCTGTTGCTGGAGCTGGTTTGGGGGGACTAAGTGGCAAGGCGAGGAAAGTGTCAAGCAGAGGGATGCATCACCAGGTGTTCACATGTGCGCTGGTGTCGGTGGCCCCACTGAGTCCCCGGGGAACACAGCGTGCCCGCCGCTGCCAGCTGCCAGTGTGAAAAGCTGGCTGGAGGTTGAGGAATAAGGACAGATCCTGTCAGTGGATCACAGTAACATGATGGCCTGTCAAATCTGCTCCTCACTTATTTGCTTAGTGACCATGACCAGCAGCAGCAGCCGAACACGGGCCCGGCTATCGCCCCGTTTGGAAAAGACTTGTTTTGTTTGCAGTCATCTGGCTCATGAAAAATGCAGCCACCCATTGCCTTGTACATGGAATTGGTTTTATCTCTGAATTCTCAGGTTTGGTGCCAGGAGAGGGACAGATCTGTCCTTAGCCGGCTCTGTGCAAAGGCACATGGGGGTTAGGGTCCCCTAGCTGAGCCCCTTGCCCCATCTCCCATCCTCATGCCCTCTACCCTGCCCCAGCCTTGTCAGGGCTGCTGGGGGACACATGAGGGACAAGCCTTGTGTCTCACCCAGTTTCCAGCCTCCTCCTGAGCAAGGGTGCAATGCTGCCAGAGGAGCCTTCATAAATAACAGAAAAGGCACGGGAAGCACTTTCTGAAGCTGTGCCAGCACAGGGACACATGTGGCACACATGGTGTTACCCCCCACTGCCCATCAGCCTGCCCTGCTTGGTCGCTGCACCCCGGCGTTTTGGAAAAGAGATGGCAGCAGCCCCCCGTGGCTCCCGGCAGGATGCTGAAGGCCCCAGGAGGGTTTTCAGGCAGTTCCCATGGCACGGGGCGGCGCTGGCTGGAGGAGGCAGGGGCTGAGGCAAATAGCTGCAGCGTGTGGAGCACTTTAGCCTGGGGACAATAAGAATGGATCTGCAAAAGGAAAGAGCAAAAAATCCCAAGCCGAATAGAGTACAGTCAGGATCTGACAGTAACCACAGGCAACGGGAAGCTCCTGGGGCTGGAGGAAGGGGAGGAAGGGTGCAGGGCAGTCAGAGCTAGGAAGGCAAAGCCAGTTGGCTCTCAATGCCGGGGCTGACCCAGAGCAGGCAACCAGCAAATGGGGCATGCTGACCCACACGCCAACCGGGGCCTGATGGCAGCTAAATCCTCCCAGGATGGTGAGCCCCAAGAAGCTACAAAGCCCCCAGGCAGAGCCGGAGCAAGCCTGCATGCTGGTTTGGCCCAGATCTGGTGCATGTATGGCTGAACCACATCAGTGAACAGCTTTTCTGGAGTCTGTGGAATGAAGGCTGGGGAAATGGGAGCCCCAGTGTGGTCCCAAGTGAGTGGCTGTGACTGCACAGATGGGGTGAGTGCCCTGTCCTGCCATGATGGCACGGTGTGTTCCTGCTCATTCTCCCAGGAACATGGTCCTGCAGCTGGGGCTGGTGCCAGACACCCCAGATTGGGTCCAAATCCAAATAACTCTCCTAGATCAGCATATCCCAGGGTTGGATGCTCTGTGCACTGGCAAGACAGGCTGAGCTTCATGCTGATGGAGCTGCATGGCACTGCCCACTCTCTGTGCCATGCCCAAACATGAGTGGGAGCTCAGCACTGGGTGCCTTGAAATGGGATGTGGGAGGAATGGGAGAAACCAATGATCTGCTTGATGCTTGGAGCAGAGAGGACAGCCGTGCAGTGTGAGGTAGTCCCTATTCCCAGGTGCCCTGGGACTGTGCAGCCCTCGGTGTTGACCAACAGGACAGACAGTGCCCTGGTCCCCGGAGCAGTGCCTGCTCCAACTCACTCCCCTGGCGCAGGGTCAGCAGCTCCCATCTGGATGCACAAGCACATATGCCCATTGCTAGTACATCTGGGTGTTAATAAAACATCAGTCTTGGGACAAGCAGCCACTGCCAGCTGCAGCATCAACTGGACACTTCTGAATGCCTGGTGGGGAAGGGCTGTGCAGGTAAAACCCTCAGACACCGGGGCCAGGAGGTGGCACCAGCTGCCAGGTCTTTCTCCCCAGGGTTTTGGGGTGATCCTACCTGCGGACACCATCAGTGCTGCAGGAATGACCCATGCTATCCCACAGCTGAAAGCCCCTGGGACAGCACAGCAGGCAGGGCTGGTCAAGCTTCCTATCACTGGCATTCACAGGACACAAGGGTACAGGCAGAAGCACCATTCCCTCAGGCACAGGCCACACGATGGGACCACAGCCAGCCCACGCTCACTCCCAGCTGGGTGACACACCATCCTCTCCCCCTGTTTTGGGCTGGGAGGCCTACGCTGTGTGCAGGGAGCAGAGCACCCAGCTGCACCAGGCAGCAAAGCCAGGTGTGCTGGGAGCTGAACAACCCATTCAAATCCTTCTTGCACGGTAGGGGAAGAACAGCGTGAGAGTACTTAAAATCTAGTGTCCTGCAAGCATCTCACACTTGCTGGTATCCAAAGGGGCAGCAGATTCATAAATCAATACCCTCAATAAAAAAAAGTTCCATGCAGCTTTGGGAAGCCTGTATCAGACCGATCTTAGCAGATGAAGAGGAAATTGATCTCTGAGCTAAAAAGCAGTGGTTGCTTAGGTGCGAGCGACCATGATGTGGCTCAAATCAAGCCCCCCCAAAGCCAAACATGCCTGCGGCATCGAGCGGACCAGTTCCACAAAGCTGAAAACAATTATGAGCTGAATCAGCTGGAAGAGCACATTTAATCTGAAAAATTTGAATCATAATTCTGAGCTGTGAAGAATACTTTACCAGCTACCCAAAGAGACAATCCCTCAATCAGGAGAGCAGAGGCCTGTTAAGAAAAGCAGGCGGCATTAGACAAAAGTGAAACCAGCTGTAGAGAATGAAGGCAGCAACACACAGCAATTGGGGGAACGGGAAGCTGATCATTTCCAACCTTGTGAAGTGACAAAACAACCATGGGAAACAATGGGAAGCGTTTGGACACCTGCGGCATCTTGCACGTCCAGCAGCAGCAGAGCCAGGGGGATTCAGCCGGGGTGGCTCAGGATGTGCCATTCCCTCCCATGGGGGTCCAGCTGCATGAAATGAGGAGGCATTTTCTGCTGGTGAGGGGGTGGCAAAGGTGAAGGATATGGAGTGGGGAGGTTGGAAAGAGCTGGATGCGGAGTTCTGCATCTTGCCGTGCCGCCGCTCTAGGAGCAGATGAGTAGCAGGGAGGTTTCAGGTGATTGGAGGCAGGTTGGTGTCACACTGGTGTTTGAAAAGGTCAGCCTGACATCCATCCTGGGCAGTGCCACAGAGCGGCTCGTACAGGGCTTGATGATGGAAGAGCCAGAGGAAGGTGGCATAACCAGTGCCAGTCAGTGTGGGTTTGTGGGAAACGCATGGTGTCAGCTTGACAGGAACACTTAGGGCTGTGAGACAGGTTTGATGACCAAAGGGAACAGTGCAGACCTCTGGGGTTACTTCTCCTTGCTTATGAGCCAGACAGCCATCACCCATCCTTCCTCAGCCCCACTGTGTCCCACAGCAGCTGAGGCACAAGCCCAGCTCCTTGTTCCCTGAAGGGGACACAGGGGCTTTGGGGAGAGCCCCCAGGCCATTGCAGCCACCCCAGGAGATGCTGAATGAAGGGCTGATCCTGCCAGGGACATCAGCCACACAGCCTGCTCTCGCACAGGGATGGCTACTGCAACCCCAGCCAGCTCAGCACAGAGACCTGTGGATCAAAACCCTGTGCTGAGGTCTGGAAGAGTGAGAATAGCAATGGATTTGGGACACCCGGGAAGGGAGGTCAGACAATTGGATGAGTAGAAAGGCTGGAAACCCCAGCTCAGCGACGATGCTGGGCTGCAGCACACCAGACTGAGCCTCGTTCTCTGCGGGACCAGTGGGCAGAGAGCACCCCACCACAGCCAGGCCATCCCCAAGTTCAAAGAAGCTCATAAGCTGCTCAACTAATGTTGATTTATCACCCACCACCCCGAGCCACGGCACCTCCTGCCTGTGTGGCGTCACTGAGCCAGCTCCAGCTTGTCTCCATTTCTGCCTGCAAGGAGGGTCAGTCCCCTGCCCACTGCGAGGACAGGCTTCCCTGCTGGTGTCCTGCCTGCCACCTCCTCCCCAGGCAGCTGGATTTTGTCCTTGCAAATGGCATTAATAAATGTGCAGAGAGGCCACTGGAATTGGCTGCAGCTGGGTTGTGTCTCAAGGTCCGCTCTCCCCTCACAGGCAAGGGGTTGCACACAGACCTTCTGGATGGAGCCACGCTCTGGCTTCATTAGCTGGATGGATGGAGTAGGGAGGGGTGGAGGGTGCAAGAGCAATGCATGAATCAGAGCTCTGAGACCTCGAAGAAACCTGGTTTATTCTAAGAGAGGCTGGGGCCGCAGGGCTGGGGCCTTGGGTTGGTATTAAGGATGCAGGCACAAAGCTGGTGAAGGGAGTGAGGCTGCAAGCTAGGCAGGTGTTGACAAGCAAATGGCAGCTCCTCCGGGAGCGTGTTTCAGGAGCACCCACACCGTGGGCCGTGGTGGGCACGCTGCTAGCCCCTCATCGCACATGGCAGAAAGGGCAGTGGCATCGGAGCGCTGCGGGTTTTTGCAGGGACTGAAAAATTGACGAGAGACTCTAATCTGTAAACCCTTCTGGCAGAAGAGGGACAGCGGACCATTTGGCACAGGGAACATTTGTGTTCCTGCACACTGACAAACACCGGTGCACTGCACTCACCCCGCGCACCATGGGTGCCGAGGGGGATGCACCAATGGCACAGTGACAAGCACGCTCACCAGGAGAGGCACCGGTGGCAGTGCTCTGGGGAGCACAGCCGGGGAGGCAGGCACCATGTGCAAACCCAGTGCTCACTGACAGACCCAGCTGCTTGCTGGCACGTTGGCACGCAACAAGCAGCATGGCAGCACGAGGATGGGAGTGCACATCCCAGAGCTCCCGTCCCTGGTGTGTTTTTTCTCTCTTCCCCTCATTTCTGTTCATAAAGGTCTGAGCTTAAGTAATGAGGGTTTTTTTTTCTTCTGCAGGAAGATACACAAGTGTGCCAATGTAAATTGCTCCATTTGGAGGGCTAATTGCACTAAAAGGCAGCCTGATCTGTGGTTTTTCTCTATTTTACATTAGCAGCTGAGCTGTCAGATCTGAAATGGAAACTCATTTTTAAGGCTTTGCATTTACAGTGGCTTCAACAATGAAAAATGTTCCCTGACAGTAATAGAAGGCAAACCTCATTAGAGAAACTTAAACCAAAGCGGCACAGTGCTAAAGCCCTCAGGCTGCTTCCAAGCATCTTAAGAGGGAACAAGAGCATTTTTCACATGACTCTCTCTGCCCGTGGAGTGCTCTGGCTCTTCTTGACTATTGCTGTGCCCGCAGGAGCAGTATATCTGACATACACAGTGTTTCAACAGAGATGGCAAATGGCTTTTTCTCAGGGGCGCAGGCTGCTGTGGTGTTTCAGGGGTGGAGAATCTGGATTGCTCAACACAACTCCTGGGCTGGCATTTTTGGGGTGGTCAAATCACCCCAGGGGCCATGACAGCAGCAGTGGCAACTCATGACATGGCGCATGTGGCACCCAGAAGCACAACCTAGGGCTCTGTTATTTACCCATCCCCATACTGGTGGTTTCAGGCATGCCAACCGCCAGTGCCAACAGAAAGCAATGCTGGGAAGGGTGGTCAGTCCTCCCCAGACCCATCTCCTCCGCTTTGCCCCACAGGAGCTTCCCCCACCACCAGCCGAGCCCAGGGCAGTGGTGATCTGTAGGGAATCTGCAGCTTCCTGCTGCCTCCACCACACACCAGGGCTTTCCAATCCTCTGCCACCCTGCCTAACAAATCACTCCCAGCAGCAGATGTTAAAAGCCCCTATGTTGCAAATTCAAGGTAAGAATGACTGGGCAGGGTGTCTCCAGTTTTGCCAGGGTCTATTTGCATTTGCATTAATACCTAGCCAGTGATTTGCATGGTCATGAGCTATTTTTAACCTGGGCACTCAGCTCATTCAGCACAGAGCTCAGTCCCCTCTGGGGTCAGGGATCTGTGCCACACCAGGAATGCACAGGGTTTAAATTGGAGGGTCCTTGTGGCCATGAAGCTGGTGGGACAGCATCAGGAGCAATGCGGCATGCAGCACACATGCAGAGGTCCCAAACCACAACCTACAGTGGGCTCAGCCAGGCTGCAGACTCTGCCCCCAGCACCTTTGTGCTGCCTCCTGCTCTGTGTTCATCTCCCACAGGCTCAAGCCTGACTCTGCCAAATCCTTTAACCCTGGTTAGCTGCCCTAGATTTTCTGGACATCCAAGACTCAGTGCAGCTGGATGTCACAGCCCCATGGCAGAGTGGCACAGGGTCCCCAGGGCATGGCACAGCCCCATGGTGGGGTGGCACAGGGTCCCCAGGGCATGGCACAGCCCTGTGGTGGGATGGTGCAGTGCTCCCAGCGCACAGCACAGCCACCTAGCCTGACTGTGCCAGGTTTCCCTGAGCACCAGCCCCAGATGAAACCTCAGTGACCACGCTGGGATCCAGGAGCAGGGAGCTGTCTGGCTTTTTTTGTAAAAGGCTCCAGCTTTGCAGGAGACCTGTTTGCAGCCCCCGGGGACAGCCCTGGCAGAGCTTCTGCCTGGAAAAGGCACTGTCCCCCCCCCTTTTCAGGGCACAAATCCATTGGTAGAGCCTGGCAGCTAGAGAAGGAGCTTCAGTCTCTAAGCCAAAGTGGCAAGAGAGGGTGTGAACATGTTTTCCCTGCCAGCATCCTTCCCTGCTGCATTCTTCCCTGCCCATCCCTCCTCTTGGACTTTCGAAAGACTTCTTTAGAGGGAACTCTTAAGCATCTCGGCTTCTGTAAATCTCCTTCCTCAGGCATCTCCTGAGCTTTCCTACAGCATCAGCAGTGGGTCAGCCCAAGGGTTTCCTCACCACGTCCCCTCCACCCGCTCCCCAGCCAGCCCCTATGCATGGGAGACCACTTCTGCCAGATGCAGCACGCTCAGCCTGAAATCCTCCTTCCTTCCCTGTGGCCTAATGGTGTCATTCTGGGGAAAATGTCAATAAAATGTGTGCAGCCATTTTCCAGTGAAGTGAGGGCAAAAGCAAGACCAGCTGTACCTGGGCTGGCACTGCACTCACAGTGCTGAGCACCCATGGGGTGGCCAGGACCTGCTCCCTGGGGTGCCGTCATGGGGGCGATGCCTTCAGCACAGAGCATCCTTCCAGCAATGGTACTAAGGAATTTATTTTCCCCCTAGCTGTTTTCCCTTGGAAAAACACGTTTTAATTTGCACTGCAAATTTTCTACAACAGTTTCTCTCTGCGTTTTCTGGGGATTTTTACTGGGAACAATTTTGACCAGCCAAAATATTTCACTTATTTGGTTTCCAAAAATCTCCATCTCTTTCAATTGCTTGATAAAAACCCTGACAAATGTAATCAGTCACAGTCATTCCCTGCAGAAATGTTTTCGTTTGACCAAAAAAAAGAAGAGAAAAGAACAAATATCCATAGCAAAAGACACTTGGCTTCTGCCTTTCCATCCCAGACTGGAGGAAATAGTGCTCAGATATGGGCATCCCACTTGAGGCCTCGCAGCCCCGGGGGCCATGCGAGGACCTGTCTGAGTTGAACACATTACATGGCAGCTCCAGGGCTCTGGTGGGGTCCCTGTCCCAGAGGCAGCAAAGCACATGGTTGGGGGGCAGTGCCCCAGAGAGAACGATGCTGACAGAGGGCTGAGGTGCCCCAGCATTCCAAAGAGGAAGTATCCTGCTCCTGCTGCAGGGTCCCCGTGCTGCTTGGACCTGGCACGGCTGCTGCATGATCACTGCACCCAGGGGAAGCTTGGCTTTCTGTCAGGCCTTAAAATAAACTCACTTGGCACCTTGGGGAAAAAGGAGGTGATTTCAGTGACAGCTCTGCCGAAACATCTCTCCCCGTGCTGGCTGCTCATGGCCTTTGCAAGGTTGCTTCTGCTTGAAATTTCACACTAAAGGAAGTGTTTGCTCAGGACATCCACAATGCTTTTTACCTCTCTTGTCCCTAGGCATGGCCTGAACTAAAGAGCAACGGCAGAGCCGCAGCCCACAGGACTGCAGGCGTGGGACGTCACCCAGACTGAAGGTGGCTATCACCATGGCCTCTCCTGGGGGTGCCCAGCGTGGGAGGTCTCTTCCCTGCCCTCACTGAAAAGTGATGGAAGATGAAGGCTGAGGTCTGTCCACCACAGCCACCTCTCCCCTGCTCATCCTGGCCACTGTAGGGTTAAGCGCACCCTGCACACTGTGCTGTGCCACCGCATCTGTGCTCCCAGGATAGTCTGTTCTCTCCTCCACGATGCCGGGAAAGCAGGGAGACGTCTGCCTTCCCTCCCACTCCCTTATTACTCACTGGAGGCGATCTGGACTCCAGATGGGCCGGAACCAGTTTTCCTCACAGGAGGTTTGGGGGAAGGTGGCAGGGGTCCAGGAGCCTGGTCCAGCCCTCCACAGGACCCTCGTGCCCTGGGAACTCCCAGACCGGCTCCCTTGGCTCCATCTTCAGCTGCCAGGAACTGGGGTGCTCCCCAGTCCCTGGGGTTTCTGGAGGGCAGTAGCAGAGGGGGGTGGAGGAGCAGTCCTGTTTAGGGGAAGTGGTGCACAGGGCTGTGTACCCCACACCTATGCACTTGGGGCTGGGCTCAGAGCGGGGCTCCAGGAGCAAGGTGGGGTGCAGCTACCTCTTGCCTTTCTGGCTTTGCTCAAATGGAAAATTTATCTGGCCAGGCATCTCCTGTAGGTGCCCAGCTTCCTCTGCTCTTATGAAAAAAACTCAGACTCTGCTTTTGATGGCAGGTGCTGTATCCTGGAGAGCTTTCCAATCTCTCAGCTTCTCAGGTCCCTTTCCAACTTCCTTGCTCATGCACCTGCTGCCATGACTATCCTCTGCTTCCCTGCATCCATCCCATCAGCAATCCCTCCTGACCCACAGGTGTCTGTCCAGGCTGGGCAGGAAGCCCTCACCCTCTGTCTGAGCAGCCTCATGCCAGGAGGCACAGCAGGAGCTAAGAGGCACCAAAGTCCTGCCCAGGTCTGCCAGCACTGTGCCCGTGGAGGGGATGCCTGATCCAGGCCTGGGTGCAGCTGTGCCAGAGCAAGCTGATGGTTCCCCAAAACCTGGGAGCCTGCAACTCTGCTGTGCATGGCAGGTATTTGCGGTCAAAGCCCAGTTCCCCAGTTCAGCCAAGACAGGAGCTGGGGCTGTCTCCATTGCAGAGCCCCACACCTGCCCAACACCTGACATGGCCTCTTCTTTTGGGCTTTTCCACCCAGTGTGGCAGATTCAATAGACAACTAAAGAGAGGGACTGGGCTCATTCTTCCCCCACCTGTAGTCCCCTCCATCCTTGCAGCAGGCAGCTCAGAGCTGCCAGAGCGTCCCAGAAGGGAATTCCTAAGGAGCTCAGCCAAAATGAAGCACTATATACCCCAGCTGCCTTTGTGACTTCATCACGCTCCTGTGTGCATACCCAGGCGATTGCTGGTGCACTGGAAAGGGTCTGGCTGGTGCAGACTGGTGGCTAATACACCAACAGAGAACTGCTAGATGCTGGGACCCAGGTCGGGAGGAGGTGAAGCTTCAACCATAGCTCAGATAAAGCCAAACCCAAGTTCTGGGAGCTGTAAGGGACTTACAGCTGGCACCAGCCCCAGCATGTGCAAGTCCCAGTCTCTACCCCAGGCTGGGACATGATTCCCTCAGCCCACAGTAATTACTAAGACACTGGAGCACAGGACATCACTTCTAGTGGCCCTCCTCCCCGGCCTTTGGCCTCTGCCCTGGGGATGCTGCCATCTCCCTGGACTGGTTGCCAATTCTCCATGTGAGGGACAACATGCCAGGCAGTGCTGGGATGCTCAGTGCTTCTGGGGAGCTGAATTCCTGAGCAGGGAGAGGGGCTGCTCTACCATGCAACCCATGGGGCACTGCCCTGAGGGGTGTTCAGGGGGGTGAGGAGCATCCCCAGCAGCGTGCAGTGCATGCCTGCACTGCAGTGTGTGTGCATTCCTGGGGGCCGGCAGCGCCTCAGCTCCCCAGATGGTCTGTGGGTGGTAATCTCGGCAGGTTGGTGGTGGCAACTTGATGAATGGGCTGTAGAATTTGGTGAGGTAATTAAAGAACCTGACTCTCACAATGCACCTGATAACAAATGAGGTGTCTCCTTTCCTTTTCTGTTTTGCACCATGAATTGTATTTCTAAAGATTAATGGATTTACCATTTCTATCTCAACAATGGTCCCATTCCCCACTCCTCCCTATTATTGCGAGGTGCATCCCCCTGCCTCCATCCCTAAGGTGTCTCAGCCAACAGCACAGCCCTGCTTTGAACAGATATGGGGAGGCTTCAGGGTCTGGTAGACCTTGGCCTCGGCTCTTACTGGCCCTAGCCCCAGGCTGCAGTGGGGAGCAGGCACTGAGAAACCAGTGGTCCTGCTGCCCATCCACAGGGCGTCTGTCCCTCTGGGATCCAGGGCTGAGGGCTGCAAGGTGTTGTGTAGACATGTTTCCAGTCTGGTGGCCTGTCCCTCCCTGTCTTAGGCACAAGGCACTTTGCCCAGGAGACGGCACCTTCCTCTGTTTCAGCAGCTTCTTTCCATCTGGGGCAGACCTTCTCAAGTGAGAAATATTGCCAAGAGAGATTCTTGGCAAGCACAGCTCTGGCCACAGAGCAAGCACAGTGGGATCCCTGGGGCAAGCAGCCCCCCCCACCCCCCACCCCCCCCCCCCCACCCGTGCTCCCTGAGCCAGCGGGAGGCACAAGAAGTTCCAGCACGATAGTAACACCAGCTCACCAAGGAGTCATACTCCCAACACCATCTACACACATGTCCAAGCAGCTAGGGACTGAACCAAGCCATTGAAGCATCTCCAAAATGTGCTTATATATTATATAGACATTTAAATTAGGTACCTGTGCAAATCAGCAGGTCATTAATCACCCACTCGTTTAATTGGTTTTCCTGCCAAATTGGTTACAGATAAATAATTAAAGCTAAAAAGTGGGTTTGGATGCATTCCTCTGGAAAGTCGGGTCAGCAGCTGGAAAGAAAATCTTTTAACTCCTCAGCTGGCGCAGTCCATCCCCAGCAGGCAGGGATCAGGGAGGGCGGCAGGGCCAGGGGTGTCCAACCAAGGGGCAGGGTGGTGGTGCTGGGGCTTCCTGCCTGTGCTGGCGCCAGGCTCGTATTGGTGTGCTGTCCCCTGGAGAGGGTCTCCCAGGGAGAGAGTGCCTGCCTGTGGGTGCATCTTCAGAGCTGCAGGCAGGCCAGGCGAGCGTCCCGCTCTGTGCACTCTGAGTGTGGGTTTTTCAGTGCACTTGGCTGCTAATCATGCATAATAATCGCATTTGCAGAACACAAATGTCACTTGGCTGAGTGCTTTAATTTACTGCCCCGTAAACACACCCTGGGGATGCCTGGGCCCATAAAACATTGACAAGGGCCCTTGTTTCCCGGACATTGTCCCCCACAGACCCCTTTGTCAGATGGCACATCCACGGGCCATGTGCTTGCAACTAGCCAAGGATGGGCACTGCCACGATGCAGCCCTGGCTCACAGTGTGATGGGGAAAGGGAAGGATCACCCTTCACTCCAGAGTGTGCCCACACTGTGCACCCCTGGGGCACTTGCACCAGCACAGAACCTCACCGAGACACAGGTAGGAGGGGCTCAGGGGGGCTCTGCTGAACCCCCAGGTGTCAGGAGCATGGGCTGTGCCCCACATCTCTTCCCAGTCCTGCTGAGGGGTGTGCACCCATCCTGTCCCACCCTATCCTGCAGGATCCAGCCTAGGATCCCCAGGTGAACACAAGACACTTTCCCCCATGTGTGGGACATGCACCACACATATAGGGACATGTCCCATGTGTAGGACACTGCTTCCAGCTATTGCTCAGGATGCATCAGCTCCTGCTCCATCAGTGGGCACAGCCTGGGGCACTGAGCTGTGCTGCTCCCGCAGAGCCCAGGGGATGGACAAACAGGGGTCGATGCTGCCTTGACTTGATCCCAGGGGTCCAACCAGCCTTTTTCAGCCAGCAGCAGCTGAGGAGTCTTTGGGGACTTCTCAGGCTTCCCGGAGGGACAGAAAATCTCCTTTCCAGAGCTTTTCTTCTCAGTGGAGGAGAGCTAAGCACAGGAGCAGCCTTGCACTGAGCAGCCACTAGTTGATTCAGTGCAAACTAAATGGGAGAATAAACAGGCAGGTCAGTGGCAGAGGTTCTTATTTTACAAGGACAAACTTTAATGAGCTAAGAGGACTAAGGCCCGCCTAGCTGGACCTCTTGCCACTCCTTTTTAAATACAGACTCTGTACTTGCTATACCCCAGCAGTCTCCAAGCCTCCTGACAGGTTCTGGATCTGTGCAGCAAGGGCCGCACTCCTGAGCCTGGGCAGCACCTGGGGCTCTGGGGAGTCTCCCTTCCACCTCTGCAGTGGTCCCATCCTGCTCCAAGGCAAGGAGCCATGGTCTCCCCACACCCCTTATTTGCTTTGGGCCTTTTGTCAAGCATCGGTCTGCTCCAGACACAGCAGCACCTCACAGAGCTCATTCCTCCTGCTCCTGCTGGGGAAGGGATGGATGAGGTGAGCTCCGCTAGCAGTGCTCAGCCCCAGGCAGTTGCCATCTGGGGCTCATAGCCCAGCAGTCCCCTGCCCCTTGCTCCATCTAGGACAATTTCAGCATCCTTCGCTGCTTCCTGATTGTCTCAGCCACTTTCCCTTGTTGTTCTTGTTAAAGGCAGATCTCAATAAGTAGTTCACTAACTCAGCCATTTGAGAATCATCATTAATTTAATATCCTTCCTCATTTATTAATGGGCCTACTTTGTCTTGACTCTCCAGTATTTCCTTTTCCCCTTGATATATTTGTAAAAGCCCTTCCTATTCCCCTTAGCCGCATGGCTACCACTAATGTTTGCTTTTCCTGCTGTCTTTAACATTTCTCTTCAACCTTAAATGACTTGGGCTCCTCCGGCTTCTCTCAGCTTCCATGCAGGGCTTTTCTCCTCCACACCAGAGCTGTCCTGCTGTGGGGCAGGCCCCAGGAAGCAGCAGTCCCCTGCCTGCAGCACACTCCTCTGGCAACTCCTGGCTGGATCCTAAGTAAGGTCCAGGACTTGTTCTTGCCCTGGCAAAGGGTCCTGGTGCAGTTGGCAGGACAGGATACCTGTTCACTGCATTATGAGAGACCATCTGAACTGCAGTGGGGCAGGGATTTCTGAATCCCTTCTCAGACACCCATTGCACCTGTGCAGCTCAGCCGGATGCAGGGATGGGTGGCTGCCCACACCCTGTTTGACCCACAGACTGTGTGAGCCCGACTTTGGCTTTTGCTGCATTGCAGTGGGTCTGGCTGGCCCTTGCCATGATGCCTGTAGCCAGTGCTCATCTTCACGGGCTGCACTCACTGGGTCCTGGCCATGCACTGGCCAGGGAAGATAGCAGCCAAGTCCAGTCCCCATCACACTGCTGCTTCGCTGCTCCTTACCTCAGCAGCTGCTAGAGATGGGGAGGTTCAGGATCCAATGCTGGGCAAGAGGTGCCCAAAGACGTGATCGTTCTATCCCTGTAGAAGCAAAGGGAGAAGGCAATATGTTACAGGCAGGGCTGTAGAGCAGGTGGGAGCCCAGAGCACATCCTAAGAGGAGGGTCGGCTCTGCTGTGCTGTTGCCAGGGTGATGGGAAGCAGAGGGTTGGGGATGTGTCTGTTTACATAAGAATTGTTGATTAATGAACACACAGGCGAGATAATGAACCAAGGGCCTGGAGGCGCTTGAGCTATCTCTCCATCACAAGGCAGGCAGTTTAGCAATTTGGCTGCAGAGCCTTCCTGCACTTCCTTCTCACTCTGCACCTCAGCCTGCGTGTCCTGACAAAGCTAGGTCCAAGGCAGCATGCAGTGATGCGCGGACCCAAATCCATGGGAGAAGAGAGCCCGCACATGAGGGACTTCCCCTGCCCGTCTCCCTCCAGAGCCACACCAAGGTGTCCAGGCAGTGACAACACTGTGATGCTCCTGCTAGCAGCTGGTGAGAGAATGAATGCATTCCAGGCTCCCCTCCCAGCAAACTCAGGAGAGCACAGACCTCCTCCTCCCTTGCCACCAGTGCTGATGGAGCTGCCTGGTTTCTGGGTGTATAGTAGATCCCAGGCATCTCCCAAGTGCCCTGCATGGGTGTTGCCAGGCAGCAAGCCCTGCTACCCACCACCCTTCCAGGTCATCGTCTCCCCTGGCTCTGCTGTGAGATGGCCTGTGTCCTACCTGCCATCCTTCCAGGTCATTCCCTCCCTCTGGGTCTACCTAGGTACAGTTTGATCCCATAGCAATCCATGTGTAGGAGGTGCAGCCCCAAACGGGTACTGGGAGCCTGTCACCCTGCCCTGGGTGCACTGCTGGAGTGGTTTGCATGGCACTTTCCAGCTGCCGCTCTGCCTGTGCTGAAGGCTGTGATTAAGTGCAGGCAGACCTGCAATTACTGCGGGGCCACTGCTGGCTGGCGTGCCAGCTCTGGTGAGTGCTCAAGGCCCTGCTGCTGCACCTGCCTGCGTGCAGCATGCCAAGGAGGATGTCAGCTGCTGCTGTGTGCTGCCTGTGCTGCTTGCACTGCCCTCAGGCAGGGCACAGAGGTGTCCCCAGGCAGAGAAGGGATCATGTCCCACAAGACCCAGGCAGGGCAGGGATCAGTGCCCCCATGTCCCCAGGCAGGGCAGGGATCAGTGCCTCCATGTCACCAGGCAGGGATCAGCATCTCTTACAGCCCCAGGAAGGACAGGGATTAATATCCCCATTGCCCCTAGGCAGGGCAGGGATCCATGTCCCCATACCCTTAGGCAGGGCAGGGACCAGTGTCCCCAGGGACGCTCAGGCCATCCAAAGACCTGCATCAGGGCAGGGAAGAGACAGGGGTGTCCATTCCCCCAGGGACCCCTCTTTGCTTGATCCCCACAGCCCCCCATGTCCTCCAACTTACTCTCTGCGTGCCTCATCCCTGTGTGGTGACCCCCTCCATGACACCCCGGTGGGGTGCCCAAGTGGGGAGCACACTGGGGTGGCCTCCTGCACAACTGGAGCACAGTAAATGCTGTAACTTTGAACATGTCCGGAAATAATGACTTTAAAAATGTATCATTCTGCAAACTAATTAAGGCGCGTGTCTGCATCACCGGCAGCAGGGGAAGTGAATTGTGAGACCTGGAAGCCCACTTGATCTTTACAAAATGTGCACAGCAAGTGCTCCTGAATATTTAACCCCAATGGCTCCCCAGGTGCTGCAAAGGCTGGGGCAGGGGGCACGGAGGGAATCCTGGAAAAGGGAATGCAAGGACCTCAGCAGGGAGGAGGCCCCTTCTCCTTGTCCTCCTCCCCAGATGGGCACCTGAACATCAGCAGTCATGCTGGGCTGGCAGGATTGGTGCTGAGCTCCTTGACCCAAAGCCATGCCTGCATGGGGCAGGTTGACCCCCAAGCCTGGGTGACACTTTGTGCTGGGATATCCCTCCCAAACCTGTTCAGGTCCTGTTTTGGCAGTACTGGGATGGGAACAAGCACAGGAATGCTACCCCATCCCTGGTCATGCCTGTGCTGGGATGGGCCCTGCCAGGTCCATCCCTGGGCATGAAGAGGGAGTCAGCTGGTCCCTGGAGGAAACAGGGTCATCAGTGGCACTGTCACCCATCCAGGCCATGCTGTATTGGATCATCCTTAATTCGCAGCTGCCAGCAAGCCAGGAGCACAGGGCTGGGGTTTGGTGCTGCCTGTGACTCCTCTTGTCTCACAGAAACCCATGATGCCACATCCTGTGGTTCCCCATGGTGCTCCATCCCATGGTAACTCTCAGTGCCCCATGGTCCTACATGAGGCCCCACGTGGTGTCCCACAGTGCTGCACCCCACTGCCATGCTATACCATGCCCAGTGTGTGCTGGTGCCAATTTCTGTAGCGCTGCACCCAGTCACAACGTCTGCCTGCAGCAAAGCTCAGCCACCCACATCCACCCTGGAGGGCTTGTCCCCAGCAATGCACCAGCCCATCGTGAGATTAATTCTTGAGAAGGGGCTGTAATTACCTTCCATCTCCCCCTTCATAAATATGTAGAAATAAAAGCAGCGCACTCTGCTGAGCCCACCAACACTCGGCGGTGACCTTTCCGAAACAATATGTGCTGCGAGGCACGTTCACGCACCAGGCAAGCGTTGCCATGGCAAAGCGGGAGTGCAGCAAACACACCGCAATTATGGGGGGAAAAGCTCCCCGGCAGCACCACGATGTTCACCACAGAGCCACACGCCTGCCTTTATTGATAGGGCCTTTTGCACAGTGTAAATGTCGCCAGGGTCTCACCTGCCTCGCGCCACCCACCAGGTACTGT
Organism: Falco rusticolus; assembly: GCF_015220075.1. NCBI lineage: Eukaryota > Metazoa > Chordata > Aves > Falconiformes > Falconidae > Falco > Falco rusticolus. Next base: position 20,194,761 of record NC_051194.1, read on the forward strand.
CACCCACAGGGCCAGAGGAGGTGGGAGGTGGATGCTGAGCTGTATGGTGGCCCTGAATGAAGAAGGACAGCATCCTCGTCCTGCCCAGATAGGTCACCTGCAGCCCCTCTCCTGCATTGCTCAGCTCCATCCCCATCCTGTCCAGCCCACAGCTCCCAGCTGACTCCAGGAGCTAAACCCCATCCCCAGCTTCAGCCCAGGGCAGTTGTCATTCCTGGTCCCTTCTTCTTCTTCTTTGCTGGAGACATTTGTTTTCTCCATCCACTGTGGCTCAGCTGCAGATATAGGAAGCATCCATACCCCCATTCCCACATATAAACCCTCAAGCCCTCCTTCCCACCCCCTCTCCATCCATCCTGGGGAATGACCTACTTTGCAGGGCATGCCAGCTCACTCAGGTGCCAGCACAGAGGTCCCACTAGTCCCCATCCCCTGCCTGCCACCTCCCCAGGTGCCAGAGGGTTTTGCAGGCACAGCAGTGAGTGCAGGATCCCTGCTTATGGAGCGCGAGCAGGTGGCTGCCGGCACAGCACAGCACAAAATCAATCGACCGCACTTGCTCCCAGAGACGGATTTACAGAGAACAAAAGGTCTAAAAATGTGCCAGCGCTCCCAGCCTGACGGGGAAAGATCTTCATGCACAGCCAGGCCTCCAGAGCCAGCTCGGAGGTGCATGCCACAGCGTGCTGCCCTTCTCCTGCCCCCTCCAGCACCCCGCTGATGTGCAGCTGCACCAGCCTGACTTTCTGCCCCACACACCCTCCTGCTCAGGCTGGCATCTCACCAGGGCACCTTTGCTTCCTTTGGGGATGCTCCCATGGGTGCTTCAGGTCCAGCTGACAAGCAGACACATGCTGGTGTCCCCCTGCCAGGGCTAGGGACTGGTCAAGCCGATCTGGAGGGCAGGATTTCAAGGCTTCCTCCCTCCCCAGCAATGCTGCTGCAGGGCTGGGATGCTCTGTAAACCCCCCACCATGCAGACAGATTCCTTTTCTCACAAAATCCTGCTGCTGCAGCCCCAGGCACAGAGCAAACAGCGGTGGCGCTGCGTAACACCAGGCAGGGTTGAGCAGCCCATGACTGGGGGAGGAAGGCCAGCCCTGGCTGCATCCTTCCCTGCACCCACCCGTTCCATCCCATTATGGATGGGACAGCACTGGGTCCAATGCCACCCCACCCCAAGAGGCTTATCTGGAGCTGGGGCTAACCAGAGCCAGAGCTGGGAGCCGCTGCTGCCATGCAGTGTGCCATGCTGCTGCTCGGCTCCATGCCCCTGAGACACCAGCCGGCGTCTTGCCTCGAGCAGAACAGCTCCGATGCGGCTGCACGTCCCCAACATTATACTTGACGCACGGCTGGCAGGATCTCTTCAGATGCTTTTCAGTCATCCCAGAACATCTCCCTCTGCTGATCCAGGCGTTTACAGGGCTCTCACCAAAGCATTACTGCTGGTCTTTTAAAAGAAGCCAAAGGCAAGTGTGCTGGGCTGGTGCTGCACTGGCACAGGGGGTCTGGGGGACCCCTGCCATCTGCACAGCATACAGGGTGTCTATGTGACCAGAGGTGTCACAGCATGTGTGGGCATCACCGTGGATCTGGGTGCATCACTGTATGTACATGTCTACACGTTCACATCACTGGGTTGGGGGGTGGGATAAGTGACACTGGGAGTGCCCACATGTGCCACCATGTCACCATGAGTGTGGCACAAGGTGAATGCCACTGTGTGTGTGTGTGCGCATGTGTGTGAGCGCATGCTGCAGGATTACTGAGTGCTCCTATTAGCTATTTATTTAACCTTGTTTTGGAGGCGGGTGAATTCCCTTTGCAGTGATGCGAAGCTTTATTGCCGCCAACCCATAAATCAGGGAGTTACACTCCCCTCAGGTGCCAGAGGACTGCAATTAGTAGCTCTCCTGCTCCATGGCTGACCCTGTGCAGGATGCCCTACCTGCCCCAGGGCAGGCATCAGGGCTGGCAGGAGCCTGCTGCACCCCAGGCAAGGCTGGAAGGAGCTACTGGGAGACACCCTCCCCAAAACCTAGAGGCTTGAGCTGGAGGAGGTGAGGGGTGAGGCTGGGAAGAGCCCCTTGTTGCAGCATGCTAGATGGCTGGCAAAGCCACAGCTACCCATGGGGCACAGGGTGGGCATGGGGCAGCCCTTGCAAGGGCTCCCTCTGCTCTGCACCAGCACCACTCCTGAGTACAGCCAACGCACCCCAAACAAATAAAGGAGGGCCTCCATTTGTCTTTTCTGACCTGAAGTGAGAGCAGGGGAGATTTCTCCCCCGCCCCCACGAAGAGCATCACTGAGGATCCCAGGGTGGAGGAGGCTGGTTCTCATGTTTGTAGGCAGCACAGGCCCCCTACCAAAGAAGCCAAGGGTCTCTGTGCTTGCAGAGCCCCTGCCAGGCAAGCAGCAAGGCAGGCCCCCTCTTTGGCACTTGCATCTGCCAAATCCAGCTTCCTGGGGAGCCCAGTTTTCCTTCTTGTTGAAGAGGGAGATGGTGTTTCAGCAGAAACATCCCTGTCAGGGAGCTGGAGCTAAAGGGGTGCTTGGGGACATGGCTGGCTAGCCCCAAAGGTGCCTGCACCAAAGCAGAGCCAAAGCCACAGGAAGCTGGAGCACCCTGTCCCCACCATGTCTGTGGGCTTGGTGGTTGTGCAAGACCATCAGGCTCTGCAAAGAGAGCAGTGAGGCTCTCACGGAGAACATCCAGGCTCAGCAAAATCCCCCCTGTGCCTCTGGGAGAGGGAAAGTGGAAGATCTCACACTGTACAGAAATGGCTTCCAGTCAGCCCTGCAGCAGGGAGGCTGGCCAACACATGGCAGTATGTGCAAGGCATGGCCAGGGTCTGCAGCACGGCCCTGGCACTGCGCCACAGACAGTGCACCCAGCACACACCAGACCCCATCCCTGCGCTCAGGGCTAGGTGGCAGTGCCAGGGGCACTCCATGTAACAAACCTCCTCTGCAAGGCACCCCAGGGACAAGGATGGCTGCTACTGCATGGCACAGCTGGCAGCAAAGGGCCATGGCTGGGGCAGGGAGCCGTGCACGGCAGGCAGGGAGCATTGCCTCACTCGCTGCCCGGGGCTGCACCTGCGCTGCCTTCAGAGGGAGCTGGAGGTGGCTCTGTTTCCAGCTCAGCAACCTGCAGCGAGCTCCCATTTTCCACTTGGTTAGCCTTGCTGCCGGGCTGACAGTGCGGGGCATGGCTTCCCCAGCCAGCCAGCACACAGCTGTGCATTCCCCAGCTTGCTGCAGAGCCCAGGACCGAGTGTCACCAACACAGGATGAAGGCAAGAGGGTACCATAGCACGGCAAGCCTTAAGATGCATCAGGGATGCTTGACTGTGAATATGGGCACATCCAGTCAGGTGTCATTCTAAGGATGGAAGAAACCTCTGTTTGTACTGTGGCATCCTTTTCACCCCATGCCAGGAGGCTGAGTGGTGTGGGAGGCAAAAAGCAAGGCCAGTGGGCTCGGTGAGAGATAGCATGGCTTGTCCCAGCCACAAGTCCTTCGCTGCCGCGGGGATGGGTGCAAGGGGGCTGAGCTCAGTGCTGCAAAGGGCTGTGCAGGGAGCAGAGCAAGCTGTGGTGAGCCAGGGCTGGTGATCACATCAGACTTCAAAGGGGAGCACTGTGTAAATATTTCACCAGGCCCTGTGCAAAGCAGAGAGGCAGTGGCAAACATAGCCAGGCACGACTGCTCAGAGCAGGCAGATCAAAGCCACCTGGCAGGAGCCTGGCCAGGAGCTCACCTGGGCAGTGCACTCAGCTGCCCTCCCCAGGGAAGGCTATGCTGACCTGGACACAGCCTGTACCCTCCTTCAGCCCATCTGTCCAGGGGCTAGCACTGTCTGCACACAACTGGGGACACTGAGGAGCTACAGCCTGTGTCTCCAGCCCCACTGAGAGCTGCTGCCCGGCTAAGCACCTGTCGGTGGGCATAGGGCTGCCTGCTTGAAGCTGTCATCTTGCAGTACCCTGCTCCTCCCCAGGACGGCTGGGCAAAAGGCTCACCTTCACCTCCCATCCTGCCTTGCTTTGCACCCAGCAGCCATCATCACAGCCCCAAGGGGTGTCAGGTCCCATGGCCACAGAGTCTTTGCCACATGCACCAACGCTGAGCCCTGCAAACAGGGTGCTGTGGAGCACAAGGTGCTGCAGAGCTGGGCACTGCTGCACTGGGAGAGGCCACGCTGCTGCCTGTGCTGCTGTTTGTGCCCCCAAATTAAATGGAATAATTCATTTATTTTGGCTTCAAAAAGGCATTTGCTGGAAATCCTGTGAGGCATGCTCAGGCCCTGCTGCCACGCTGTTTCCTGGCACAGCTGGCACAGACAGGAGGGGTGTCACCAGGAGGTGGTCTCTTGGCCTCAGGATCCTAAGGGACTGTCCCCAGGAGGGCAGTGGGGCTCAGTGGGGACTTGGGGCTGCCCCCCAGTGCCCTGTCCCCAGGCTAGTCTGCGATGGAGGGAAAGGGGGGAAGTACCCTGTGTGCCAGCAGCTTGTTTTATCCATCCCGATGACCACACTGGGCTGGAAGGTGGCACCAGTCACCCAGTACTTACATTTCAGTATTCCCACTAACAATGCAAAGCTTTTGTCTGCCTCACCTTCTTGGCCAGGAGGAGAGGGGCCAGGAGGTCCCAGCAGTGCTCTGAGCTGTGCTGAGCCATGCTGGCACCTGACACTGCTGCATGATTCCACCAGCGCTGACACAAAAAGGCTGTGGCTCGGATGTGCGGTCACATCCCTGGTGGCACACTTGCCCAGAGGCCTTGGCATTCACAAGCTCTCCCTTGCACCAGGGGACCCAGTGCCAATGGGGCTGCTGGGTGCCCTCGGTGCCACCGTGCTCACCCCATCCTGCACCTTCTGTGGTTCTCACTTGGCCCGTGGGGTCTCACATGATGAAGCCATAAAGTGGGTGGTTCAGGAGAGCTGGATGGGCAGTGTGCTGGGGGCAGTGGCAGGGTGACACGGGCTGTGCATGCACACATCTTTGTGTTGGCAAGTGCTTCTAGGGAGGGGTGTGTGTGTGTGTGTGTGTGTGTGCGCACCAGAGCTCAGCAGGGCTGTGTGTGTACTGGGGCTGCGTGTGTGCAGTGGGGCAGCCCACATGCAGTGGGGTGTGTGTCAGCCGTAGGCCAGGTAGCAGCACAAAGGGACAGCAGCCCCCCATGGCCAGGGAGAACTGTGCTGGGGACCCTGCTTGCTGGGTCCTCCCTCGCTCCGTGGGTGACAGCAGCCCCTCGTAGCTGACTGCAACCACTAAGCTACAGCCCCCTTGGGGTTCAGCTCACTCGAAAGCTTGCCTTTAAAATACGCTCCAGCTCTATCAATGCTACTGAAACAGAGCAGAGCTGGGCTCTCCACTGAGGCACCTAACCCCTCCTGGGGCATCGGTGCTCCCCAGCACCCATGCTGTGGGAGTGTCCTGTGCAACAGGGACCACAAGCAAGCTGAGGAGTGAAGCACTCTGCAATGTGCCATGGTCCCAGGGCAATGGCTCCCACCACACCTCAGGGACCTGGGAGATGTGCCCTCCCAGAGTGGTGGGTGCACAAGGGGGGCACTCAGCACCCTGCCCTACAGCACAGAGAGGGGATGCTGCCGGCAAGGAATTAGCCTGTGAGCAGAGACCTGAAGCCAGAGGCAGGTTTCTCATCACCAGCCCGGCAGCACATGCTGTGCCGAGCGATGGGGTCCCGTGCCCTTCCCCCTCACCCAGAACAGGTTTCGCTCACCAGCACAGCTGCTGCATCCAGATGTTGCTAGTATTGAGGGAGGCAGGCTGCTCAGCCCACAGCTGCTCCCTGCTTCGCTTGCAATTGCTTTGGAAATATTGTGTGTGCTCAGCTCTTTAGAGCTAATCTCCATCCTGCAGCCAGGGCTGGGGGAGCTGCCCACGCCAGCCCGGCCGGCAGGGAAACTGGGGAGGGGGAAGAAGGGGAGGGGGCCCTGCCAGCAGCCCCTGTGCAGGGCAGGTCTGGGCCAGCTGTGATGCTGTGGTGGGGGGTGGGCTGGGTACCACCCCAGCGATTCCTTCCCACTTGATTTGGGCCATTAATCCTGCGCTCTCCACCAAACTGACATAGTCTGTAAGTGTCAGCACGTGAGCGATCTGCTCGCTCGGCACCATTCATCAGGCCCCTGGCAAACGCCATGTGACACCCCCTCCCTGATTTATCTGAGGCCAATGGAGTCATGAAAAACAGCTGGTAAATCCTACCCCATCAGCCGGCTGGTTATTAATGCAGCCAAGTGTGGAGGCATCAAGTGGTTTGGAGAGACGGGCCTGGCCAGTGCTGGGGAAAGGCAGCATATGGCCCATTCCGGCTGCCCCCACCCTGCCTGCTGCCTGCCGGTCGCAGCAGAGCCGAGCCCTGCCTGCCCCTCGTGCATGCAGGCAGCAATGCGGTGGCTGCAGAAGTGTCCCATGCTCTTGCCTGCACCTGCAGCTCCCAGCTCAGGTATGCAGGGCACCCTCTGCCCTGGGATGCCTAGGCTGGGGGGCTTAGCACCCCCGGGAAGAGCAAATTGTGGGGCTCCTGCTGGGTAAAGTAGCCCATGGATGGGTGCAGCCAGCACGGAGGGGCGCCCAGGCTTTTTCAGGGGGAATGTGGCTGTATGAATGTACAATGTGTCTCTGATGCAGGGGCACAGGGTTGCCCAAAAGAGGGAGAGATAACCCAGCATCGTGACTACGGGCAGTCATGGAGTGGGGCTGGCTGCTGAGAGAAGGTGCAGAGCCCCAGGCTTGGCCCGGTGGCGTTGGCTGCAGAGCCTGGGCTGTGGCATGGGGATACACACAGCCCCCATGCATGGGTGCAAGATGCCCCAGGGGTCTCTGCCAGCCTGTGCAGCCTGTTGCATTCCCCTGCCCCGTCCCACAGAGGCAGCACAGTCTGGGGGCACCCCAGCCTGGTGGGGACCAGCACCATGGCCACCCCAAGATGCAACACCCAGATGCATTGCTGCCTACACCCCTCATGGGTCCATATGGCCTTGGACATCCCACCCTGCTCTCCCAGCCCTGCAAAAAAGCATCATCGAGAGCCAGGCAAACCACTCGCTGGCTTTTACAGCCCCAGTCTCCCTGTTGCACCCCATGCACCAGGGCTCAGCATGCTTCTTGTGCCCTGCAAGGCTGCTGTGCCCTCTGCATTGACGTAACAGCTTGGGGAAAAAAAAACAAACAACAAAACATAAATTGTGTGAGTGGGCTGGAAGGAAGCTAGAAGCAGCATTTTTGTGGTTGTGTGCCGAGCAGGTGCAGCTGACAATTAGCTATCTCTTCCCAGCCTCTTCATTTAGTTCCTCAAGGTTATTTTGAAAATTGAATATTCAATTAATGAAAGAGTGGCTTTGCAGGGCTCTCGGTGCTCCCTTCCCTGGGGCAGAGGCACCCTCGGGGACAGCTCAGGAGAGAAGGAGGAAGCAGTGTATCCTCCTCTCCTTAGCCCCCCTCCACAGCCATGTTTCAAACACTCTGAGCCCCAGATTTGCACTGAGAAGATGAAGCGGCAGAAGTCATTGTGGTGGAAAGTAGGTGACGTTGAGTCACGTTTGAACCTGTTGTGGGAGACATTGTGCTCCCTTCATTGGTGAGCCTCCCCTTCAAAACCCAGCCTGCAAAAAGCCCTGTGCCCCAGCCCCCCACCAGCATCACCCCAGCCCCCCCAGTCCCCTGGAACTGTGGGGCTGCATGGGAGGGAAGGGGGGCAGCTCCTCCCCTCCCTCCAGCACATCCTTTTTCCCACCCTCCCTTGACTGTTTTATTTTCTTTCCTGCCACTTAAAATATCGTGTGATGATGAGCCCGTATTGCTTGGAAACGCTGGTGCTGCTCCACCGGGTCTTGTTCCCTGGCTCCTTGCTGGTGCTTGCAGCGATGATCTCCGCTGCCAGCAAACACCCTTCCAGCCAAAATGCTCATGTGGGGTCACTGAGCAGCACCCTCACAACCCACTGATAGAGCAGAAAGTCCCTTTTCTGCAGCTCCCCTCACTGGGGCTGCTCCTTCTGTGCCCACTGCAGGGTCAGGGCAGACTCCACACCCCCAAATAAAGCTTTCAATGAGACCCTGTGCCCCACTGGGCTCTGCAACTCACAGCTAAGCATGATCCAAACCTGAGCCCTTGCTCTGTGCCATGGACTTGTCACCACTAAGACGTGCTCGCCATGCTGGGACAAAGACCCTTGGCTTTCACTTCAAGCATCACTGGTCACCAGGCTGGGGACAAGTCTCTTTGGCTGGGAGCTTGGGGCTGGGGTTCTCCTCCCACCATGGGACGTAGGAGTGCTGGCCTCATCCCACACCATTCCCAGCTTTCTGTTTTTGTAAATGAAGAGCCCTGCACCACTAGCAAGTCATCAGCATCATGTTAGGACAGGTGGTCCCCCACTTTTGGTCCTCTTCCCTGCTGGACTCAGAAAATCACCCTCAAATCCTAACCAGAGAGAGGAGAGGTGAGCTCTCCCCCAGCCCAGGGTGGGACAGAGGGGAAATCGAGTCACGGAGTGGAGCTGCAGCCCAGAGACAGAAAATGGGCGACACTTCCCCCAGGGAAGCAGCCGCAGCAGATTGCCAGGGTGGCTGGAGCAGGTGGCAGTAGTGTGGGCACACCTCTCTGTGGTGATGGACGAGCGCTGGCTCAGACCTCTGCTTCCTCAGCTCTTCCTGGGGAAGGGTTGATGGGAGAGGGCTGAGAGATCTATAATGAAATATTGCTTGGTGTGTGCTGGTTCGGTCCCAGAACTACAAGGACCCTTTGCAAGGAGGAAAGGTGCTTAGCAAGGGCAGGAGCCTCAGTCCCCTCTTTGCTGACCTGCAGGTGCTCTCCTGCAAGGTGCCCTCCAGCAAAGTCCCCGTAGCTGTGTGACACCTGGCCCTGGGGACAGTGGATGGTCCCACGCTGAGAGCTGTATCCCTTCTGCAAGCCAAGCAGAGCTCACTGCAGCAGCGCAGCAATGTGCAACCCCTCCAGCACAGCTTTCTCCGAGACTCTCCACTCACCCCAGCTATGAGTGCTCACTGGGGAAGGAAGATTTTGTTTGGGAGACACTGCTGCCAGTCCTGCTCTCTGCCTACCCATTTTTCCACCCCAAACCATACAGGGCTATAGATCCAGGAGGCGACATTTTAGGTTACCAAGGGGTGTATTGCCTGGATAAGGGATGATGTGCACTGTGGGGATGCTCTGGGCTGTGCTGGCTCACCCTTCCAGCTCAGGGTTCATCTTGGAGCATCCCTCCTCCTCTCTCTTGTCCCCCCACTATTTCCCATTCCCCAAACCTCATTTACATCTTCCTTATTATCCTCCTCCCTGCGCTATCTGGGTCACCCTCCTCTGCTATTACCCCAGATAATTGTGAGCTGAGCAGAGGCCACGGGCAGCAATCTGGCAAGCAGCACCTGCGCTGCTGTCCCAGCACTGGGGAAAGCGCTCCTCCGCCAACATCTCCCTGCCTTCCTCATACCCTCCTCCTCGGGTCCCTCAAGCCAACCTGGTTTCCCAGCTCCTGGGGAAGGCAGGCAAGCTGGCCGGGCTGCAGGCAGGTGAAGCCTGAATTGTCAGGCAAAATCACCCCGAAGGCAGCTAGGGTTGCAGCACTCATGATGCCCCATGAAGCGAGGAATGTTTGCTAAGTGAGGAAAAGCCCCTCGCTGCAAATCTCCTGTTTCTGGATGAGAAATAGCTGTGCCCGAAGGCAGGAGGGCTCTCAGCTTGGCGCTGCCTGCATTGGTCTCCTGGGGTCTTGCTCATAGGCACAAACAGATTCAAGCCTCACCCAGAAAAAAAAAATAAATTAAATGGCACCATCTGGCACTCAGAGAGCTCTTCCCCCTCCCGTCAGTGGGGAGAGGGTAATCCAGGATGGGAACCAGGCCACACTGCAGGAGCAGGCCACCAGCCTGTGTACAGTGGTGGCCAGGCATCCCCCTGCCCACAGGTGGCTGAGTGGAGGGGAAAGACACCCACTGTGGCCAAGCCAGGGCCTGGGGTCCCTGAAGGCTGGCATGGTCCCAGCAGGTGCCAGCATGTCCTGAGTGGCAGAGCTGGACACATTTCCTCCCTACAGGGACAAGGCCAAGCTTATTTTTATACATAATTATATCTCCAAAACTGGCCCAGACTCCTCCCAGGGACGATTTTAGCTCAGCTAAACCCACGTGGAAATTCAAGCTGTCTGGGCTGCCTGGGGACCCCATCCCACTCCCCTCTCCTACCCAGCTGGGATGTCCCAAATCCTGGGCAAGGGAGGAGATGGAACAACCTGCATCCAGGCCTCTCTGAGCAGGGGATGGGGCAGTACACTGGGATTTTGGCCCCTCCTCTAAAGGTTAGTAGAAATGAAATTAAATAGAGGATGACAGGAAAAGCACTGAGCCCTAGGTAGACCCCAAGGCTTTCCCCCATGGGGGATGCTGTGTGCTGTGGGATGGGGCTGCAGCTGCCCCTCTGCCTGGCTGTGCTGCACCCTTGCTGCCTGCTATGCCCTGGACCTGCCTGTGTTTCCTCTGCCTGTGTTTCTCCTGCCTACGTTTGTTTCCCCTGCCTGCATTTCCTCGGCAAAGCCGTGGGGAGGAGGTGCCTTATCCCCGTGATGGCATCAGGGTGGCTGCAGTTCCAGCCTCCGCAGGAATGCAAAACTATCAATTAGGAAATAACTGCCTCGCCTGTCCTTGTTAATCCCCTCCTCTCTGGGCTGTTATTTATTATTTATGGTGAAGGAGCCCCGGGATGTGCTGTCGGAGGGACGCCTGACAGGCTCAATCTGTACTGTACAATTACATCCTCCTTACCAGCTGGGGAAGCCCCTTCTCTGCTCCCACCACCCCGATCTTTTCCGTATTCCCTGCAGGAGCTGAACTGGGGGTACCAGACCCATCCTGCCCTACCACTGATGACCAACCCCATTCCCATGGGTACAGGGAAGCCCTAGCACACCCCCATGGCACCACACTGAGGGTGTGCCCCCATGTATGGCGGACCTGGGGGCACACCAGCCCCTTAGGTGCAGGACATGGGCAGCTCACCCACCCTCCTCCCTTTTGCCCCCATCCCGGGCATGGCACTTTGCCGTGGGCACAGCATTATCCCAGAGTGAGCCATGGGATGAGGCTGCCCCACTCTTCCTCCCTTTCCTGCCTGCCGGCAAGTGCAGGCAGCAGCCAGCCTGGAGGGGGGCCCAGGCAAGCCGCTGCAGAGGCATTAGCTGAGCCGGGATTAACATTCACCAGCGAAAAAATAACTCCATCCAAGCTGCGTCTGTTCTGGGGGCCTCGTGTGCGGCACGAATTGAAGTGCAGGCTCCCCTGGGAGCCCTGGGGATGTGTATGCTGCAGCCACGTCAGCTCTTTGGAAGGGCTGCTAATGTCTTGGCTAACAAGCTCCCAGCTGAATGTGTCCTACACACACCTGAGGATGGAGCCGGCCACCTTCATCTCCCCCCTGCTCTTCTCCCAGCTGCCTGTCTCCTGGTAGTGCCATCACCTCTTCCAGCCACCCCATCTGGGGACCAAGTGCTTGGGCATGGGGTCTGTGTGGACATCGCTTGGGGACATCTGGGCATGATGAGGATGTGTGCTGGGGCTCAGAGGCTGGGCAGGCATACTGGGACACTGCACTGACACTCAGGGATGTGTCGTGCCCTGTTTTGTGTTTAGGAGATTTGCAGGTTGATATCTTATAGGGCCACGTGGGGTTTGGGGACTGCAGGGTCTATACAGGTGCTGGGGAGCTGCAATGGGGCCTGGGGGCTCATTGCTGAGCTGTGTGATGAACCCCCCCCCCACAATCCCCCATGGGTGCCAGCAATATGTGCCCTCCACGCCTGGATGCCAGCACAGCTTTGGCGCAGGTGGCATGCTCAGCAAGCACTCTGGGGTACCCATGCACCTGTAAGCCCTTCCTCTCCTCTGCAGAGGGTGGGCATCCCCACTGCACACAGGGTCCAGCCCATCTCTATGCCATGCACTGGTGTGGTATCACGAGGTGGTGTGTAGGATCAGCTGGGTGTTCTGCACATACGTGTGTTCATGTGTGCCTTCCCAACCCGTGTGCACAGTTGCTGCCTCTCTCTTGGGAGACACACTAGGGAGCTGCTGGCATCCCATGGCTGGCAAATCCTTGGGGTACCAGCCACCTGCAGTGGTCCTGGTCCTCAGAGGGGTTGTGGGGTGTCTGTTGGGGATGTGTATGGGTGTCTGGCACATTATTTGCCACCTGGAGTGCTAAGCTCCTGCTCATCAGCCTTTTTGCACTCCTAGTGTTGCCTATCGGTGGGTTGTGTCTCCAGGAAAACACTGCCCTGGAGCACGGGCCATCTGTGTGGGCAAAGGCTGCCGCTCCAGCTGCAGTGGGCACTGCAGGCCAGCACTTTAATAACAGTCTGAGGACAAAAGGGATAAAAATAGCCCCCGGTACTGCCTTCCACTCTCCAGTCTGTGGGGAAGTAACGCCTCACCACCCCAGCCCAGGTGGTTATTTTTAGGCTGTCACCTCCTTGCTTCTCTCATGGGTGGCTTTTATAAATAGCCAGTGCCTCTGAGAGGCTCCAGTGCCAGGCAGGAGCTAGATGTGCCTGTGCGCGGCAGAGCTGGGAAAGACCCTGCCTCACTTGCCCAGCGGCTGCCCAGCACTGCCTGCTTGCTGCCACCAGCCTGCCTCCTCTTCCTCTGGGCACAGACAGCAGGGACAGAGCCCGATCCCACCACCCATGCCTCCCTGCCAGCTCCTGGAGCTTAGGCACAGCTTCTCTCACTACCTGTGCTCACCTGGGTGCTCCAGACACTGTCCCCCCACTCGGGGCACCCTGTCCTCCAGCTCTTGCCCCTACATCCTTCTGGCTCCTGCCCCAGCACCTACCCCAGCCCTGATCCCCATCCTCTGCTCCTGGGAACCCCACAAGCCCCATCCCTGTGCTCCAGCTCCTCTCAGGGCCCAGCCCTTCCTCTCCTGCAGCTCTGCCCCTTCCCCAGGGCCTGGAGTATCCTCAAGACCCCTTGATCTTCCTCTTCTTCTTGTTCTCCAGCATATTTTAGTATCCATACCTCCCCAAGTGCCCCTTGCCCTGCAGCATCTCCCTGGCACAGTTTTGCCTGACGCCGGCTCGCTGTGGCCATAAGCGCTGCAGAGTGGCAGCCGCGGTGCTGTAATTAGCCAGGTACAGCAGGAACACACTTGCAGCCTGACAGCTCTTCTGGAGTCGAATGGGAGCCAATTAATCTAATTAAAGCGGCCACTGGCTCGTTATCCCCGCACAGTTCACAAGGCTATGAAAGGGCCCCATCCTTGCCCTCCCCCTGCCCACGAGCTGCTCAGGTGGGTGCACATGGGTGGGTGTGGACAACCACGGCTTGCTCTCTCTATGGATCCACAGCACCCACAGCATTGCCCTGGGGAGAATAAAGGGGCATAAAAGCTGGGTGCTAATGGTGAGGTGTTTCTGCTCCATGCATTGGGCACCCGGAGTTCCTGACATGTGGCTGGGGTGCCAGTGGTGCCCGTGGGAGCAGGACGCAGGGAAATGACCCCTGAGGATGCCATGGCCACAGGGTTTGCATGCCGTGGGGCTGCAGAGCCAGCCACCGTCAGCCCCCGTGGCGGTCGGTGGGGCCTGGCACTCCGCCACGTCCCAGCAAGGAAGAGCTTTGTTTCCTGGTGCCAGAGCGGGGCAGCGCAGCAGCATCCTGCAAGCTAATTACGAGGCAGGCCGAGGAGGAGGTCTGTCTGCACAGGTGTCTGTCAGCAGGGCGCTGGCATTCGCCTCGCCTAATTAGACACCCTGCCAGCCTTTAATGAGAACAAATGAGAGGCCAGCCAGTGCGGGGCTGGGCCGCAGCATCCAGACCCTGTCCTGCATGCTGGTCTGGCCCAGTGCTCTCAGAGATCTGGTGGCCGCTCTCATTGGGGCATGAGAGGGGGCTGCAGCAGCTCAGCCCCCCCCATGCTGGAGAGCGCTGGCATCAGGGCAGAGTTTGCCCGGTGCCGCCATGCCCCTTGCAGCAGCCTGCATCCAGCATGCACCCTCCTGGCAAACCCTGACCCATACCCATCCCCTTGTCCCTTCATCAAGTCCATTTAGGAGCTGGGTCTTGGTGCCCCATCACCACAGGGTGCCTCTGAAGAAAGGTGCTGCCTCACCCTGCTGCCTCCCCCATAGCCCGTCTCATTGCAAAGTGGGGAGCTTAATGTCAAGTGGATTTGCCCTTATAGACTGAGCCTCCAGCTATCCTCTCATCAGCTATCTGCAACAGCTCCTGCTGCCCCATGGGGCATCCCATGGCATGCAGATTGCCACCTCCATGCCCTTGCTCTGGCAGCACTGATCCAGGTGCACCACAGGACTCAAAAGCCCTTACCTGGGTGCTTTAGAGTCTGTGCACAGGCAGGGAATGGGTTTGCAACATGCTCTCCTTGGGATCCCCCTCTAGCTCTTCCTGTCTCCCTATAATCTAAAGGCAAGCAGTGTCCTGAGTCGAGCACACAACGGTCTGCAGCAGCACGTCCTTCTGCCCTGAGCCCCTGGGCACAGGCAGGCTCCCTTGTTAGAGCAGGGAGCTGGGTGGGCAGGGTGGCCAGGATGACTTGGGAGTACCAGGTGTGCTCCGAAAACCTCAGTAAGGCTGCAGGATACCTCAGGCCACATGTGCCTCTGGAGAGGGAAGTTTAACCCAACAGCAGGACCTCAGGCAAGCCTGGAGGCTGCAACGGGGCTGAGCAAGCTGGAAACAAGGTGCAGAAGAGCTTACTGAAGGATGAGGATGGTGCCAGCCTGCTCCAGATTATAAACTCCCTCTGTGAGTAGATTTACACACCAGCGGGCACCAGGGCATTGCAGTAGGCATGTGTGTGTGCAGCCTGGGAAGCAGGAAAGGGAGCCCAGCCTGGCTGGGGGGTGGCAGGCCCCCACACAGCATGCCAGCTCTGCAGCAGCCCTATAAATAAACACACCCACACACCGCAGCGCACATGCCGGGATGCTGGGGGGAGGTAACCGCATGCGGCTCCCGGCAGGCAGCAGGGAGCAATGGGACAAGACCAAGCATGGGGAAATGCTGTGTGAGTATTAGGAAATGTCACCTGCCAAAGGAGCGATCGGGAAGAAGGCAAGTCCCTGGGGAGCAGGGCACGCTGCCTGCTGTGCAGGGCATGGGCAGGGCTGGGGTGCCCCTGGAGCCCCCAAGCAGGAGAGTGTCTGAACTAACGCCTGCACAGTCTGGAGGGGAAAATGTGCCATTAGGGAAAACACACACCTCCACACCCCCACTGTATGTACACACATACATGTGCACACATACATCCCCCTGCGTGAGTGCATACACACACCTCCACCCCTGGATGCAAACTCCCCTTTAACCCTGCATTCACCCTGGTATGCACATGTTCCTTCATCCTGGCATGTCCCTCCATGCACACATACCTTCACTTCTCATGTGTCCCACACACGCCTCCATCCCTCCTTCTGCACACATATTAGCCCTTGTGCACCTCTGCATGCATGCGTTTCCCTCCTCCCTGTGCACATCCCCACTGAAAATCACTCTCACAGCCCCCGGGGCTGGCAGCCTGCACCCCCAGCTCCCTGCCTCCTCAGGGCTGGAGAAGGATGGTCAGATCTGTGCCACCACAGCTCTGCCAGCCCAGCTTCTCAGCAGGCTGCTATCACGCCGCGGCTTAGAGAGGTTTAAGGGAAAGGCAGGGACGTGCCAGGTCGGAGGCTGAGGCCAGCCCTGCCATGCCAGGCAGGGGGTGGTGGGATTTGCTGGAGTGCTGGGCAATTTCCCTGACGCTCTGCTCCATCCTCTCATATTCGCAGCAGGGTCTGAGTGGTTGATGGGCAGGTTGGTATCGCTGGTGCAGCCCCCCTCCACTCTGCCAGTGGTGCTCGCCTGCCTCCCAGACTGCCCAGTGTGTGCCTGCTTGTTGGCTGGAGGAGGTGGACATGGAGCAAGGGGCTTTGCTGTGAATTTGCAAGCCTTCAGGGTGGGCAGGGGCCACACCACATCACCAGCAGTCCCAGCTCCATCCAGACACTGCTCCGCTGCTCCCACAGCCCTGGCAGGCTGTGCGTGGCCATGCGGGATCCCACAGCACTGGCCACAGTGGGAAGGGGCGGAGGTAGTTGCTGGAGGAGGATGGAGGCAGCTGGGGACCAGTATGCTGCAGCCAGGTGTGTCTCCTCCAGTCGGCCACGGACCAGATGCAGGGGAGCCATGCAAGCTGGCACTGCCAGCAGGGCGGAGGTGTGGGGCAGGTGGGGGTTCCAAAGCCTCAGCACCCCTTCAGCCCCTTCCCCGAGAGGCTGGGCCCTGGCCTGCAGGGATGATGGAGCAGATGATGCTCTTGGTCTGAGGTGAAAGGCAGAGAAGTGTTGCCATGGAGACCAGCTATGTCATTTTAAGGAGGCACGGAGGCATTCGAACCCATCCCTCTAGGATGAGCCCCAGCAATGGGAGGTAAGTGGTGACCAGCATCCCCTTAAGTCCCAGGTGGGTCGTCTGGTCCCCAGCAGTGCCACCCCATGCAGGAGCCTGAACCGAGGCTGCAGGCAGGTCTGCATGCCCAGGGTGTGCCCTGGGACCAGCCTCCCTCAGGGCCAGCTGGGAGCAACTGGTGGCACAGGGACAGTGTTACTCTGCTGCCAGCCCGGCCTAAGCGGGTGATAGGGAAGAGACTGCAAGGAGCAGACACCAATACATGCTCCCCCCCCAATTTTCCTGAGATGTCCCTGCATGCTGCAGAGGGGTTACAAGTGCCAGCCAAGGGGCTAGGGTGAGTTTCAGGGTGAAGGAAGTAATATCCTGGCTTTCTAGATAATTTAAGCTTTAAATAAAATGAGGGTTTACGTATTAGCAGCTCCCCCACCCCTCCTTTCCCCGCAACCAGCGGGAGCAGAGCGCTGCTGCTCGGCCTCCCGGCGCCTGCGGGCAGCTCGGGTGCCTCTGCTGGAATCCCCTCTGCACTGCCATGGACCCACCGGCTGCTCACCGGAGGAGAAATTATTCGAGGGGGTAGATCCCGTTAGAATTCCAATAGGAAGAAACACCCCCAAATATAGAAGCAAATAAAGGGATGCAAAGATGCCCCCCCACCCCCACCCCCCCCTCCGCCCAGGAGGGCGTTCAGGCATGCTCTGGTCCCATCAGGCAGCCTGAGGGCCAGGGCTCACTGCTTGCTGGGTTTTTGCTGTAGCTCCCCTCGGCCAGCCAGCCCCTGCCCCTCTGCAGGGTCTCACACAGCGCCAGCACCCCGAGGGTGAGCAGCTCCATCACGCTGCCAGCTCTCCCCAGGGCTGCCGCGCTGCTCAGCACTGTTGCCGTTGAGATGGGACTGGAAGAAAACCAGCGTAGCTGCACCGGTAAGTCAATGCCCGGGAGGATGCCGGGTGCTGAAGTGGCTGCAAGCGCTGCGGGCCAGGGTGCCCAGGGCAGGGGTCTGCAGCAATGAGAGGGACACTGCAGTGCATGCTTCCTGCATGGGAAGTGGCCAAGCAAGCAAGCTGCAAACAGAAATGATGCCTTGATGGGGTGTGGGGAGGAAGAAGGACAGCCAGCTTCAGCACAGCTCAGAGGGAGGTGCTGGTACCATCCTGGGTGTCAGGGTCATGCAGGCAGGGCTCAGGGACATGATTCCCTGGCAGATGCTTGCCCAGAGCAAGGGGGTGCAGACCTCAGACAAGGGGCTGTGCATTGTACCTGGTGTGAGGTGTGTACACTGTGTGCAGTGTTAGCTGTCTGATCATGCAGTGCAGGTGTGCAGTGAAGATGTGTAGACCTGCAGAGTGCGTGGGAGATATGGCTGCACCAAGTGTGAGATATGCACATGTTCAGGTACAGGGTGTGTGGCATACAGCCGTGCTGCATGTGCAGTGTGAGACATGGGTGCAGTTCACGTGTGCAATGTGACGTCCATGCACGCCTGCAGTGTGCTATGCAAATCTGTGCACTGCATGCAATGAGAGGTATGTGCACACAGTGCACATCAGTGTGGGAGATATGAGCTATGCAGTGAGGTGTGTGCATGCAGTGCACACTTGCTGTGGGAGGTTGAGCTGTGCAGTGCTGTATGCCACGAGAGGTGCATGCATGCATGAACTTGACAAGAGGAGTGCAGTGTGCAGCTGCTTGCCCAAGGCAGAGGGGCAGACTGCACTGACCAGGGATGGCATGGAGCCAGATTAAAGTGTGGGCACCCCAGGCATCCCTGGCTGGATCCAAATGGGCTCCTGCTGCTGTATGCATCTCCCACACCCTTAGGGAGCTCTTCCCCCCAAGTTCTGCTCAGCCTGGCATGCTCCTGCAGCCACCCAGCCAGGCGGGAGCATCTCCTCCTGCCATGCCTGCCAAGACTCCCACTCCCGAGACTACGACAGGAGAAAAGGGAACAAAAATTCACGTTTTCACATTTAGCTTCCTTTGTACTCAGCTAATTAGCGCCTGAGTCTGGTGATGTCATTAAAGCAGCACTAAGTCTTTATTGGGGTAATTTAATTTTCCCTTTCATATCAGGATGATTTCCTTTGTTGGGGTAGGTGCTGGGGAGGGGGAAGGGCCTGTGCAGACAATTGCTATTGTCAGGATAAATAATTCCCCAGTGGATTGACAAGGGGGGAGGTAGGCTGGGGGGCTGGGAGCTGTCACTCACCCGGGTAGCAGCAGGAGCTGGCCAGCCCCCTGGGAACTGGGTGCCTTGGGGTGCCTCTCCCTGCGCCAGGTGGGCTCCCCAGCCAGTGAGGCACCTGCCTTGGTCCCTTCCCAACCACTGAAACTGTGGCAATCATGACATTCAGAAAGCCGGTGGGTAAAGTTGGGGAGTCTCACATATAGCCCCTCCACTTCTTCCACCTCATCGGCATCCCTGGTGCCGGCAAGAGGAGGGAAACAGATTGCACCAGGATAAAAGGAGCATTTCTGAGCCATTGCAGACACCATGTGTAGCAACCCGCTGGAGAAATGTGGGGCTCTGCATGCAGCTGGGACATGCAGGGGAACAGGGAGCTGCCAGGGCTGGCGTAGAGCAGGGGAGCCCTCACAGGGGTCTCCCACCTTGGGGGATCCCAAGTGACAGTCCTGCACTAGGAATGGTTAGAACAGGGCTCAGCAAATATCCCCCCTCTCCAGGCTCTGCATGCAATGCGGCGATGCTTGAGCACTCACTGCCATGGCAAACTGGGCACAAGGAGGGGGCGGCTGGCACAGGGCAGCATGCAAGACCCAGCGCTTGGGGTAACAGAGGAGCAGGAGGCTGTTTGGCATTGCACCTCCCTTGGGACACCCTCTGAAACAAGTCTCCAGCCCCTTTCCCAACCCTGTCATCCCCAGCCCAATGCCACTCCTCAGCCCTTTGGCTCATGCTGCCCCAGGAGGGATCCCAAACACAGTGTGGAAGGCAAAGGAGATGTCCCACGGGGCCAGAGCCCCTGAAGACTGGCCTTCTCTGTCCCCACAGAGCATCACTGCAGCAGGTGCCCATCCCATCCCTGCCCTGCTGTGCTCACCATCCCCCAGCCTTCCCGTGCTCACCATCCCCCAGCCTTCCCGTGCTCACCATCCCCCAGCCCTCCCCTGCACAGGAGAAAAAGCTAAGGTGGCACATCCCTAGGAAGCAGCTGAGAGACAAGAGCTGTTGACATGTGCCACCACTCAAGTCCCGGTGTCCCTAGGAGCTTGAGCATGACACATGGTAAGGGTCTGAAGGGGCAATGTGTGGGGCAGGCTGACCCTGGCTCAGGGGTTGCACATCTTGCCCAGGCAGAGCTGGTGGCAGTGGTGTCCTGGTCCAAGAGAGCATCACCAGGGTGGGATGGGGTGGTTGGTGTGATCCCAAAGCCCTAACATACCAGGTTTAACTCTCCAGACACTTCCAGAGGAACTGTCCTTCCCTGAAAACAGGAAGGGACATGCCTGGGAGGAGAGAGCAACTGGAGAGACCCATTTTCCACCCACACCTGGGTCCATCTCCAGAAGGAACCAGGTCCTTACAGCCCTTCCTGAGCCCACCCTGCAAGTCCCACCTTCCCCGAAGCCCACCAAGCACTGCTGCCAGCTTGGGTGCAGACCAGGAGGACGGGGGAGACAGGCTGAAGAGGGGAACGTCACACCTGAAACTCAAACACCAGCTTGTTGATAATTAGCAAATGTTTCAAGAGAAATGATGAGAAGCCAGTGACAGGCAGGCGGGTTTCTATTAAAAGCTGCCACGTGTGATCCCTCTCCAAGCCTGCCGGCCCCTCCTTACCTGGCACAGGGGAAATCAGATGCAAACCTGACATTAATGCAATAATCAGGGTGAGCTTTAATTGCAGCTGTGGCAGGAGCAGCATAGCCAGGGGACAGCAGCTGGGCCTGGGTGGCAGGGTGACAGGCATCCTGGCCTCCTGCCGCCTCTGCTGCTGGGAGGAGAGCTGCTCAGTGCCTTTGGGTGCTCTCCTCCCAACCATCCTCCTCCCCGACCTTCTCGCAGAGGGTGTGAGTCACGAGGTGCACTGAAGTGAGCACTCAGCACCCCGCGTGTCTCCACAAGCAGAGGCACTTGCTTAAATGTTAAGGGCTTGTTTGTATCCAGCGGAAGGGAGCTGAGCCCCAGCTTGCCAATTGCTCCTCCATGCCTTCCGGAGCCAAGGGGCCAGGGAAGTGCTCATCCACACAGGGGAGCATCCTCGAGTGATTCCTCCATGTGCTCAGCCCCCAAAATGCTTCTTTTCAGCCTCATGTGGGGTTTTTTTTTCTGGCTTACTTTCCAGAGCATCCCAAGCATTACAGGACCATCCCAGCCACTAGAGAAGGAGCATGCATGGCCAGGGCAGCATTTTCAAGGTGGCCCCAGGGCTGATGCACAGTGGTGGTGTGGGTCCTTGTCTTGGACCTGTAAACCAAGCCCAGGAGGAGCCAAGGCACATGGTTGTGTGATCAGGAAGGACAGCAGCATGCAGGCAGACTTGGTGGCCTTGGGCCAGTAAGGTGGAGATTGCCACAGAGCAGGGGCTGAGGGTGGATCTGCTCAGTAATGCATCTTGTGAGTGACAGGAGCCAGGAGTGTAATCTACTTCTGGCTTTATGAGATTGGCTCCCCCAATCCCCACTCCGTGGGATGAAAGTGAGTAATTACAGTCTGACTTGGCAGAACAGTGAAGAAGGTCAGCTGGAGGGGTCAAGCCCACCAACGGTTGGGACCAGCACTTTTCAGGCTGGAGAGCATCTCTTGCCCCTGCTCAAGGTGTGAGCAGAGGTGCCCTTGTCCCTTGCCATCATCTCAAGGTGAGGGCTCCCCTTGCTTCACAATTCCTGCTGGCTTCACCACTGTCACATCTTGCTCCCAACCTTTCTACTGTCCAACACGTCTACCCAAATAGTAACCAGCTTGGAGCTCAGTGTAACCCCAAGGGCAGGAATGGGGATGAGCAGTGCACTTAGCTGCCTCTCAGTCGGGTCCTCGTGCAAGTGATTTGCTGAGTGACAGCAAGGTTGTTCTTTTAGCAAGGGCTGGCTGTGCTGAGCAGGGTTTTTCTTGGTCTCCTGTTGTCCTGGGCTTGCCGAAGAAGGTGGATCTCTCTCAGCTGAGCTCAAGACCATTTGGGAGTGACATGGACTCTTCCTTAGAGCATCCTTTGGGAGTTTCTAGCTGTGGTTCTGCCTGGACCTAGCACTGGGGACAGAGCTGCTCAAAAAATGTTGGATGAGAAGCTGCATCCAGCCAGTCCCCCATGTCCTGGCTGTGCAGCTGGGGTCCTCAGTTAGCTGAGACCTCTTATGCTGCAGCTCAGGTAGAGGCAGTGTGGGGTTGAGGGCTTTTCTTGCCCTGGGTCGGAGCAGTGGGATCGTTGCAGGGGAGATGTTGCAGAGAGGCAAAGAGGTGCCCGAGGACATCAGTGACACCTCTCGCCTGTCACTGCTGCTGAAGGGGCCAAACCTCAAAGGCACATGTAGCTATAACAATCCCACCACCACCAAGAAAACCCCAGAGCGAGGGTGCTTCAGGATGGCTGGGGACATCACAAGGGATTATTACCCAAAACAGTCAGCTGGGGTCCCTGTGGGGAGAAGGTCTACAGGGGAACCCCCAGGGCCTAGGATGGAGCTGGGGACAGCAGGGCTGGGGCAAAGAACTACCATAAGGCAGTATCAGCTCTCCTTGATGTCAGCCTCTGCTAGATGGATCTGCCCTAGACCTTCTCGGTGGTCTGCCAGGGTTTACAGAGTGCCCCAGTGTCCCTCATGGGTGGTGACACCTCCTGGCTGCCAGACAACTCTTTGGACGCCCTCGCACCCTCCATCTGCTGCTATTAACCAGCTGTCCACATTGCCTTCCCCACCACACTGGGGAAGAGAGGGAGCTCAGTTGTTTCATTAGCTGGTACATGGGGAGGGAATCCTGTGATGCATGTTTGGCCAGGCTGTCTTGTCCCCACTTCAGAGTGACCTGGGGCTGTGTCCCTGTCTGTCCCTGCTGCTGCCCATCCGTGCTGCTGCTCATGCTTGGCAGCGCTGCGTGGGTCTGTGCCCTCCACATCATGCCTGGTTAGAGTGAATTGTGTCTGATGAACATGCTAGTCATTGTTTAAGGGCTCTTCTTTGGACTATGGAAGCACGGGCAGCTGCCACACTTCTCCACTCCTTAATGTATTTTTTGGCTTGTCTGTCTTCCCTTGAGGCTGAAAAAACCTTCTGTCCAGGCAGCATTTCTGTGCTTTCCTCCTGCCCAGGGTCACTGCTCCTATCAAACACATTTGCAATCTGCACTGGTCTTCTCGGTTTTATTTCTGCAGGAATAAAGCCTCGCGCTTGTTTTCCCATCTATTCCCTCCACGCTCAGCCCTGCTTTGTCACCAGTTTTTAAGTCCTGGGCATGTGCAAGGTCCCCCTGCTCCTGGACCATGGCCACCCCATCACTGTGAACCCACCAAATGCCGTTGCTGGTGCAGGAGGAACTAGGTGCTGCAGCATGGGACCATGCCATGTGAGCTGGACCAGCAGTCCTGGAGCATCGGAGAGGGTTGCCCCAGCCCAAGAGATGCCGTATGGGTGACACCCAGCAGCAATGGAGCTGGCCAGGGAGAGGCTGAGCTGGCAGTGATGCTGCTGGAAGAGGCAGAGGGACATGAGGAGGGATACAGAGGGGTCCTGCCATGGATAAGAGGATGAGGAAGATGGGGAGGAGTCCCCAGCCCTGTACTGTGCGGGAGTGATGGAACAAGCAGCAACTCCTGCCCGGGCCAGCGGGGCTCCCCTCACTGTAGCTCGCTGCAAAGGGGCCCTCGAGTGCATGCAAGCGAGGAAAGGCGGGGAAGGGTGGGGGGAGAGATCTTTTCATCTAAAAGGTTACATTTGTCCTACTTCCTCCCATCTCCAGCAATTAACTTGAAGGGAGACATCACTGCTAATTGAGCAGTGAAGATCAGGAGCAACAATTACGCCTTTTGACAAGAGACAGCACAAGAGGGACTGCTCGGAGGCTGAGAATGGTAGGGAACGGTTTCTATGGCAATATAACTTTCCTCTCTTCCTCTCCAGCCATAGAAATGATAAAAATGTAGATTTCTCCCTGATTAATGATTTAATGAAAATAAAGAAAATTCTTTTTAAAAAAAAGGAAAATGGGGGGGGAGGGGAGAAACAATCAATAGGATGCAATGTTTAGCATGAGTCTGTGGCTGTGGGGAGAATCGATGTCCTTCTTCAGGCTGGACGTGGTGAAATCTATTACAGCAACGTGCCGAGGACTCAAAGCGGCCCTGCCGTTGGTATTAGGCAGCAGGCTCACACGGGGGAAACGTGAGGGCTATATTCAGATCTCTGATCAAGGAGCTGCCCATCAAAGAGCTCCTCGCACTGGCTTCTCCAGCAAACCTTCACAACTCGCTCCACATCTCTCCTGCCTTCCTTTCTCCTGCCTGCTTCCCCCAGCCTTCCACACCCCTCCCCAAAATCATTATTTTTAATTTTAATTATTCAGCCTGTTCCCTTTGTGAGGCAGACGGGAAGGGCTGCCGAGGCAGCTCCCAGCCTGGTAAATGGTGATGCCTTGTTAGCTGCCAGCAAGGTGAAGGAACAACTTGCCATGGAGGTGGCCCTGAGCCGGTGGCAGGGGTGCCACGGCTGTCCCACACCTGGGAGCAGCAGCGCCTGTCCAGCCGAGATGCTGGCAGCCACATTGGGTGATGCGACATGATACACTTCCTATACTGCCGCAGCCATGGGGAGAGCCGTGAGGAGGAGGAGGAGGAGGGTCAGGACTCATCCTGCCCCCATGCATGGCCTTGCAGTGCTCCCATCACATGTGAGCCACTTGCTCCTTCGCTGGAAAGGCCTGACAGGCGGCAGGCAGGGCGTGTGGCAGGTCGGGGCTGTGCGTAGCCCATAAGCCCATACCTGAAGGCATCACAAGGGCCACGTCCATCTGCATCTGTCAGCAGCAGCTGCTGGCTGCCATCCGGTGCTGCCTGGGCAGGCAAGCCAGCAGCAGAGCCCAGAGGGTGAGCAAAGCCTTTCTGAAGCCCTCTCTCCCCCCCGCTTCACCAAGTCAGCAAGAGCATCCTCTGTTTTGCAATACATTCTGCAGCCCATCTACTCACCCCTCAAACAAGCAGTTTTGGGGTTGGTTATTTTTTGCTTTTAGGGGATGTTGCTTTAGGATACAGGGAGGTCACTGGGGTAGGACTGGCTGGAGCTTCTCTGTCAACACCAGGGAAAACGATGCAGCAGATTCAGGTCAGCTGCATGCCCATTCATCAAAACAAAATGCAACCCACTTCAGAGATGAGAATTTGCCTTTGTGAGAGACCCCAGGCAGCAGTGAGCAAGTGGGGGGCTGCAGATCCTTGGCTCCTGCAGCTGTTCCCCTGAGCCCAGCCCAGGGCACAGGATCCCTCCTGCCATGGGACAATCCCGGGTACCTCTGTCCCCCCCAGCTGCCCCCACAGGGATGCACCTTCCCCACAGCAGACTGCTCCCCAGCAGCCCATGAGGTGGCAGCCCAGCAGCTGCCCATCCTGACTGTTCCTGCCCCACGTAAGGAGCTGGCAGTGCCCAGGAATCACGTCTCCCGCCCAGGCACTCTTATAGGGGCAGAGCACGGGCACATGGAGGGACTTTCCCACCTCCTCAGTTCCTATTTTATTGCCAAACTGAAGCATAAAACACACATAAACAAATCTAACGGCGAGAAATGGGTTGCTATCAAATCAACAAATTAATCTAATTATAGGGCTGATTAAATCGTATCAGATAAACCAGCGACTCCTTCCCAGTGCTCAGCAGCCACGCAGAGAGGCAGGCAGCCCTACTCTGCTCTGCTTTTGCATCTGGCTGAGCCATGGCACGGGCAGAGCATGGCCACACGGGGCTGGCAGCACTCCACAGCCCTGGCACAGTGGGGAGCCCCGAGCCCCCTCTCCCCGGCACTGCGCAGGATGGCACAGCTTGCTGCGGTGCAAATCTGAATGGCAAATGCAGATGCAAAGTACATGATTCCTCGGGATTAAAGATGCAGCTCTAGCCTGCAAAATGTATGCGGGAGCCGTCTTTGGAGCGAGATTGCTTAAACCTAAGCCTCCTTTAGGTATTTGAGGAACAATTTTATCGGTGCTGTTCGCAGAGATTTGCTGGGGCCGTTTCCACCTCTCTGTGTGCTTGCACATGCCAACACCCATGTGCATGCGGGAATGCACTTGTGCACCAGCACCCATGTGTAATACCCTCCCTGCCAGCCAGCTGCTGGAGAGAAAATGCGTCCTGTGTGAAAAGCAAAAGCTCTTAACTGACCGACAACACTCGCAGCAAGGGCTGTGGATACAGGACTGCTGGCAGATTTCACCAGGAAGGTGCTGGGAGGCTGCAGAACCTCGCTGGAGGGTCTGGTGGCTCTTGAAGCGCCACATGATGGATGTTTTCCCCAGTTCCTGCAGGTGTTGAACTTCAGATCTTGCCTCTTGCAAGACTTCAGATGGGAAGGTAGAGAAAGCACTGGTGCACCTGCCTGGCCGGGGATGTGTGAGCTCTCTGCAGGCTCCCACAGTGCTGCTGAACCTCGGTGCACCTCAGTGAAGAAGGAAAGTCCTTTTAAAAGTGGATATTGGCTCTGGTTTCACCTGCTTCTGGAGGGTAGCAGAGGTTTTTCTGCCACTGGCAAGTTGTTTTCCTCTTTTCAGGGCATCCTTTGCTCCCAGCCATGGGTTATATCAGCTCTTGATTCTCCTCCTCTTAGCCTAGTTCCTCTGTTCCAGGAACAAAGGTGTCAAGCAATGATCTTTTGTCTCCTAATAGAAGATTATATGAAAATGCTTTCAAGCTCAGCAGAAGATGAGAGGAGCTCAAGAGCCCTGGCACGGCGCAGAGGTCTTAACCTTCTCAGGGTTCCCAGTGGGTCCCACTTTGACCACTAGCTTTGCAGAGGACACTCCACTGCCGGTCTTCTCCTTCACACCCCAGTTCAGGCCATCCCGGTCACCATTTGAGGGCCAAGAAAATACACAGCAGCGGGTAAAGTGGGGTATCACTTGCTTCTCAGAGCCAAGGGCACAGCGGTATGGCCGAGACTGGACATATCTTGTCATCACCATGGCAAGTGACACATGGCAGAACTGGCAGAGAGCATCCCCAAGGGGAGCCAGCCTGAGGGAAGGATTACACAGCGGGCACTTAGGAAGAATAAAGGTGTGGCTATAACAGGCCCAGTTGGGTGGATTCAGCTGGGCAGAGACGAGAGCAAACCCTCCTTTTGTGTTCAAAAGCAGCTTTCCATTGCCAGTCCCCAGCATACGATGGCTTGGCAGCACCGTAAGGGCTGGGGTACCAGTGGGGAGCAGCTGGGTGGGCAAAGGGGGTTCAAAACAATGTCTTCCCAGGCAATGTGCTCAGCTTCGGACAGTCTCTCACTACTGTTTTTTTATTAGTCAGTCCTTAATCTGTATTGCCCTATTGTAAAAACATGTAAATAATGCGAAACATGGGGGTCAAGGATCCTAGCTGCCTGGCCTTGCACCCCTGCAGCAGAGACTGCCCAGAAATGTTACTCAAGGTGCACAGCGCGCTGCAGTTTTCACATGTTTTAGCAGCGTGATTGCGGCAGTGCCCTGGGCCATGCCAGGAGCCTGGGTGACACGGATATGGGGTGCTGTGAACAACCCTAGAGTGACCCCAGAGTGGGATTTAGGCTGCTGGTGCCAAGGTGGGTGGTGATGGGGATGCTGGTGCTGGAGCTTGGAGCCTCCCCTCAGCCTTGCCAGGGGAGCACAGCCTGGGTCGGGGGTACAAACCAACCACCTAAACGTGCTCCCAGTGCCCCCCACCGCTTTCAGTGCCTGCAACCACCCACTTTGAGAGTGTGTTTGCATGCATCCTTCTCTGTGTGTGCATACATATGCGTGTATATGCAGATGTGCATGCATGCATACACATATACCAT
The DNA here is from genome assembly GCF_015220075.1 of Falco rusticolus. NCBI lineage: Eukaryota > Metazoa > Chordata > Aves > Falconiformes > Falconidae > Falco > Falco rusticolus. Next base: position 20,222,186 of record NC_051194.1, read on the forward strand.
ACATATGCGCGTGTGTGTGTACCCGTGTGTGCCCACATGAGGGTTGGGGTGCGCACGGCTGTGCACATGGGTGGGGGGAGCTCTGTTAAGAGGAACCATTTCCCAGTCTGTGCTGATGCAGTTTAGCAATCAGAATAACTTTGCTGATGAATATTTAAGCCAAGCTCTGAATATTTAAAGCATTCAATTATTTTAATGGCTTCTAAGTGTGACAGCAGGAGGGGACGGGGGATGGCTGCCCCTGGGTCCGGCACCAGGCCTATGGCAGGGCAGGCAGGCAGGGATGCTGTGGGCAGCCCCCTGCTGTGGGTGGGGGGAAGAGCGTTGTCCCCAGCAGGGTGGTGGCATCTTCAGCATGCTGCCAGGGAGCTGCCAGTGCCGAGCACTGCTGGCTGCTGGTGCGAGCCCTGCCAGAGCTCGGCCGGGTGGGCAGAGCCCCAGCGGGCAGGAGGAGAGCTGTGCCCTGCCATCCTGGCAGGCTGAGCTCTGTCCTAGTGCCCTAATTCTTGCATAAGCAGCCTCGGCTCGTGCCAGCACCGCATGGTGCCAACCCCCTCCTCTCTGCCACCAGTGATGCTCCTGAGATGTGCCTCTTCCTGTCCCTGTGCCATCGTGCCATCACGGCAGTGGAAGCACCCATGCGCTCCTGCACCAGTGCCACCACCGGGACACATCAGCCCTGTAGATACCCCCTGGGATGCGAGGGGCAGATGGGCATGCAACTGGGGCACCGTAGCCTCCATCACGCCCGAAGTCCCCCCAAAGGCAGATCCGTGGTGAGAGGAGTGCAGTGGTGGTGACGGGAGTGCAGCATGCCTACTGGGGCTAGCCTGCCCCCGTGGCTGGGTGCTGCATTCAGGGACCTGCCCAAGAGCCACAGCGAGGAGGGTGGCAGGGAGCACAGAGGAGCACTTTCCCAGTGCATGCTCCTGCAGCCATAAATATTCATATTCTTATACTAATTTTCCATGTACTTTTCTGTCACATCCAATTTTATTTTAATTTCCCTTTATAAACCTTCACAGCTAATGCACTCTGTGCTCCCATGATTACCCCAATCAGCCGACGCTTTAAACACAATCCCTGCAGGCAGCTCTTGTTGGAAGCTATAGGATCAGTGAGCATCCACGCACGAGTTGTGCACACTTGGCAAGACCCACTCACCGGGGCTACAGTAGAGCTCCTTTGCCACCCTGTGGTGGGCACAGCTCCCATCTTGGTGGGCACTCTGGGCTGTGCTGGGCTTCCCACGGTGGCCAGACCAGAGGACATCTCCAGTCTTGTGCCTTTCCAGTAGCCTTGGTTGTGTCTGTGTCCTGCAGTGTGCATGTTGCATCTGATTGTGTCTTGCATGGGGACACAGCTGTCCCGGTCCACTGGGTCTTTCCCTGGGCAGGTGGTTCAGCGAAGCCCACCTCTGGGCACCCTCCTGCACTGCCCCCAGCTGGCAGTGACACCCTGCCTGCAGGCAGACCCTGGCTCCTGGATCTCCTTGGGCAGAGGGGATGTGCAGGATCACTGTGCTGGGGCTGTGCCGTGCCAGCCAGACTGCTAGGGCTGTGCCAGGGCTATGCCAGGGCTGTGCCATGCCGGCTGCCTGGACCTAACAGCGCCGTCCCTGCAGGGGTGTGCTTGTGCCATGCCCTGCCATTCTGCACCATGTCAAGCAGACTGCCCAGATTCAATGATGCCATCCCTGCAGTGTCGTGCCGTGCTGTGCAGCCTCCTCAGGCTCATCAGTGCCATCCCTACAGCACTTTGCCATGCCATGTTGTGCCATGCTGTACCAAGCAGGCTGACCAGGCTTGGCAGTACCATACCTGCAGGGTTGTGTCGTGCCATGCCATGCTGTGCCATGCCATGCAGGCTACTCATGTTCAGCAGTGCCATCCGTGCAGCACTGTGCACTGCCACCCTGTGCTGTGCCATGCCGAGCATTCTGCCCAGGCTTGGCAGTGCCATAACTGCAGGGATATGCCATGCCATGCCATGATGTGCCAGCTGCCCAGTCTCAGAGGCGCTGTGCTTGTCAGGGAGGTACCATGTGTGTTTGTCAGTGCCAGGAGCTGTACTGGTGGGTGATGAAGCCGGTGCCTGTGCTGTGATCCATCTGTTTGCCATGCAACTCAGGCAGCCTTGGCTAGGTTCTGCTCACTGCAGCCCATGCACTCCTGCCTGCCTGCCACCAGCATCCTGGCACGGCTTGGTGCCATGGCACCGCTGCTCCCACAGCACTCTGGGGTTCCAGCAGCCATGGAGGCACCAGGGCGGGCCAGGCAGGTGGTTGTGCCAAGGCTAAGCCAGCTGGCACTGCATCTGCATATGTGTCTGTGCATGGACCCATACTTCTGTGTGCATGCGTAGGGGTGTTTGTGTGCATGCACCTCTCGGTACCTCACAGGGGACCCAGAGCCAGCCTGTGAGCTGGGCACACAGTAGGCATTGGGCTGGGCAACAGGGCTTGTACCCAGCAGAGCAGGACGTGTCCCCAGTGGGGCAGGACATGTCCCCAGAAGGGTGGGACACGTCCCTGGCAGAGCAGGCCACCTGCCCTGGCCCAGGGGCAGCCCCAGAGCAGGGTCACACCATAGCATGCAATGGGAAGGGCCAGGGCTACCCAGACGCAGAGTGCTGCTGGCAGAAGGAGACAGCGCATGGATGGTAATTTGCTCCTCACCATCCATGGGGGCATGAATTAAAGAGGCTGTGGGAACCTGTGCCGATCTTCTGCTGGCAGTCCCATGAAAATCCCCCCTCAGGCAGGGGCAGGGCAGCTGCCACGCTCCTGCCAGCCGTGGGAAGTCACTCAGGCTCCGCTCGCTCACTTCTGAAGACCTCTTGATAAACATTTATAAACATTTGTAGTATTTTAAATTTCCCCTCAATAATTTATGAATAGTTATTTTATATACTTTAAAGAGGGTAATAATGTAAAATTTATAAGGCGGGAGCGCTCAGAGTGGCAGCACGGCGTCGCGGGGCTGGGAGCGGGAGACGCAGCCTTCCCCGCCTCTCCCAGCCAAGCACTGATTGAAACTTTAAAGGCTGCAGCAACGGGGTAAACCGGGGCACGGCGGGGACCGGGGGCACGTGAGCGAGAGGTGTGCGGGGGATGCGTGTGGCCGGGAGGGGTGGCGGCCCCAAGGATGGACCATGAGATGCCCAGGCAAGGTGGTGGAAGGAGGGAGGGATGGAAAGGAAAGAAATCTGAGGATGGGGGGGATGAGCGGTGGAGATGAAAAGGAAGAAGGGGAGTGCATGAGAGGGGCAAAAGATGAGTAGGAGAAGGGAGGGAGGGAGGAGAGATGTGTGTTAGGGAGCGATAACTGCAGCGGGAGAATGCAGGAGCGAGGGATGGGGAGAAGGAGGGATGGAGGGAGCGGTGGGGAGGGGCGAGAAGCAGCTGGGAGCCAGAGATAAAGAGGGAGGAGAAGGGTGCCCAGCACTGCACGCGGAAAGGTGTCAGGTAGATGGACGGATGAAGGAGTGGATGGACGGATGAATGGAGGATGAACAGAGCAGGAAGGGGGGAATGGGGAGAGGTGTCTACAGGGATGCAGGGGGGAGTAAGCCAGCAAGTCCGGGTCTGCAGCATGCCCCCACAGGTAGGGGGTGTGTGAGCAAGGTTTGGTGTCCAGGGGTACAGGAAGAGAAGTGCCTGGAGCTGCAGGGATGGGAAGATGTTGAAGTGCGGTCATGCCAGGGAGGCATCTCTGATCAGCAGCAGTGTATATGTTTGCAAGGCACGAGCAGGAGCACAAGGGAAAGTGCATGGGCAGGGTGTGATCAGACATGCAGTGGCTGAACACATGTGCAAGGTGTGAAAGTGCAAGGTGGGTGTGAGCAGACATGCCAGCCATGAGTGTGTGCCTCAGAGGTGAGTGGGTGTGCAAGGCATGCATAAGTGTACAAAGCATGCAGGGCTAGAGGGTGTGCACACCGTATATGTGAACAGAGTGGGAATGCTTGTGCAGGGGGTGAGTGTGAGCAGGGTGGGAGTGCTGGTGCAAGGATGAGTGTGAGCAGAGCAGGAGTGCTTATACAGGGGGTGACGATAAGCATATTGGCAGTGCTCAGGCAGGGATGAGTGTGAGCAGGGTGGCAGTGCTTATACAAGGGGCGAATGTGAATGTGCATGTGTTGCAAGTGTGCAAGGGGTGGGAGTGTACGTGCAGAGCATTAGTGCACATGCATGTGAAGGTGAGAAGGCAACTGTGTGCTATACAAAGGTGCTCCCCTCCTTCCCCAAGCTCACAGGGAACCTTGTGGCAGGATCCTCACATCAAGGCACCCCCAGTGCCAGCCGTGCCTTTGGGGATGGCCCTTCCCCAGCTCCCTGAAGGGCTGCAGGGTTAGCACTCCACTCTGGGCTCTCAGGGGCGGTTCTGAGCTCCTCAAGGAAACACGGCTGCTGGCCCTCCTCATGCAGGGCACACCAGAAGGGCCCAACTCAAAGGGATATCCCCCCCAGATCCTGCCTGAATTACCAAGACACCTTAAATGTCCAAGCAAAATCCATCAGGAGCTGGCAGCCATAGAGGGACCTGCCACGAAATGATAACATCTTCCATGCTATATATAGCGCTACCTTTATATACATATACGGATATACATTTATTTATGCTGCTTCAAGGAGGATGTCAGGGAGAAGGGGAACACAGTCAGGGCGTGTGTAGGGCTGCGGGAGAGAAGGGTGCAAGTCGTGCAAGGTGTGAGTACATGAATAGGGCACAAGTGCATGTGCAAGTGTATGTGTGGGGTGAGTGTGCAAAATGTGAACATATGCATAAAGCTGAAGGTGTGTGCAAGGTGTGAGCACTTGTACAAGGTGAGCAAGCTGTTTACATGAAGGGTGCAAGCATGCGCATGCAAGACAGGACTGTGCATGCAAGGAACATGTTTGCAGGTGACAAGCATGCATGCAAAGCACAGGTGGGAGCAGGGGGGCTCAGGGGTGCTGTGTCCCCAGCTGGGATGGCGATGCCACCACAGGGGACCTGTTGGGGTGCAGAGGTGGGGGCACATGCAGCACGTGGGGCAATGTGGGGTGCGAGGAGAGGAGGGAAGGGGCATCTCGGGCTCCTTGCAGCCAGGAGTGGGGAAGGTAGCAGAGCACTGTAAGCAGAGGGAGAATTTATTTATTTTGATGATAATTTCCCAGTGTTTGGGGCTGTCAGGTTCCCGGTTAGCAGCTCCCCCTCCGTGGAGCTGCTCCATGTAGTTGACACCGCAATTGTTTTCTGAAGAGAACACGCGACTTTCTTCTTATGTATTCCCTTTCCCGGTGTTTGTATTTGCTTCAAAGTCTCCTCATCACCCTGTTTGGTGACAAAAACTCATGTCTGGAGATCAGGGTAATGTGTTGCTTTTCAAAGCTCGTGGAGGAGGGGGTTGGTAGACATGGATTTGCTGCATTATTTAGTTCCCCGCAGCGCCCTGCCTCCCCAGCAGCCCTGCCTGTTGTCCCCACTCTGGGTGCTGGGGCACCCACCCTGCCAGCTGGGACACCCCAGGCACTCAGCATCCCACCTTACGCTTTGGGATGGTTGGGGGCACGCAGGAGGAGGGGGGATGCCAGGGTGCAGGAGCCTCTGGGTAGCATTTGGAGCACTCATACCCTCCGAGGGAGCACAGCAGGCACCCCCCAGCTTTGCAGACACTGTCACAGTGTCACACGGCTCTGGTGTATGTGGTGAGGTGCCAACAGTGCCCTGACCTGCTCCTGACACTGCCCCCATCCCTCACGCACATCCAGGCTCTCTGGGGTGGGGCAGCAGGGCCATGGACCAGTGTCCCCACTGCATGACAGCAGTCGCTAGCCAACTATCCCTGTGCCAGGGCAGGCAGGCTGGCCATGGTCCCGCAAGCCACCAGTGCCCCATGGTCACCTTTGCTGCTGGCCTGTCCCCTCCAGTCAGACACCTGCAGATGTGTCCTTACAGCTGGTGAGCAAATCAGGGCAGGAAGCAGGGTGTGGGAGACGCAGTGGTGTGTGTCACCCTGAGCTCAGCATTGGGGCTCAGCACCCTCCAGACACTGGTGTGCAAGCATATAGTGCGTGTGGCTGGGTGTGCACACTGAGTGCAGCTGGGTGCTCAGGCCTGGGTGTGTACACACTGAATGCGACGCAGTCAGGTGTGCACATGAGCACTGAATGCAGCTAGGTGTGCATAGCTGTGCATGTGCACACCGAATACAGCTGGGTGTGCACGGTTCTACGTGCACGGTGATTGCAGCTGGATGTGCACGTCTGTGTTTACACACGGAGCTCGACTAGGTACAAATTGCAGCACCCACTTGCGCAAGCACAGGAAGAGTGCTGGGGAATCACACTGGCAGGTGTGCTGGCACAGTCTCCCCCTCCACATGTGTGCAGTGCCACTAGCACAGGCAGTTCTATATCTAATTGATCAATTAATTATCTCCGGCATTCAGCTGCATATTGGTTTTAGATGAAGGGATAGGCTAACAAGCAGATTAGACGTGTGTGTCTTCAAGCAAGTGAGCGAACAGAGACGTGGGAGGAAGGGAGATAGGAGATAGGCAGATGTGGAATAAGGACCTCTTGCTATTGCCAAGGCTGGAGCCGGGAGCTGGAGCTGACACTGGGGGGCACACCTGCAGCGATGCAGAGGAACAGTGCTGAGGATGCTCCAGAAACAGTGATGCTGAGGCAGAGGATGCTCCAGAAATGATGGGCCAAGGCAGGAGGATGCTCCAGAAATGCTGATGCTGAGACAGGAACATGCTTTAGAAATGGTGGGACTGAGGGAGAAGGATGATGCTATGGCACAGACAGGGGTGCTCCAGTATCAGTGCTGGGTGCCCGGTGCCCACCATGGTCTGCAGCCCAGACCAGGCTCATCTTTCTCGACCCCCTTCTGCCCTGCCCAGGATGGATAGGGCCGGTCAGGATAGTGTCCCGAGTGTCACCGGTGCTCATGGGCCATGGCTCTGAGCAGGCAGCATGACCCTGCACGCTGGGAGCACAGGCAGCATGGGTGTATCTCCTGGAGGCTTTGTGTTTTCTAGGACAAGCTGTGCCCCAAAACTGCTGGGGTCAGGCAAACCCAGGCAGCTTTCCACTGGCATTCAGGAGAAAGGATGGAATCAGTGTCAGCCCCCACTCACCCCAGACCTCTCCCAGCAGTGCCTGACAGTGGCGAGCCCCCAGGGATGGCCCGAGGAGGTGGCTGCGGGTGTCAGCCATCCCACCTGGCACTGGGGCTCATTAACGCGACAGGCTGTCACTCAGGCTGCAGCCAGCCCTGGGGGCACATCTGGCTGGAGGAACCCCTGCCAGGCCAGCCTAGGGCAGGTGGCAGAGCCTTTGCATCCCTCCAGCATGCTTTGCAGCCCGTGGGGACAGCGGGGAGGGCTGCATGCCATCACTGAGCATTGTTGGGCACCTGGGTGCAGTGTCACACTGCAGGTTGCAGGGGGCCGGGGGGCTGCAGCCAGGCGGAGCACATGGTCAGGGGAGGCAGCAGCGCCTGCTGCGGTCTCTGTCTGTTGCCCCAAGATCACAGCCCTGGAGTGCCTCGCTCCTTGTCAATCTGTGTCAGGCGCTGATCCCCACCTGTCAGCACGGGATATGACAGTCCATTAATGATCATCGTGGAGCAGGATGGCTCTGCACGCAGGGGAGGGAGGAATAATTGTTTGACTTTCTTTACTTCCCATCCTGCTGTCACTTGGTCTTTGGAGTGCTGTCAACCTTGCGGCACCCCTCCAGCTCCCTACCTCAGCACCAACAAGCACCGCATAGCTAGGTGCACACACACTCACTGTATCCTGCAAGCACTGAACAGTCACACACGGGAGCTTGCATACATGTGCACACACATCCATTAGCCTGTGTGCATGCAGAAGTGAGGTACATGCATGTACATGTGCAAACAGAGCCTTTACCCTGCATCCATGTCACTGCACCTGCATGCACATACACAACATACACAACATATACATGCATTCTTAATCCTGGGACCATTCAGCACTAAGAAACACACCTGCATGTTTGAACACACTGCCCATTCAGTGCACACGCACACACATGCATATTCAGCCCTGGGAGATGTATGTATATGCACACACAACCCATATTCACCAGAGACACACAAACACACCTATACAGTGCTCCCATGCCTGTGACCTGCATCCTACATGCATTTTCAGGCAGGGAGCACATACATGCCCTTGCATGGGCACACAAGGTACCAGCATGTGCCAGTGGTTTTGCCAGCTGGGGAGTCTGGCTTGTCCTAGCTGAGCTCCCGCCACCCTGCTCAGCCTGGCACAGCACAGCTGTGGCCCTGAAACCTGCCCAGGGAGGGAGGGTGTGCCCCCAAATGTGCACAATGCCTGCACTGAATGTGAGCGTGTGCACAGGTGTGTGCACAGCCACTTCCATGTGCCCAGGGCGGGGGTCCCATCATGTCCCACGGCACAGGATGAGTGGGAAGGAGGCAAGCATGGTTGGGCTGGGGCTGCGGGACAGGCAATGCAGTGTCGAGGAGGAGGAGGAGGAGGAGGAAGGAGCAATACTACCCGAGGCTGCAGTCACTGCAGTCAGGAGATGGGTTGGCTGGCTACAACAATGCTGCACAGGGAAGGCTTCTTGCATTTGCTAGGGCCCCAGCCCCAGCGGGCAGAAAGCATTTCCCTCGTTAGCCGGGATGCACTTGCCACTCTCAGGCTGCCTGCCCGATGCCCGCAGCTGTTCGTCCTCCCCGCTGTGCCCGCCGCTTGCCTCGGCGTAATTAAAGATCCAACGACCTTTGCCGACTGCCTGAGATGCTGGAACAAATGAATGGTAAGCACCAGATTACAGCCCAGCTCAGCAGCCCCACAAATCCCTTTAATGAGACATTTAGGCAGGGCCAGCGGGGTGCCTGGCTGCTGGGGTGGGCTGGCATGGGCGGTGATGGTACCTCGGCCAGCCTGGCCATTGCCTGGGGACAATGGCACCAATGGATCCCAGTCCTGACCCCATCCCTGCCCTGCTGGGCAAGGGTCCTTGGGGTACTGGCCCCACAGGCATCCCAGCACCCAGTTCTCATTGCAGGAGCCACTTGTGGCTCCAGCTGCCCCCATGTCCCCCCTTGCACCCATGTACATGCCACAAGAGCAACCCTGCAAGTGGCAGTGGGGAGAAGGCTAATGGTACCGGGACCAGTCTCCTGCGGGGACGTGGGGTCCCTGGCCATGTGGCGGCTCAGGGATGGTCATGGCAAGCCCAGCCCAGGGCTGCTGGGAGGTTTATCCCTTCCAATTGTAATATCAAAAAATGAAAAAGCCTGAATGACTGATGGGGCCGTAAGGGTGCAATCAATAGTTGACACGGCAAACGATGTCTCTGCTCATATTAGTGCCAAATTAAGCTGTTTACTCAAACTTTCCCTGCACAAGGAGAAGCTGGGGCTGGCACGGGGAACTGAAGATGGATGGCATGTTCAGGGGCCTGGAGGTGTGATTCTTCTTGCTGTGACAGACAGTTTGCAACAACGATGTCTTCCCCTCCTCTCCTTCAAAGGTGGAGATGCGGCAAGAGGACTCAGAGAGCAAATGGGCAGAAGGACTCCATCCAGTCATACTTACTGCTGGGGCTTGGAGCTCACACAAGCATCCACCCAGCCAGAGAGAGCCGGATGGCCCTGTCCCCCTCCTGGGGACACCTGGGATGGTGGCAGGAGCCAAGGTGGTCCCAGGCTCCTCCGTGACATGTTGCAGGGAGCAGGTAAATCAGGAAACAGGGAGACATCCCAGCTGGACTCCCTCCCTGACCACACTGAGCTGACTGATGTCCCCAGCTTATCTTCAGCGTCCCAGCAAGCCTCTGCCCCAGAGGTTATCTCCAGTGTCCCTGGGTGGGACCCTGGTACTTCTGAATGGGGGCATTTATCCCTGGTGTCCCTGCATGCCCTCACTCAGTGGCATACATCTGTGGTGTCCCTGATTACCCCTGCCCTGGGACATTTATCCCTGGGGTCCCTGCTCCTCTAGCACCTCTGTGCCAGGTGTTTATCTCCAGTGTCCGTGGCATGGCGTTAAGTGATTCACTGCCCCCATCTTGCTCTGATTCATGACTACTTCTCACGATGCCCAAGAGCCTGCCAGTGCCCACGGCGCGTTCCACATCCTCCAGACATTCAAGTCCCTCCCCATGGCCATGACATCTTCCCTGTTCCCCACCAGATGGTGAGTTGTTGGCCAAGTACACAATTCCAGCAAAATCTGAGGGAAGACCAAAACAATCAGTGAATTCAGGTCAAACTCAGCCAGTACAGAAATGAAAGCAGGGATGCAATGCAGGATGCAATGCAGTAGAGCAGCAATATTTTTCAACCTAGTGATTCCAACATGGGTTTTTCCAAATTAACTTTACTTTCTGGCTAGCAGTCAGTGCAAAACCTACCAGCCAAGGCATGCAGCACCCTGCGCCCTCTCGATGCTCACCATCCCCCAGTCCCTGGGATGCTGGCATCTGGGACACAGTATAACGGCCAGGCAGCACGGAGACCCAAAGATGGCAGAGCCAGGGATGTTCCCTCCTCCTGGAGTGGTACAGGCAGAGAGAGGGCAGCGGGCAGAGGCGGAGGCCAGCAGCATCCACCTCATGCCTTTTAATAAAACATGAATTAGGTGCCAACGCGTATTAGATTCACTTCCCCGGTGACAGAAAATCAAAGGCTTCTCCCATCTTTTCTAGAGGCGCGTTCCTGATTGATCTGGAAGAAGCAGCTCAGTGCGAGGGAAGGAGTCTATACACACCGAAACAGCTCTTTAATTTCTTAATTTAATATCTGACACGTAAAGATTCTCATTAAGCCAGTCAATGAAGCCTGGAAATACAATTTTCGTGCAAACTGTCGCTATCATAACTTACACGAAACTTCAGATGGTGCCCTGTAAGCGGTGTGATTAAAACCATTCATCTTCCCTGTCAGTCGCCTGCTCCCACTCTCCCCCCAGCCCCCAGCCCTGCACCACCCGTGCCTGCCACGGCTGGCCAGCCTTGGCACCGCATGGGGCTGGTGGGTGCCACCGTGGCCATGGGCATCCAGCTGATGCTCGACAGCTGCATCCCGGGTGGGATCCTGCAGGAGCACCAGGGCAGTGCTCTCTGGACCAGGCAGACAGGGGGGTACTGGCAGCATGCTGGGCAGCACCCCACCAGGCACAGCCTTCGCAGTGGGCCCTCAAGCCCTGAAATCCCCCCACTGGGGCATGCGCAGGAGGGAGACGATTTCTGAAGATGCTAATTAGGCAAATTAATTCCTGTTGAGTCAAAGCCCTTCTCTGCCTTAGAAAAAAAAAAAAAAAAGCTACTTACTTCAGTGCTGATTAAATCCCAAATATCGAGACAAGGATTAGACCTGAGACTATTCCTTGGGGGTGCTCCCCACCAGCTGCTCCCAGTGAGTGCCTGCCTGGCACCATGCAGGCACACTGAGGAAGGGGCTGGCAGGGACTGAGGTTTGCACTGGGACATGAGCCACTGAATTACTCCAGAGGCTGTTGTTCCTCACACCAGCACCAGGCAGAGCACACATTAGCTGGGCTCGTTGCACCTGCATTGGCTGAGGAAGAGGATGGTAAAGATGCATGGGTGCAGGGCACCACCTGGGCACAGGGCACGTGGCACATTCTCTGCCATGGAGAAGCCTTGCTGAGCCTCAGGGTGCTCTCTGAAACCACCCATGAGAGGGTGATGGGCAGCTGTCCCATCCTCACCAGGCCCTGAGGGTGGATTGAACAATTTCTCAGGCTTTTCTGCTTCTGTCTGCCCTTCATCCCCCTCTCCCCAATCCAGGCCTGCTGAGCTTTTCAGCTCCAAGAAAACTCCAGAAATTTCCCAGCAGCTGGAAACTCAGTACTGGACACCAGGCTGAGGAAGAAAAGCCACTTCAGGGGACTCAGCAAACACTGCTGGATCTGTCTCACCACGGGTGTTGCATTGCACCTGGTTAGGGGAGGGAAATAATTCACTGGCAGCATTTGTCACCTAAATTTCTGTCCCAGCAGCTGGTGTCCAGCAGAGGAGAAAAGCCAGTGACAGGGTAGCAGAGAAAGGGACTCGTGAGCATCACCAGCTGCCCGGTCCTTGGGTTTCTGCAGTCAGCGCTGGTGCAGCCCCATGTGGGGCACGGCGCCATGGCACAGCCCCTTTGCTGGTGGTGCCAGTGGATAGCGGGTATCAGACACTGTCCCCCAGACCCAAAGCATGCAGCTTCCCCCTGCCTGCCCTTCCACTGGGGAGGGAGCATATTCCTGCGGGGATGGGTTCCCCAGGTACCCCAGCCAAGGTCCAACTGCCGTGTCTGGTCACTGAAGGATGCTCTGGTGAGGTGAAGGCTAGGAAGAGCCTCCAGCATATTCTGGTACTGCAATTGCCCCAGAGGTGTGACAGCTCCGGGAGGAGGAAAGTGGCCAAGCAGGTACCAGTGGGGTCACCCAGCTCTGCCTCTTCCCCCTGGGCTGCAAGCTTGGATGACTTTGACTCCAGTCTCTCACAAGAGATGAAATCTGCCCTGAACAGCATGGGCACCCACCTCAGCCCAGTCATGCCAGCTGAGGCACTTCGTGGGTCCTGTACCCAGGGCACCCTGACGGGGTGGGTGGCCCCTAGGGAAAGGCTCTGAAGGACACAGCACCCAGTGCCTGCGCATCGCACTGGCAGAGCAGCTTTCCTTGTCTTTCTTCTGTGTGTTATCTCAAGACGTCGGAGCTGCCAGCTCCTGCCAGCACTCGCGCAGCCTGACGTCGGTGCAGCTTGAAAGTGCGCGTGGCGTGTTTGATGTCAGGATTACCGGCTGGGTGTATTGTAAATGCTAAAATGAAATAAGAAGATTAGAGAAGAAAAGCGCCGCTCCGCAGTGTGCGCCTGCTGATTGCCTCCCGCTGGATCTTCTGCGGCTGGCGGGGGGCGCGGAGACCCAGCCCGGTGGCAATCATGCAGCAGAGGCAGCGGTGCCATGGAAAGGGTTAAAATGGTCCAAGCATCTTCCACTGTGGCTGGTGCTGCCTGCCACCCAGGCATGAACCCAGCTGGGGCAAGAGGCAGGATGGACCCCTTCCCAGCTGCCAGGGTGCCAGGCTCCCTGATGCTCTGGCTCACATTAAGTGTTCACTGGCTGCTCCTGCTGTCTCCCAGCCCGAGTCCCAAGTCTCCCAGCAAGTGGCCCCACATCAGCCCTGTCTTGCCCAGCCCTGGGCCAAGGCATGGTGGGGCAGTGGGGTCACATGGGGCTGGGTGGGTGCCTACAGCCTCGCAGGGAAGGTGAGTGAGTTCTGCATCCCTTCCCAATGTGCTGCATTCCTTCCCAGGAAATCGAGGCACAGCTGTGTCCCAGCCTTGGGAGCTGGCTTTTAGGGGGAAAAAGGCTTGTACATCCTCGGAAGTGAGTGACAACCTTCTGCAGGTCTTGCCAGGGGAATTTGGGGGTCTCCAAAGGGCAGGTGAGTGCTCTTTTCTCCCCCACTCAAGTGGCAGGACATTCTTAACCATCTGAACCCAGACGTAGCAGTGGGCAGCTCCACACCCCTCCTGCACCCTCCCCCTCCTCACACCAGCCTCTACCAAGCAGAGAAGGAGGCCAGCAGGCCACGACCCCACGGGCAAGTGTGAGAGCCAGAGGGGATGGAGGGGGAGCTGGGGCAGGGGTCGGGCACTGCTGAGCCACTCTCCATCTCCTGCTGACAGCAGCACGCCCCTGAGCATCTCCGCCAGCACCCTGGGACCCAGTCCCACACACACGAGCCTGTGTGTGGGCAGGAGGGCAGGGGGCACTGAATTTCAGCAGCAGGATGATTAGTCTTCATTTTCAGCTGTGCCCTTGGCCTCAGCTTGTCTTGCTGGGCCCTGCTGCCAGTGCTGGAGGAAGAGGAAGAAGAGGAAGAGGAGAAGGAGGCTACAGCATGCTCCCCGCAGCACTTCTTGTGCTGATCCTGCAGGATGCCAAGCTGGGCACAGGCAGCAGCACATGGGGCACAGGGCTCAGCCTCACACATGAAGCCCCCCATCCTCCCTGGCAGAACAAGTCCCACGTTTGCAGCTCCTCCCAGTATGGCAGAGCACCCTCCCCATGAATCCCTACTGACAGTGATCCCCACCTAGCCAGGGGACAGCTTGTACCCCAAGAGGGATGCGGGATCCCCCACCCACACTCTGCCACAGCAGCACCCCCAGGACTGCACCCAGCATCCCACATCCTGCAGCACGGCGCATCCCATGCAACAGTGCATCCTCTACCCACTGCCGTGCCCAGCACTAGCACCACAGCCTGCCCAGGCAGGCCAGCATGCGTCCCGGCAGCCCTGGAGCCGACAGGGCAGAGGAAAGCCAAGCACCAGCTGCCTCTGAGGAAATTTCCCTTCCCTGCAGCAAGGACCAGCAAGCAGGCTGGTGGCTGGCCCCATGCCGTAACTGTGCAGCTACCTGTCTTCCCCACCCCCCCTTATCTCTTGCATCTGTTCCCAATCAAAGCATCGTTTCAATCCCTTCGGGAGAAGGTTGTTCTCCCCCTGCCACCAAATGCTATTGTTTTTCTGAGGCGTGGCAGCTCAGCAGCAGCAGCTCAGCACCTGCCTGTGCCAGCTCTGCTCAGACACGTGTGGGCAAGCGCCTCGAGCGAGCCCCTACTCAGCTCCCTCCTGCTGAAAGCAGAGCTGATTTCATCCCCACAGCAAAGCACTGGGCTGTAGGCGGGAAGATGGGGCTGGCAACCCCCGAGGGAGAGGGCGACTGGGGAATTGACTCCCTTTCTGATGCCCAGTTTGGTGTTGGCAGCGCTCGGTGCCCCGGTTAATGTCTGCATGGGGCTGCTGGGTGGGTGAGACCCATCACAATGCCCATGTACGTCCTCCATCCCCCAGGTTTTGCTGCCAGCTCCAATGTCCCTCTGGGCTGAGCTCAACCCTGCCCTGCATCACCCTAGGTGGGTGCAGATCCCCCCTTGCCCCCCACCCCAACCTGGATGTGCCAGGGACAGCTGAGTCTGGCTTCCTCCCCTGCGGGACTCACCCATACACATTGCCATGGGGCCTCTGCTGCTTCTGTGCAATTAATGAGATTTAATTGCCTGTAAACAGATCCCCGGCAGCCCAGAGCTGCCATGGGAAGTTGCTGGAGTCCAGAAAAGGGAATGGGAAAAGGGAATCGTAGCAACTGTTGCCACGGCTGGACTGGCCATTCCCAAAACTTGACCACAGCAAGGAGGGGCTGGCCATATGGCCATGTCCTCCTGCCCTCAGTGCCACCATCACCACTCTCCCACAGTGCTGAGTGGCATGGGGCTCAGCATCCCACAGAGAGCCCCTGCACTGGGACGTGGCTGCATTTGGGGTCCCATGGAGAGGCTGCACTGACAGCAGGCTGCCAGGGCTGGGGGAGGTCCTTGCCCTCCCTCTCTGTGTGACCCCCAGGCTGGGCATGCACACGTCTGCATGGCACTAATGAAGTCTGCAAAGGTCAGGGCTCAGGGTATCAGCAGGCAGTTTCTGTAAATGCTATTTTCTAGCTCAGTGCCCTGTAACTCTTTCTGACAGTTGTGCTTAAATAAAACAAACAGAACATTTTAATCACCCCCGCACACCGCCCCCAGGCACTGCTCCCTGCCCCTAGGACAGCTCGCTGCGCCCCTGCCCATCGCAGCCCCACCCCGCGCCCTTCCCCCTGGCAGAGGACAGCATGAACACCCAAGGGTGTCCAGCAGTGCACCTGGGGGCTGTCCCCAGGATGGCACTACAGCATGGAGACTAATGTCACAGCAGGGCAGGAGTGGGACACACCTCTGTCCCAAGAGGACATGGCATCGGTGGTGCAAGGTGGGCTCGGTGCAGCAGCTGTGCCCTACTCACTGCTCAGCTAGCAATGGGAGAGGTCCCAAGGCACCAATATGCACACGTGTGTGTGTTGACATGTGCCCATGTGTGTGCAGATCCATGCTTGCAAGTGCAGATGTGTGAGTGCACATGTAAGTGTGTAATCCTGTGTCTGAGTACATAGGGATGCATGCGCACATATGCATATATATATATATTATGCATATATATATATATTTATATATGTGCATGTCTGCATGTGTGTGCACACATGTACCTGAGTGTAGGCATGCCTGTGCATGAGCATCCATGCATGTAACTGTGCATTCATGTACAGAAATGTCTGTGCCAAACATCCACAGATGGCTATACGTGTGTATAAGACTGCACATGCATGCAGGTGTGTTTGCACACACTGCATCTACGTGTCAAAGTGCACACGTGTGTGTGTGTGTGCATGCGTACCACCTCCTCAGCCCATGCAGTGGAAGCAGGTCTTGTCACTGCAATCACAGGGAAGTTTTGCTTAAGCCCGGGTGAGGGATGGGGCTGGGCGAGGGAGCAGTGGCAGCAGCGGCAGTTGGAGCGGCACGCATCCGCACCAGAGATAAGTTCCTGCCACAAAGTTTTCTTTCCCTGCTAATTTTCTGATTAGCTCCTGTCTGATGCGTCGGCAGCAGCGCTCCACGGAGCTTATTCAAAGGCGGCGTAATCTTTCTAAGCAGTGAACAGGGGGCAGGGACGCCATTCAGCTCCCAGCAGACAGAGCCGTGCGTCTGGAGGTAATAACTCTTCAGGGACTTGCAGCCGAGCGCTGACAAGCCGCCGGGAGGGCTGTGGAAATCCTTTCTGCGGATGAGCCAAGAGGATTCTCCTGCTATCCCCTAAAGCCTGCGTGTCACCTAGTCCAATAAAAGGCATTATCGGGAAGGTGGCATTTTGTTCTGGCGTATCTCAGGCCTCCAGCCCAGCCTTGGCTCTGCTGGCTTTGCATGAGAAGGGGAGGCTTAGGGCACAGTGGGTGCTGCCTGCCAGGGATGCTGCTGGGTGGGGGGCTGCAAAACACTTTCTGTGTCCCCCAGCAGAAGAGGGGTTGGGGAGCACAGCTGTGCCTGCTCTCCATCCTGCGCCTTTGCTGGCCCACAGCCACCCAGCGCTGCACCTGCAGGCTGGGTATCTCCTGCCCCAGGGACAGCAGCAGCAGTGCACTGGATCTCAGCACACCCATCCGCTTTCCTGTCTGCCTTAGAGGAGGTATGAGGTGGAGGGCTGGGGAGTTTGGGGGGTTCAGAGCAGTTGGGGGGACCCAGCATCTTTGGTGTGCAGATGTCTCAGCCCCATCCTGGTCCATCCCTCAGCCAGAGGTGATAGTGGGTCACCCCAGGGGACCTTCCTAGCCGTGGGGGTGCTGGGCACCTGGTAACCACAGCCCCATCTCCAGGGAGTGTGTCCCCAGGGCTGGGGAGGGCATCCGGAAGGGGGTGCACCAAGGCTGTGCTGGGGGTAACATGCACCTCATGGTGCAGGAGGTCATCCTGGGGTGGTCCTGGTTGTCCCATGTCCTCTGGATCCTGCCTGGTCCTGGACACCACAGGAGCTGCCAACCTGTGGCATTACCTGCTGCAACCAGGCCCCCAGGGATGGGGCATGTGCTGGGCCATGGTGATCAGGTGGTGCCAATGCCTGAGGGGACACACCAGCCCTAACCCCCGAGTTAGCAGGGGGCTTCCCTGCTGCTACCCACTGTGGCACAGCCCCAGGGTAGAGGGGGATCGTCCACGTGCAGAGTGGGCAGCATGGGGGGGACACACGACCCATCCTGATGTGATCGGCTAATTTACCGTGCTGCTTGTGCCCTGCACTAGCCAATAACTATGAAATGATGTGGAGATTTGCAGCCAAACCCTCTCATAAAGAGATTTAGGAGGGTGACGAAGATAATTAAACATCCTTCCCCAAGTATTGACTTGCAGTTGAAAGGGGGAAAAATAACTACATTTTTCACAGTCCTTTTAAATCATCCTGATGCCCAGCTGGGGCACTGTGCAAACAAGCCCTGGCCTGGTGGCTGTGGGGCTGCGAGCACCACAGCCCTCTCTGCCAGGCTGGGAAAAGCGTGGTGGAGCAGAGGAGGAGTCTGGGCAGCTGGGGGCTGGCGCAGGGTCCTGGGCTGGCAGCAGGCAGCGCAGGCAGGGAAGGATGCTCCAGAGCAAACAAGGCAAGGGTGACACAAGGGTGGCTGTCCCCTGAACAGTTAAGCTAAAATGAGCAGTGTAGGGCAGTGGGAGAGCTGAGGAAGAAGAAACATGCAGCCAGGCTACAGGGACAGTGATAGGAGCCAAGAGGGGGAACAGGATGCAACAAAGAGGCTTAGGAGAGAGGAGTGGGGGGCTTAAGGACAGGTCCTTGAGGAGCATCCAGGTACATGCTAAAGCAGCTGCAGTTTGCATACGTGGGTCTGCACACACATAGAGCATGCTTGCACACCACTCTGTGTGTGTCTGCACGTGTACGTGCGTGGGTGCATGGGTGCTCAGTGCCTCTGGGCTGCCCTGGGCCGCCAGCTCGTGCACTGCTGAGCTGTGAGTGCATGTCTTGCCAGCTGCATGTACCGCCATGTGTGCACTGCCACGTGTGGGCTGGTGAGTTGGGCACATGTGGGCGGCTGACATGCATGTCCAGACATGTCATTGTTGTGTCGTCTGTGTTAGCGACAGCTTCTGTGCCACCAGTTGGATGGAGGAGTCACCGGCACCTGCTGGATGTCCATGCATGTAGCAGGATCCCATAAGCACGTCACTACTCCACAGCTGCATCCACGCATGCACTTGCCTTATATCACTGCATCACACATGCAGTGCGTGGCCATTTCTGTGCTGTGTATCACTGCGATATGTGGGATGCAGGTAGCTGGAGGAGCATCCTGGGGCAGGACCCCATTCTGGCATGATGACCCCAGTTGTAGGAGGACACAGAGGAGCGGCAGAGAGGTATGCAGAAGATATATGGAGTCACATCACCCAAGGGACCTTCTGACCCATCTTCAATGGGACAAATATGCTGTGGGATGTACCACCCTGGCCTCTGTGCCCCAGGGAGCACACCCCATGCATCGTCCTCCACCGGGTCTCCTGAGGGCAGAGCTGAAGCCAAAACTCATGGCAGGGTGAGCAGGGAACACCCACTTTTCCATGTCGCTGTTTGCTGTGCCAGCCCCTGGGAATGTTCCTGGCAGCCTCCCCACCACCTTCTCATGCTTTGTCATTGGTGCCACCTGGCTTTGCCAGCACGGATGCTCTGAACCCCCTGACCTGCCTTTCCCAGAGGGAGATGGTGCTCCCCCACTCCCCATCACCCTGGGAAATGATGCCAGAGATGAGACTGTGTCCCTGCACAGGGGACAGAGAAGGGACCCGGCAGGGCTGGATACCCCAGCCGTGCTGGATCCCAGCCTCCAAGGAGCTGCTGTGTGCAAGCCCCAAAACACACACCTTTCCCTGACACCAGAATCTTCCAAAGTAGCACAAAAAGGTCTGTACTAAAACATACAGGAGCTGGTGGTCCCCAGGTGCAGGGTGCCAGTGCTGCCCCTGCCCTGTCCCCCTCTCTGGGAGGTCTCGGGGTGGCTGGGGAGGCCACTGTGGATGGGCTTGGCTGTTCAGACCCTGCCAGGAGCTGGAAGGATGCAATGGCAGTGCAGGGCTGGATCAAGGCAGAAGAGGAAAGTTTCTGGGCCTTCATCCCATTCTCTGCTTCACAGAAAAACTGACGGCAGGGGAGGGGGGCCCGGGGGTGTCTCTGTGTTCCTTGGCACTGGGAGGAGTGTGCCCCTAGCGTGCCCACTGCCCTGGGTACCTTTAACTGGGTCTAGTAATACCAAGTGTCCCAAGAGCCTGAAACTGAAGTGCAAATCACTCAAACCCTCAGGTTTGACCTGGCAAGACTGGGCGGCTCCTGGGGTGCCAAAACCAGCTCAGAGCAGCAGGGGGAAGGGGATTGTGAAGCCTCCCCCGATGCCCCCCTGGAGGAGGGGGGGGGGGGGGGGGGGGGGAGCAGACAGGTGAGCAGCCAGCAGCCAGCACCCACCTGCACCCACCTGGCACTGGCATGGGGAACCCGGGTCAGAAGCAGCCCCAGCCATCACCTCCGGCTCCGTGGGCGAGCTGGTGGCATCGGCGTTTTGCTGGGGGACATCTCACGTCCGCTGGCACGGCACGGCTCCTCACCCTATCCCTCGGCTTCTCCCCCCCGCCGTCGCCCGGGCCGTGTGGCTGTCGCTGTCGTCCGTGGAGCACGCGTGACACCCAGTGGGCGAGCACCAGACTGCACACGCCGGGCGAGAGGCACAGCCCGGAGCAGGGTCCCTGGGTGCGGTGGCCCTGGACTGGGGGTGTCACCCATGCGGGGGACATTGTCCTGCAGGGAATGGTGTGGCCGTGCCCGAGGGACCTGAAGTTGGGTTTTAACTTGGTTGGGTCGGATGGGCACATGGCAAGGGGGCCTGCATCCCCAAGGCTCTGGGGTCTCTCCAGGCACCCATGGGTCCCTGCAGCCCTGGGGCTTGGGGTCTCACCAGGGCCCCTTGAGGCTCCCTGCAGCCCCAGGGTGTTTTATTCAGCCTTGCACCATTCCTGGGTCAGGCTCTTGCTCTTCCCTGGCTTTGTTGCTTCTCCCTGTGTCCCTCAAAGGAGAGGCAGCCTAGCCAGAGCTAGCGTGACCTGATGTTTCTCAGGGCTTAATACCTTCCTGCTCCCATCCTGGGACAATCTGCACCTCACAGCCACGATCTCCTAATGACATGTGGCAGCTGTAATCCTTCATAACTGCTCCAGTTGGGTTTTTCCAGGCTGGGAAACTCTCAGCCTATCTTTAGCTTTTCCTCCTCTCTCTCTCTTGTTCATTCCCCAGGAGATAAACCCTGGTGCAACAAGAATCTGAAGGGAGCCAGCTCTGTGGCTCACATAAAGCCAAAGCAGAACTATTTTCTGTAAGAAAACCATTTTTCATTTCAATTTGTAAAGGCTTTCAAAGCTGATTCTCACAGGAGCAGGAGTGGTCTCTACAGAGGGGATTGGATGCTCTTCTCCAGCTCTGGAGGAGCTGAAAGCTCATCCTGCTGAGGCATCCAAGCTCGTTAACAGAGCTGTGAACACTCACATGCAAAGCCCTGCAACCCCACTCCCAGCATGTCAATCTCACATGCCAGCTCTAGACTCTGTAAAGACACTTGGAGAGTTTAGAAATTTGCTCTGAAGAATGAAAGGAAGAGGAAAGGACCAGAAAGTCCTTGTTCAGACACAGCTGGGACAGGGAGCTGAGTCTTCCTCACCATACCCTAAGCAGGACCCCTGCATGCCCTGGCCCCACCAGGCTCTGGAGAGGCCCCTGCTCATGAAGCTGGTGGCTGTGGGGGATGCAGGGATCCCAGGGGATGCTGATGTGACGGTCCTCTGTGTCATCCCCCACTGCCCATGCACAGTGACAAAATGTGGCCAAGAGCAGGACCCTGCATGCTCCCAGCAGATGGACCCATCTCTGCAGCACCCTAGAAGAGCATCCCAGAGATGGGACAACCTTGTGAAGGGCAAACCTGTCTCCTGATGTTGCATTTCTCACTTAGAATGGCACCGACATGGAGCACAGCTATACTGTCAGCCTAGGGAATGTAACTCCATGCCAGCTATGGGGCCACCACAAGCTGCCAGTGTCCCATAGCCAAGGAAAGCCAGTATCCAACTAACCCGGGTGTAATGAGCCACTGCCAGCTACTGGATGCTGCAGGGCAGTGGTGTGACACTACTAAACCCAGGGTGCAGGTTCAGCCAGCCCTGACAGTAGGGCCTGGAAGGAACCATGCAACAGGGATACGCCCAGAGCCCAGCCAGCTCCCTGCTAACAGATACTTGTGCAAAATGAGCCTATCAAGTCCATCTTCCTCAGGTTCAGGTCTTGCTAGGGTGGTAGCTCTGATGCCTCCAGAGAAGCATCCCTTATTTCCTCCCTCCCTGCTGACACTTCCTCCATAGAGGATGGGAAGAATGGGGCTGTCATACCATGGGGACACACCACAAAATTGTTCCTGAGACAGCCACTGCCTGGCTGGAAACTCAGGGTGGCTCCAGCCATAGGACATTTGATAGTCAATGTTCATAAAGAGAAGTAAAACAAGATGTGACAGAGACAAGGTCACATTAATGTCTGGATTTATATCCGCTACAGTCACCTTCATCTCTCTACCTTGGGGTGTGCAGAGTCCCAGCGGCATCACCCAGACCTTAGAGTGGTAAATGAGTGGGCAGTGGTAAATGAGGTTGTTATGAGCCCTGAGCAAGGGCAAGTGGGTCAGAGGAATGCATCTCAGCTCAGCTGTGCCTTGCATGGGACATGTGATGGTGACCAGCAAGCTCTTGGGTGGCTGCACTGTCATCTAGCTTCAACACTGACCCCAAGGGCTGATGCAGAAGAGAAGAAAGCACTTCCATTCAAGTTTCCAGCCTGCCCAACCAATTCTCCCATTAATCAGGTACAGCGAGAAACGTGGCCAAGCAGGGCTAGTTCCCGCTTCAGTGATGCTGGCTAAGCATTCTGCTCCTTCCCTTGCAGCCAGTTGGAGCTCCTTCATCCCCAGGACTGCAGTGTCCTCCCTTCTTTAACCCCATGGACACACTTTGGAGCTGCAAAGCCCCCAGGCTTGGGTCCTACTTTTCCCCATGCATCCATGCACTGACTTTCCAGGCCGTGTCTGGCTCTTGCAGGGACTGGGGTGATTGCCAATGCTTGCGTGTGGACACACAGGGGTGCACATGCTCACATACACACGGTCCTGTGCACCCCATGGGACACTACAGCAATGGCATTAGACAGCTCTAGACCATAAATCTGTCTGGCCTGGCTTGCTCCCTGCTGTGCAGCCCCAAGGTCATCCCAAGGACTTTCCTCTGCACCGTCCCCAACTTGAGATCTGCCACTCCCTGCCCACTGCGGCAGCTCTTTAACGAAGCATGGCGCTTGGCAGCTCTGCCTCAGGGGCAGACAACCACGGCACCCAGAGCAGCCCAAGCTGTGAAACGTGCAGCCCTATGATGAGCTGGCATGCATGGAGGGCAGCTGCTCAGCCCACCATGCTACAGCATGAGCAGCTGCAGGCAGTGGCAGGTAGCATTCCTTGCCAGGCAAGACTTCGTGAGCAGCTGCAGCTCTCCATCTTTCTCCCTGCTGTCCCTTCCATGAGTTTTTGCCCATCCCTTGATGCCCAGCTGGCAGCTGGTCTCAAGCAGGGTACCCCAGGGTCAGTACTGGGGCCATGTTCCCCATCCTCATCAGAGGGTCAGTTGAAGAGGCAAGTGTACCGTTGCCTTGCAGGTGAGGCTAAACTAGCGCCAATGGGTGTGCAGCAAATAGTGGAGCCTCAGTACAAGTGGACCCCAGGAAACTCACAATTTGGGTCAACAGAAACCTGTGGACATCAACAAGATGGGCCAGATAACCCCAGATTTCACCCAGGCTAGGGACCAAAGGACTCAGCAGGGTCCCAGCAAAAAGGACCTGGGACAAGGTCCTGGACAAGAGGCTGAACAAATGGGGCAAGCTGCATCCTGGGCGACATGAGGAGTGTAGTTAGCAGCCTGAGAGAAGGAGTTGTCCCCTCTGCACAACACCAGGGAATCTCCAGCAGGGTGTTGTGCCCAGATTGGCCCCCCAGTTCAGGGAGAAGTGGAGGAGCTGGAGAGGGACCAGTAGATGCTACTGGCAGGGCTGGGACCTGGGACTACAAGAAGGGTGAGTTGGGATCTACCAGCATCATGCAGCTACCTGGAGGACAGATGCAAAGGTGACAGAGCCAATCTCTCTTACTAGGGCATGAGATATAACAAAGGACAGCAGACATTAATTGCAACTTCAGGTTGGATGGTAGGGGTTTTTGTTTGGTTTTTTCCTGGGGAGCTAGTGTAGCTGTGCGACATGCCACCAGGGAGGTGGGGCAAGTCCATACTTCAAGACACAGCTGGGTAAAGCCATGGGTGACATTTGCTGGTGGTCTTTCTGCTCCAAGTGGGAGGATGGGCTAGAGACCCCCAGGAGTCCCTTCCCACACCAGCATCACCAGGATCCTGCAAGTCCAGTGAGGGGCAACCTCCCCACCTGCAAATTCTTTCCCTTCCCCACACCAGGAGCCCACCCCACAGATCCAGGACACCTTGACAGCCAAGGTCCTGTGCACTGGACCGTGGCCCCATCCCTGGCATGCCAAGATCTGTGCTGACCCACACCCTGCCGATGCTGAGCCCATCGCCTCTGCCGCGCTGCTGGGAGGCCTGGCTGCTGCTCCTGGCAGGTGATCAGCTGATCCCGCCAGCGAGCTGGTGCTGCAAAGTCAGGCACAGAGATTGCCAGCGTGCCAGCGAGGGGGGAGCAGGGCCAGCAGGGCCGGGGGGCTTGGGGAGCCAGGGGCAGCTCTACCCTGAAAGCCAAGCTACCTGCATGCTGCTACCTGCTGAATAATAGAGGAGCTGACAGCCAGGCGGAGAGAAATGCGATCCCGGTTAGCCGGCCGGGGAAGACATCTGAGCCGCCAGCAGCTGCGATAGTAACTGCAGGGAAGGAGCCTTCCTCCCCGCTGCTCTGTGCCGTGCAGCGTGGCCGGGGTGGCTCAGGTCCCTGCCCATCCCGGTGTGCCTTGGGCAGCCAGTGCCCACTCGCGGGGCACGGGCTGAGGGCGCGGAGGATGATGTGAGCTGCAGCAGGGACCCAGCAAGGCACAGCTCAAGGGCAGAGCCAGGTTTCCCAGGAGGCAAGGCAGGAGCCTGCCTGCAGCCAGTGCCTGTGCCCTGGGTCCAGCAGCTCAGCCCCATGTCCAGAGGAGGGGACATGGTTTATATCCCAGATGACTCCGACTTCAGCTCCTTCAGGGATCAGTGCGAGAGCCTGGAAGGCTGGCACTGTCGGTATAACAAGGCTGGCGTGACCGTGTGGAGTCAGGGGCAGGAGGAAAGCTGCACCGTGCAGAAAATCAAGGTAAGCAGATGCCTGCAGCTGCGGGACCACCAGCCCTTTCCTACCTCAGCTGCATGCCAGGCTGCTCCCTGAGGGTCCCTGGGGTGCTGGCCCATCCTGTGCACCCTGGTACAGCCTGCCTGGGGGTGCTTCTGCCTGGAATGCCAGGGCTGGCAGGGTTAGTTACCCAGAGGTGCTTCCCCAGCTGGCAAGCTGCTCTGCAGGCTCTCACTGCCTGCCCCATGGCTTTAGCCTCTCAACCTGCTGGGATGCCCACTGCAGCATCCTGCCGTGTGTGTACGCGTGTGGGTTCACATTGCAGCTGCCCTTGATCCAGACCCAGGCAGGAAGGCCCTAGGATCGATTACGTTATGGAGATGGCCTTGTCAGGAGCCCCTGGCATGCAACTGGCTGGCGGGATGCCTCCCTGGTGCCTCTCCCCTAGCCATGCCATTCTGGAGCACGTCACCTCACATCCTGCACTGGATGAGCATCTCAGAGAGTTTAAAAGCCCCCATGTCGGGAGGTTTATTGCTTGCCAGTGGCCAGATCTGGGATGCTGCAGAGGGACTAGCGAGGTTCAACCATCCCTCAGGTTGTTCCACATTGCTACTCATCTACATGGCACCAGTGACACTGCCAGGTGACCCTGAGTACATCAAGAGTGGTTACAGGGTGCTGGGAGAACAGGGCAGGGGAGCCCTGTGTGGGAACATCCTGAAGGCCAGTGCTTGGCTCCATGGCCAGTATCACGGGCAGGGCTTTGGCTTTTCTGGCAACTGAGGATCAGGACTGCCAGGCAGGGATGGGATCCTGCTAGGCAAGTAGGGCCAGAGCATCTTACCTACGGGACAGCCAACCTGATAAAGAAAGCTTTCAACTAGGAGTGTCAGGGAAGGGTTAATACAGCCTGAAGAGGAGGGAAGGCATGGGGAGGTGGTGAGTAGGGGAATGGGGTATGGTATAGCTGGAGGAGGCTCTTGCACTGCTCTTCTGAACACAGAGTAACTGACAGCCCGTCTCAGCTGCTTGCACACCAGCGCATGCAGCTAAGGAGGCACAACAAGGAGCTGGGCACATGATTGCAATGCTGCCTTGGATGAAGGCCCTTCAGGGCCAAGGTGAGGAGGAGGAGGAGTGGCACTCTCTGCAGAGGTGTATCTGCAATACATACCACCTTGACACCATAAGCCAGGGAAGAGCTTCTGGGCTAGGATCAAGGAGCACTTAAGGCACTTGGCATGCACAAGTATGCAGGACCAGGCAGGACACACCCAGGGGTGCAGAGGGGTCTGGCCAACATCTCTTTGAAAAGTCTTGGTGACTGCAGGAGGTCCCTGGTAACTAGGAAGAAGTAAACGTCACATCCATCTTCCAGAAGGGCAAGAAGGATGCTGCAGGGCGCTATGGGCTGCTGTGTCACCAACATCCCTGGGACGGTGATGGAGAACATCCTTTTGGAAGCCATGTCCTAAAGGACAAGGGCAGTGGTAACAGCAGTAGGGACTACCAAGGACAAATAATGCTTGACCAGCCTGCTTGCCTCCTGCAATGAGAGGACTGGCTGTGTGGGTATGAGGAGAGCAGTGAAAACCCTGTACCTCAGATTTGGTAGAGCTTTTGACAAGGTTTCCCATAGTGTCTTTGTCACCACATTGGTGAGATCTGGACTGGAGAAGTGGTTGATGAGAGTAGCTCATAGCATGGTGGTCAGCAGTACAGGATCCAGATGGTGGCTAGTTGCCCAGTCCCACCCTGTTACTGGGATGATGGGATCGATTTTCCTCTCAGTGAGAGTGCAGGTAGCACTGAAGCATGGAGAGCATTTGAAGTGCTGGAGACAAGAATGCTGCTCATCGTGACCTGGACAGGCTGGAGGGACAGGCTGGCAGAAGCCTCATGAAGTCCAGCCAAATTCAGACAAGCACAGCACAGCAGAGGGGATACAGTTACATCCCCTTTTGCCACCACCAAGCCCTGCACAGAAAGAGGACCCCAGGCAGGAGCAGGGAGGTCTGAACACCATTGCCCAGCCTGGTTCATTGCAATTAATACCTCCTTAATGTAGCTTTTCCCTGCTCAGAAGAGGGTCTGCACATGGTGCAGGGGTTAGCACTGCCCAGGGATCCTTTCTGAAATGTGGGATGGAGGATGCCACCCAGTCTGTGAGGGAGAGCTGAGCTGCACAGGCTGGAGCTTGGGGGTCAGAAGAGCCCCAGTCTTTCCATTAGTTCAGGCGTAACCTGGTGAGTCCCTGAGCAGCTGGAGCTTTGGGTTTTTTTCACCTGAATTCACTGTGGATGATCTGGGTTTGGGCTGTCTGTTTTCTCCATCCCAGCTGGCCACCTGCTGCACCTGGTGCAGCTGTTGCATAGCCGCTGCTCATCCATGGCTGGAGGGACAGGCTCTAGTGGGCAAGCCTGAGATGGTGCCGCTGTGATAAAACACAGGTTCCAGAAGCCCAGGAGGACCATGAGCTCCACCTCTGGCTGGAAGCACCCTTCACCCTGCAGCAGCAGCAGCACCAGACCCAGCTGGGAGGGGGTGGCTGGGGAGGGGGGAACAGGAGGAAGGGGATGGGTGCTTCCACACTCTCCTCCACAGTGCCCCAAGGAGTCCAACACATCTCCAAGCCTGTCCTGGGCATGAGTCCAGCACACCAGGCAGAAACCATCACGCAGGCCATCGGGAAAAGCTTGCCCGAGATTGATGGGACCTGCAACGTTCAGAGGGCCATCTCCAATTACATGGCACTGCTGAACATCTCATCAAAGATGCAAGGCCTCTAACGAGGAGCAGATGACATCTCCTTCCTCCCGGCATTGAGTGGAGGGGGGCAGCTGGCTTCATCAATAATGCACTTGCCAGTGCGGCTGGGCAGCTCCATGGCTCCAGTTACAGCCTGGGGCCGGCCAACCTTCCTGGTCTGGACCCCACACCTGACACCATTGTGCCAGGGCAGGAGCATCCCTTTGCTTGCCCTGCAGGAACACGGGGTGAGGGGACAGGGTTGGACTCAGGGAACCCAGGCACCAGAGCCTGGACCACGAGACAGCTCCATTTGAGGGCAGAGAGTCCTTCTGCCCCTGCTGCCCTCCTGCCTCTGCACTGTGCTGCACGCTGGCAGTGGGGCCAGTGGCTCTGCCTGGGCTGTCCTGAAGCAGCAGTGTGCCCTGCGCCATGTGTGCAGAGCATCCTCCACAGCACACGTAGCTTTGTAGCAGCACAGGGGCAAGCCAGCGCATGCAGGAACAGCCTAAAGTCCTTGTCCCCAGATAGGCACAGCTCCGTGCTCAGTGGGTGGGTGCTGCCCCCCTGCCCGACTGCCCGTCTCCCCACAGACTCGCATCTCCTGCAAGGATGTCCCTGCCGAGACGCTCTACGATGTGCTGCACGACACCCACTACCGCAAGAAATGGGACTCGAACATGATCGAGACCTATGACATCGGGCGCCTGACTGTTAACGCCGATGTGGGATACTACTCCTGTGAGCAGCCCCCAGCCCCTGGGGACACCCAGGGTTCCCCTCACTGACCCCACAGCCCCGTGCATGGGTGTGGGGCTGTGGGGGCAATGGGTTGGGGTGTAACAGGGTCTGTCTGCAGGGAAATGCCCAAGCCCCCTGAAGAACCGGGATTTCGTCACCCTGCGCTCCTGGCTGCCCCTGGGCAATGACTACATGATCATCAACTACAGCGTCAAGCACCCGGTGAGACCCCAGCCAGCCCCAGCCCTGCCAGGGGGGCTGGCCCCATGGGCCAACAGCACAGGCAGGGCTGGGGAGCGTATGGGGCAGGCTCTGAGGTCCACGGCATCTTTCTGCAGAAATACCCACCCCGGAAGGATTTTGTGAGGGCCGTGTCCCTGCAGACAGGTTACCTGATCAAGGCAAATGGTGCCAGTGCCTGCATCCTCTATTATCTCACCCAGGTGGACCCTCGCGGTGAGTGGCAGCAGGATGGGAGGGTACAGCATGCCTCCTGGGGGATGGGTCCCATTATACCCCGAGAGCTCACCCACCATGGGTCTCTATCATCCAGGGGCCCAAAGGGCACTGGGAAGTAAGGACAACCCAGGGAAGAAGGGTGTTCCCTCCAAGGCCACAGCATGTGGCAGGTTCCAGCAGCCCTGGGGGGGGAGGTGTCAGTCTGGCATGGGGTGCTGCAGGCTCATGGTGCCTCCTCTGGGGCTGGCCCAGATCAGCTGAGTGACAGGGCTCTGGGCTTTTGCAGGATCGCTGCCAAAGTGGGTGGTGAACCGCGTTTCCCAGTTTGTGGCACCAAAGGTAAGCAGGGTGTGTGGCCAGTGGTGGGATGCATAGATGCATCAGGCATGAGGTGCCCTGAGCTAGCCCCCTAGGTAGGGGCAGGATGGGTGCTGGCTGACCCAGGGCTCTCAGGACAGGTACTGGGTGACCCAGGGCTTGCAGGGTGTGTCCTGGGCATGCTGGTGGGGCTGTGTGGTCTGAGCCAGGCACCCATCCCATCCCCTCCCAGGACCCCCCAAAAAGCTAGCATCGCGGGAGCTGGGAGCTATGCCTACAGACCAGAGTGGCTCCATCCCCCCTGGGGACTTGGGGCACCATGACGGCCTGGACCCACTCTGCCCACAGGCGATGAAGAAGATCTACAAGGCTGGGCTGAAGTACCCGGAGTGGAAACACAAGCACAACCCAGGATACAAGCCCTGGGTGTACCCAGAGCAGAACACGCTGCCCAGTGTCAGCCTGGCCGAGCTCTCAGTGCAGCACGCTGACTCGCTGGAGAACATCGATGAGACGGGGCTGTCCGAGGACCACCTGAGCACCAGTGACCACGAGGCCTGAGCCCTCACCACAGCCCTCTCACCAGGCTCCCCCTCATGACCAAGGCTTAGCAGCCAGGGGGCACAGGCAGGAATTTTGCCCCCTGAGCCCAAATAGTCATGTCTGCTCTCCAACTCCTTCACCATAGACCTCCCTACCCAGGCAGCAGGATACTGTCCCATGGGAACCTGCAGCACGGGTGGTGGGAAGAGGGAGGACAGGCACCTTGGTCCCCCCTTGCACCAATGGTGGCCCATGGAGATGTCCCTGTGCAGGAGGTAGAGCTGGCAGTGGGAGCGGGTGCCCCAGGGAGAGGCTGGGCAAGTCAAAAGAGGGGGAACCCTTGATGTGCTGAGTAGGAGCTTTCCAGGTACCAGGATATCCCTTTGCCACTGTAAGACCTTCTAGGGGTGTCCCTCAAATGGCCAGAAGTGGGGAGTCTGTACGGGTCCTGCCCATGCTTTGCAGGAGCACAGAACTGACCCTCTCTGGCTTGAGGTCCAGCTCTGCCAGCCCCGCAATCAGGCTGGACCCACTCCAGCCCACCAAGCCCCCCACCAGGCTTTGTGTGACACCCCCCCACAACTCAGGGAGCCCTCCCAGGTCCTCTCCTGGGCATCAGGCTCACTTCTGCAGGGTGGCTGTAGCCCAGCTGGCTCTGGGGACCCCTTACCCAGGTGGTGTTTGGGAGGTGGGGTGGGATTTTCCTCGCAGTGGGGTCTCGGGCAGCCTCTGTTCCCACTCACTCAGTGTTTGCTGCTGCTGTGGTTTCTGGCACAATAATAAAGGGATTGGTGTGTGTGCGAGAGAGCTTCAGCATGGGATGGGGAGGACGCTGGCACTGCACCCACCCTGAGGCTGTCCAGGCACTAGGTCCTGGCTTGGACAGGAGGGCCAGTCCAGCCACGCTGTCCCAGCACCTAGGGGTGACCCTCAGCAGGGAGCGAGGTGGCCAGTGGTGGAGCAGGAGAAGCGGATGCTGGGCTCTACACACCCACGCACATGTGGGTGAGCGTGCATGGGACCAGGGCAGCTTCCACCAGACAATGGGAAGTTAGTCTAGACAGCCACTGCTGGGGGAATACACTGACAAATGTTGCATTTTTCTATCCACTGCCAGGCTCCAAGACTGCCTGCAGCTGCTGGGCTCCTGCCCCAGATGGCTTTAAGCCTGATCTGTGCAAGGCCAATGCAAACAGGGCCGTCACTGCTGACAGTGCCATGGTGCTCAGCTCCAGACCTGTCCCAGCAAGGTAAAGACTAGTGGACATGGCCGGGATGTGGCAGCTGCCCTCACAGCAGAGCCCTGCCTCGGCAGTGCGGGGGGGGCACAGCCCTCTGGCAGCCGCTCAGGGCTTGCAGCCTGCCCAGAGCCACCCACCACCGTGGCTTTTGGGGACCCTCTGACCCACCCAGCCTCACACCCCCTGGTCACCCCAAACCCCAAACCGAGCTGCAAGTGCTGTTGCACTATGCTGGCTTCCCCAACATCTTGTGTTTCTCCCTGGTTTGTCCAGATGCTGACCCCAGCATCCCAGGTGCAGATGCTCACTGTCCCCCTTTAGCTACCCTGTTAGGTCACGTATGTTCCCTGTGCTGCTCCATGGAGACATCAAATGCACATGTCTTACTGCAGAGAGTGCTGGGGAGGCAAGAGGAGGTCCTGGCCATTGGGCAGACAGCTCCCACGGTTTGCAGCTGGGCTGGCTGTACAAGCAGAACAGGGGCAAGAAGCACCTTCACAGGGAAAATGTGGAAAACCCAAGGGCAGGAGATGTGCAGCCTCCCCCTCACAGTGCACGGGGCTCACGGCAAGGGGAGCAGTCTCTCCCTGCCCTGCGCCACTCCCACCACCTCAGCAGACTGAGGGCACAGCAGCAGGGAGGATTTTACCTGTGAAGACACGTCCCAGCCCCAAACTGCCCCAATAACACTTTGCAATAATGGTGATAGAGCTGAGCAGGGAACTGTGGCCAGAGCAAAGGCGAGAAACACCCCCGGGTGCTGCCCTGATGAGTACAGAGGTCACTGGCACCCTGAGCCCGCAGGGTGCTGGGGTGAAGACCACCCCACACGGCCCCAGTGCTGCAGAAAGCAGCCCCATCTCTCCTCATTCCCTGGATGTTTCTCTGCAGCAGCCAGGCTGCTGTGGGGCTATTTTTAGCCAGCCCTAAGTAGGTGTGAGGAGCTGCTGCTGCCTGAGCACCAAGAGCCGGCAGGGAGTCCCCACTCCCCAGCCAGCCCCAGGGAAAACTGTGCCAGGGTTGGTGACATCTCAGCCCAGGATGCTGCCCAAAATGGCCAGGATGGCAGTGGCATCAAGTAGAAGATTAGGGCCACTGGGGCAGCAGGGACACTGGTCCGCATCCAGCACTGGGCTGTAGCAGAGCTCCTGGCCCCCAGCATCACCCTGGCTGGGGAGCAGGGTGAAACCTGTGCAGCTGGAGAGGTGGGCTGCCTCGGACCCTGTGGGTGCCAGGAGCCCCAACATCGTGATTTCTTAGTGAATGATGTGCCACTGCTGGGTTTCCTGTGGCACAAACAGGAAGGGAGCCATGCACTGGCATACCCAAGCGCCTGAGTTAAGGGAGGCAGCAGACAGGCTATGGGGGGACTGGAGCCCCCTCAGTGCCCTCACCGGGATGCTGGGGGAGCAGGTGGCGACAGCCCAGGGGTGATGGCCACGTACATGGGGGCTGCAGCTCCACACAAGAGCCCAGCTGGATGGCTCTTCCTGCCTGGCCATGAGCAGAGAGGAGCCGCCCCACAATGCAGAGATTGGAAAGGAAACGGGAAGCTGCTGCTGGACGGGAGATTAGCCCAGAGGCAGTGATGTCCGCCAGTACCCTGATGGATGGGGGGCAGAGGGAGTGTGGCATGGGCCCCCCACCCTGGCCGCACAGAGGTCCACAGTCCACTCCAGTGCCCCCAGTATCAAACATGCCCCAGATGGAGGGGGATGTGATTCCATCCCTGGCATCTCATGCTTTGCATCCCTAAACTCATGGATAGGCCCTGGGCAGCTCTCACCCCCACCACCCACACTGGGAACCTGAGCCCAACAGGGAGCTCCCCAGCAGTCTATCTTATCTCATGGAATGGCCACCATCAGAGCTCTTGCCTGGAGAGGTCCAGCAGGATTCAAAGCCCAACAGCCTCTACCTTCCTGCTCCACACTCCTCCACCAAGCCCTGCCAGGGGCTCAGCTCTCTGCCAAGCCCAAGACAACCCTCTGGGCTTGGTCCCAACCCCACATTTCCAGCTGTCCAATGTGACATTTGCCCTCTTAGTATGAGGCCTGAGTGTCCCTCACTCTGTCCTGATCCCAAGAGGTGCTCCCACCATCACTGCACACGTCCCCCAGCACAATCCAGCATGGGTGGGGCTGAAGATAGAGCAAAGGCTGCCCCAGAGAGCAGCAAAGGGTGATGGCTAGGGATGGATGGATGGATGGATAGAGAGATGGATAGATAGATAGACAGACAGATAGATGGAAGAAGGAAGGGAGGGAGCAAGGGAGGGAAGAAAGAGTGGGTAGAGGGAGGAAGGGAGGGAGGGAGGGAGGGAGCAAGGGAGGGAGGGAGGGAGGGAGGGAGAGAGGGGAAAATGAATGGAGGGATGAAGGGAAGAATGGATGGATGGATGGATGGATGGATGGGCAGACAGCTGGACACATGGACCTTGAGGCACAGTGTCATGCTTCCCAGAAAGGGGAAGGACTAACAGGCCAATGTGCTGGAAGGATCCAACCTTTACTTTGATCTTCATTT
Source organism: Falco rusticolus (assembly GCF_015220075.1). NCBI lineage: Eukaryota > Metazoa > Chordata > Aves > Falconiformes > Falconidae > Falco > Falco rusticolus. Next base: position 20,255,578 of record NC_051194.1, read on the forward strand.
CATCTAGCCCTTGCCAGCATCTTCTTGAAGCCAAATCCTCCAGCCTAAGGGGTGTTTTATGATTCTGCCCATCTGCCTTTTCCAGGGAGCAGGCAAGAGCTTCCTGCTGTGCAAACCCGTAGATATGGCAGAGCTCTCTGTCTCTGCCCAAGGAGGCTAGCATCTAAATATGGATTGCATCAGAGGTTAGTAGACACCAGAGATCAAACAGAGGCTTTGAAACCTGTGCTGTAGAAAGTGGGCTAATATGAAGCCTTCAGCAAACAACCCAGCCGCAGCATTCATGTAATGGCTGCCAGTGCCCCAGCACTCTGCTGTGCCCTGCTTCCCCCTGACACAGCCCTGTGCCAGCTGTCTGTCTCCAAGATGGTCCCATGGCTGGGGGATGACCCAGCTTGGGCTGTCCTCCTGGCTGAGCCCTGAGAAGGGACAGTCTCTGCAGGCAGCCGGGTGCTGGGGCTCAGCAGAGGTGCTTGAGCAGGGGTTTCCCCCCTGCCAGGGGAACCAAGCTCCAGTCCTGACACTTAAGTGACTGTGGAGGTAGAAGGGACCAGGGGAGAAGTTTTGCTGCACTGAACTGGCCTGTCAGCAGCCATCAGGATGTGGGTTGTGGGGACTGGGCCCTGCTCTTAATCATGCTGGACCATCAGATGGGACTGCAACTTGCCACTCTGGGGATGTCCCAGGTTGTCCCTTCCACCCTCGGACAAAGTTTCCCTCCCCAGCAGCCCATCTCTGCCCTCCCAGCACACAGGGAGGAGCACCACTCCCAGCAGCAGAGTATGAGGGCTCTATAGAGGTGCTGCAGGGTGCCAAACAGTGGTGAGCCAAGATCTGGCCCCACACAGGAGTCTGCTTCACCGGTGCTAATGCCTCCAGCATGGCAGGATGGAAACAATGGCATGCTGGCTGCAACCAGCATTACCAGCACCCTTTGTCCTGCCCCTCCAGCCACTCACACCACAGACCTCAGCAACCATCTTGTGAGCAGCAGTGCTTATATTTAGCCAAACAGCTTCCCCTAAGAGGCAGAAGCCCAGCAGGATGGCACAGTCTGTGGTGCAGAGCCAGAGGGTCCCTGCACATCCTGAGGGTCCCTGTGCACCCTGTCTCCAAAACTCACCCACAGGGTGGTCCATGGGGCAACCCATGCCATCCCCAGTCCCAGGGATGTGTCACTCCCTGCCGAAGCAGCTGGCAGGGAAGGGGGAGGAAGGCAAAACTGATGCTGGGCTCATGCCGATTTCTGCTTCTGCTTTGCAGGCGCAAAGTGTGATAAAGGAGAAGCTGCCTTTCTGCACCTAGCTGCACGCACAAACACTTGTATGGGGCGGCCCTTCCACACCAGGGGCTCCTGCCACTCCCAGCCCCCAGCAAAGACTTTTGGGGGCATCACTGGGGCAGGGAAGGACAAGCGTGGATTGAAGCAAGGGGGTCCCCAGAGAGCTGGACCCTCACAGGGCAGGGAGCAGTTATCAGTCTTGCCACCAGGCGTGGGGAAGGGCTGAAGGGTGTTGTGAGATATCAGCCTTGGACAGACTCCATGTGCAAGGTTCGGTAACAGCAGAGCCGGACTAACTGCCAGCTCCCCCGGGGCTCTTGCAAAAAGCATTGCATTAAAGGCAGCCTGGTCATCTGGTAGTGAATGTACAGGCTCTTGGCAGGAGAGAAACCCTCCCAATATCCCCCTGCCACCCCAGACCACACTGCCATCCATCCTGCCCCTCAGCTCACTCCACATCACCCTCTTCATGGGGTACCAGCAGGGGGGAGTGTGGGGGGGTGTGCTCTATCCCCAGCATCCCTACAGCACAGGGGAGGCTTCTGTGTTCCAGACATTTCATCCAACCAGCCCCAGTACCAGCCCTTCCAAGTTCCCTCATTAGCATGAACATTTTAACCTGTTTTCTCCAATTTGGCAACACCTTCCCAGCACCTGCACCCTGCTCAGTCCCAAGCCACGGTGGATATAGTGAATATCTCCTCTTACCTGCAGCCGGAAGCAGAAACAGCAGGTGGAGCCGAATGCACCCAAGAACTTCAAACATCTCCCTCTGCAGTGCAGCCTTGGAGTGTGAGCCTCAGGGACCTGGTTCCCCCCATGGCAATGCACGTCCGAGGGCTCGTGGCAAGGAGCAGGACCCTGGCTAGGAAGGTGAGAGAAGGCGCGTGAGTGAGTGAGTGAGTGAGTGAGTGAGTGAGTGAGTGAGTGAGTGAGTGAGTGAGTGGGGAGGTTGGGGGCAGCCCCCAAAAGAGGGCAGAGCCTGGCTGAGGGGCAGGACACAGGGCAGCCAGACCAGGGGCCAAGCACAGGGCACGGTGATGCCTGGGAAGGGGCAGGACGGGAGGGTGGGACAGGGATGGGAACCAGAGGGTTGGCCTGGAGGAGGGACCGGCAGTGGGAGGCGTGGGCTGGGTGCTGCGAAGCCTGCCTGTGCCCGCAGCAATTCCTGCAGGGCTGCCTGCCTGTGCCTGCAGGCTGAGCCCTGTGCCCAGCAGAGACACCTTGGCATCACCCTGGAGCCCAGACTGGGGCAGCCGTGGAGCCCGCAGCAGCACTGCCACCGTGCTGCTCTGCTGGAGCCAGCCCTGGGGGGCTGCGGACTGCGCTGCGGGGTGAGAGGTGAGGGAGAACCCCGAGGGTGGCAAGGGATGGATGGGACAGATTCGGGGACATGGGGGGAAGGGCCAGGGCCTGGGTAGTCCGTGCTCACTGCACTGGTTGGTTTGCATGGGTTTGCAGGGACAGGGATGGTGTCCAGCTCCCTCTGAAGTGCCACCACTCACAGGCACCGCTGGACTGCCCCCAAGTGCCACACCACAGCCCAATGCCTGGCACGGCTCCAGTGCCCACTGCCCAGGCATAGGGAGATCTCGGGAGCCAGTTTCCCGCAGGAGGCTGCCTGTTGAAGCCTAGGCAAGGCAGCCAGGGGGCAAAAGTGGCCACAGATCCCTCGGGGCGATAGAGGCACAAGAAAGAGGGAAATTGCCCCATCTCAGCCCCAGACTGCTGGGCAGAAGTGGGTACAGCCCTTTAACCCTGTGCCAGAGACACCAGCCCACACCAGTGCAGGACATCCTCCTCCACACCCCCCTACCCAGCCCTTTGTGTAGGTCCTACACCAATAAGCAGCCTTCCAGCTGCAATGTCCCCATGCCCTGCACCTCATGCCCTGCTCCCCCAGCTTCTGGGCCAGCTCCTGCCATGGCTGTCCCTCCTCAATGTACACCAGCATGCAGCTGCTCGCCCCATGGGGACCCTTCTGTGCTCATGTATACAGGGTTGGGCACACACAGCATGCACACCGCATACCCACGCATGTGAGCAGAAGCCCCTGCTGTTCACACGTGCTTGCTGACGGCGTGCCCCCCCACGTACTCCCAGGAACACCAGCGCCTCCACCAGCCTGGCCACACTTCCCCGTGCCACTCGGGGAACTCTTGCCTGTGCAGACAGAGCTGGGGAGCAGGCAGATGCCTGCATGGGGGTGCGGGGGCTCATGCAGCAGGGAATCTGGCCTGGCTGTCCCTCAGCAGGTCGGGACGCAGCTCCTGTGGGAGAGGGCAGGGGATGCGTGGGAGCATGCAGGCAGCAGGAAGGAAGCCTGCGCCGAACAATAGAGGGAAATGGAGGAACTGGAAAAAGACTCAGTGGCAGCACAGTCAGCACAGATGGTTTAGTGCAGAACAGCATGATTCATGGGAAAAAGGCCCTCAGTGCTCCACAGAAAGCCCCCAGCTCTGTCCCGGGGCGGTGCCAGCAAATAAGCTGGGGATGGGGGTCCCTGGCAGAGCGGGACCTGGTGGGTGGACACCATGCTGCACACAAGCCCCAGGCTGTGCCCCTCTGTCCCGAGCTGTGGGTGCTGGCAGCAGGGGCATAGGGGCCCGTCCCGTCTGGGGGTGGGAGGCTGTCCCCCCTCCGTCTGCCCGTGAGTCATGCTGACCTCTCTCATGCCCTCAACAGCAGTGAGAGAGAGAAATTATGGTCTGGCCCTTCCGGCCACAGAGCCCTCCCCAAGCTGGCCGGCACAGCAGCTCATCCCCTGGGAGGGGCCCAGCTGCTCCCCCCCACTATCTGCCTCAGGCAGCCCCCTCCGCCAGGACACCCCCCTGGCTGTGCCAGCTCTCGTTCTCCAACCCAGCTCTGCATGCAACAGAGCCCAGGATGCTGCAGTGTCCAGCATCTGCTCGACCACCCACTCCCCTGTGAGCCCCCGGCTGCTCAGTTCCTGTCTGGGCTCAGGTCACAGCCTCACCGACAAAGCAGGGCCAGGATCCGGCAACTCCGGGGAGGGGCCGAGAGGCTTGGGGCTGAGGAACAACAGGATGCTGGCTTCTTGAGCTGGGAGGTGAGCGACTCTGGGGAGAGCGGTGAGGCGGGGGGACCTTCAGGAGCATCTCGTGCTCCCACCCACAGCATCTGTGCCCTTCACAGCAGCTGGACCCACCCACCCACCTCCTGTTCCCTCCTCACCCCCTTTCTCTCCTCCTTCAACAGATGATGGGCTGAGCATCCGTCAAAGAGGCACCCCAGGGCCATGAGCTCCCCGTGCAGTCTTGACTCTGATATTGCAGACTGGCTGACCACCATCCACTTGGAGAGGTACCAGGATGTCTTCAAGAAGCATGGGTACCATGTGGCCAGAGATGCCGCCTGGCTGGGTGGCAATGACCTGCAGCAGCTTGGCATCACCGCCACTGGGCACCGCAAAAGGATCCTGAACTTGGCGCAGCAGACAGTGATGCTCAGTCAGTCTCCGGGGGAAACCACAGCAGGAGACACCCATTTTCGAGCCACCGAGGTCCTGGATGCCCCCCAGGCAGGCAAAGATGCCATGAAAGCAGAGCTGGGAGGGGCTACTGATGCCTTTGGGACCCAGCAACGCATCGCTGCGCCTGCCCAGGCATCGCTTCCAGAGGAGGACCCTGCTCCCCGCCTTGTGAAGCCAGTTCCCAAGCCAAGGACAGTTTTCCTTCGCTCAAAGCCAGAGCAGAGCTTCACACCCGTGCCACTGGCACGCACTACGGTGCCAACACACGGTCCAGGCAGCGACGGGGCACCTGCAGCGTTTGTGGTACTGGAAGGGTTTGTGCCGGGGGAGAGCTCCACGGACTTGGAGAGCCCAGAGCCAGTGCCACCAGCTGGTTCAGGGGCAGCCGTGGCCATGGGCATGGCAGCATCCCGGCTGCGAGCACGGGAGAGCGCTCGAGAGGAGACACGTCCTCCCCCAGCTCTGGATCACAGACAAACCGTGGAGCCAACAAAGAAATACCCCCCATCTGTCCCGTCTGTCCCACCACGGCACAGCCACAGGGGCCAGACAGCCGAGCCCAGCCCTGGAACTGTGCTGGAGGGTCACCCTGCATCCAACCCTCCCCTGCCCACCGCAGCCATCCCAGCCAGAAGAGATCCCTCGCCCTGCCCCAGGGCAGCCTCACAGATGGGATCAGGGCAGGGCAGGGTGGAGATGGTGTCCAACATCATCTATGAAGGACTCGAGCCCCCATCAGCACCCACTGAGGACTCAGGAGGGGAGGATGGTCCCCAGGGTCAGGGTCTCATTCAGCCCCCGGCTCTGTCCCTGCAGGAGCTGACCCAGCTGGACGACAAGCCTGAGTAAGTAGATGTTTTCCCTCATCCCAGGAAATGGAAGGGGGGGTGCAGAGCAGCCAGAGAGACCCCATCCCCTGGGACCCCATCCCCAGCCTGGCCCTGCCTGCCTCTGGGTGCTGACAAAGCCCCTTTCACCACCCTTTCCATGCCTTCCCCAGGCTCTGCATGGAGCAGTCCTGCAGGGCAGCTGGGATCCCGCTGAGCTGAAAGGGCCCTGGGCCCCCAGATGGCTCAAAGAAGCTGCTGCCCCTCCTTTGCCCCCCCAGGCAGCAGGGCTGGGTGTCCCTGGCATGGTGAGGGTGTGAGGGCTCTGGGGCTGGCTCCTGCTGAGAGCAAGGCAGGAGATGTCAGCTGGGGGCAAGCTCAGGTGGGAAATGGCCAGCAGCCCCATGAGACACAGCCCAGTATGTCCCAGGGTGGGGAGGAGAAGGGAGTAAGGAGGGTGCAGGGAGCAGGGAGGGTATGCTGCACATCCTGGGGAACAAAGCCTGGCTCAGCCCCAGTCAGGCACAGCCTCCAGCCCATATAAACCAGACAAGAAAACAAGGTGGGAAAACCTCACAGGCTACCACTCTGGCCCGGCTGCAGCCACAGTAACCCCTCTCCTGTTTTCCAGCAGTTCCAGCTGGCCCGGCGGGGGCCTGCCCCCCATCCCACAGAGACCCACCAGCAAGCCAGGTGAGAGCCCCAGGCCACAAGTGTGCAGCGGAGACCTCCTGGTGTCCCCAGGGAAGGGGGGTGTGGGGGACACCCACATACCCTGCCTTTCCCCCAGGTCCTGCCCTGTGCTCCTGCCTCACTCAGGGACTGGGGTGGCCCCAGGCCAAGGCAGGATCCAGCCCCACACATATTTGGGCTGGCATCTCTGTTACGCCAGATGCCTTGGACATTGGGGTGCACTGTGGGGGTCCCCCTCCAGGGTTGGCAGTCCTGGCTGGTTGCTGTCCGGCAGTAGGCACCAATGACTGCTTTTCCTTCCCATGTCTCATCCCACAGAGGTCAGTGAGCAGCCCGTCAGCCCCTACAGCGAGACCATCTTTGGGCATGCAGCCCCGTCCCGGGAGCAGAAGGTGAGAGGACACTGTGGGATGGTGGCTGTCCCCTGCAGTCTTCTTGCATCCCAGCAGCTGCTGCGAAGTGGGGAGCTGCAGCTGGTGAGACCGTGGTTCCCAGCAATGCCTGGCTGAGCATCACTGCTGGGGTGGGGATCACAGGCTTGAGCCCCCTTCACAGTGGGCCAGGGAGGTTGAGGGGGTCTGGGATGGGAGATGGCAGAGGAGATGTGACAAGTCTCTCCTCCCAGGGTGCTGGCATCGCCTCTAATCAGAGCTATGAGACAGTGTCTGAGCTGGACCTGGAGCGAGAAGCATGCAGGTAGGCATCACCTCCTCTGGGCTACAGGGGCTGGGCTGGGCTCGGGTCTGGGGTTTGCATGTCAGGGGGGCAGGGGACACCCCAGGGGACAGTCTGAGAGGTAGTGGGCACTTTTCCCCCACCACAGAGCCCATCAGGAGCATCTGGCATCAGGTCAGCAGTCTTAAGAAGAGCCAGTGGGCTCAGAGATGAGAAGGAACCATGCTGGTGGGTGGCCCTCGGGGGGCCAGTGCTTACCCACAGATGCTCTGGGTGCACAGCTGGGGCAGTGACAGTGGCACTGGGCACATGCACACCAGGCAGAGCCTGGATTTTGCTGCTGGGAGCAGGGAAACACCAGGAGGAACAGGGGTTGCTCAGAAAGGGGATGACTGAGCTCCAGATGAAGGGATGTGTAAACTCCAAAGGCTCCAGCATCATCAGATCAGCATTTGCTGATCTGCCACACTGTGGTGGACAGTGAGATTGTGAGAGGCACTTTAAAAATGTTTTTGAAACGTACTTTCCATAACTCCTGATAGCATCTCAGAAAGAGGAAGGAAAGCTGCTCTTCCCATTTCAAATGGGGAGGGTTCCTTTTCCTGTGCTGCTTAGAGAGAAGGCGAGCTGCAGCTCTGTGTCCTTTGGGTCTGCTCGTGGCCTTGCCGGCCAGTGCATCACCATGCCCCGGCTTTTCTGGCCCCAGTGTTGGTTGGTCCAGCCCACCTCCTGCTCTGGGTGCAAGTCACTGCAGTGTGGCCTGATCCAGCATCACGGTCAGCCACACATTGCAGTCAGATAAAAGCCAACACAGGCCATAGGTGGAGAACTGCAAATACCTGGGAGCAAGAGCTTTGTAAACAGAAATACTGAAATCTGCCATGGAGCCTCTGAACCAGCAGTTCAGAGCAGGGCTGGGGGCTGTTCCGTGGCTTCCAAGGAGCTGGGATCCAGAGCATCCCAAGGGCATCGGCCAGGCACTTGCAGCCCTGGACTCACCAGCGGCTTTGCAGCCTGGTCTTGCTGAAAAGAGACAGGACACAACTGTCAGCAGAGTAGCAGAGGCAGTGGTTCACAGGGGGGTTTTTTTCCCAGCCTGAGCACTAAGGTGGTTGGGGTGTGGGGAGCTGAACAAGAGACGGAAAAGTCTTTGAAGACTTTTGCATGGTGCTCATAGACTTCATTGCCAGCTGCTCCAATGCTTTCCTCCCCTGACCAGCTCCACTGATCTGACAATGATCCTCCTGGAGCAGAGCTATGGGCTCCTGCTCAGCTGCTGAGCCACTGATGGCCAGCCCTGGACCCTGCCCCTGCCACTGTGGGACCTCCCAATCCTTCTCTTCAGCACTGGTGTTTCTCCAGCTCAGTCAGTTCCTCATCCTGCTGATTGGCACCCGGTCAGTGGGGACAATGCATCTCCTGCAACCCACTAACCCGCTCATTATGGGAAATATTTCCCACTCCCAAAACTTCAGTGAGGCCCTCCCAGTCCTTTGGCACAATATCTTCATCCTAACTGAGGTACTTCCTCGCTCTGTCCTGGGGGAGTTTCATCCAGACCATGTTGCTGCCTGGGGTCCGGGCGGTGGGTGTCAGTGTTAAAGATGGACAGAGCTGCCTCAGCCAGCAATGAGGTATCCTCAGCAAAGAGGAAGAGGAATGCAAAATTCCCCTTAAAACTGGGAGATGGGTCTCTGAGGGTCCAGCAGAGCCTGGACCATAGGGTGGGATTCACCTGCTTTCATGTTTGAGCACCTTCATCTGAGCTGGTGATGCTCAGCCCCCTGAAATACTGGTGTGGAGGGCAGCATCTGCCCTGCTTCAGACACCAGTCTCACCAGGAGAGAGACAGTGGCACAGCGGTGCCCAGTCACCCCATGGAGCTTGGGGGACTGGGTCAGACAGCAACTCGTCAGGCATTGTGGTGAGAATGGTGCACCCTGCCCTGGTTTGCATCGAGGCCCACCATGAGATGATCCTCTGCCAGATACCTACGTGGCTTACTTCTCCCCACACCTCAAGGCATCTTTCCTGCAGGAAAAGAAACGCTGAGAATGGTGTGTTCCTTGACAGCTTATTCCTTATCCCCCTACCTACTTCCAGGTACCCACTCACAGGTTGATTGTCTGGCCCATGACACCCAGTTGACATAACCAGATCCATTAGCAGCTCCTTGGCCCCCTCACCACCAGCAGATCCCTTTCTTCCATCACCCATCCTCCATCCTCCACCAGATCTCCCATGTGAGCAATGACAGGCTGAGACTATGCCAACTCAGTGCACCTCAGGCATCACCCTCCAGGCTCAGCTGACCTGGAAATACCTTTCAACTAAAAGGAGCACTTGGCATGCTCCTGGGGTGCTGAGTGGGGTCCACTCCAGCTGGGCCATGTGCTTTGCTTGTCCCTGCCAGATGTCAGTTTTCCTCCAGCTCTTTATGGTTTCAGTGGCTGTAAATCATGGCTGTCAAGGATTTTCCCCCTTTTTCTCTTGTCGTGACCCATTCAGCAGGTCTGTTTTTCACTAGGCTCTGGCACTCAAGGCTGATGTCCGCCTGTGATGTAGAGTCGTCCAGCCAGCCTGCTCCCTGCCCGGTCCCTCCTGAAGAAGCTGGACACCACGCTGGGACTCCATATCTGCCAAGGCTCTGTTATGCTAATTAAAAGCAATTTTCATTGCACTCTGAGCCTTCAAGCAACCCATGGCCGTTTCTTGCCTTTCTTGCAGACACAGGCCATTTTCTCTCTCCACCCACCTCCTCAGCCCCATCTACCATCTCACTTCTCCAGACCTGACCCCTAGCTGGCTCCAGCCCAACATCCTCCCAGGCAGACTTAGGTCTTGCTTCTGTCCCACATAGTTCAGGGCCATCTAATGTCTGATGGCCTCATAAGGTGCCTGCCCAGGGTCAGAGCACAGGTCCGTGTGCTGCCTTTAGCTGTTATGATGAGGCAATGCTCAAAACCAGCTTTTTGGAGGATTTATGGTGAGAGTCGGTATTTGGGGTCATTTGCCTGGTCTAAAAGCATTTCTAGCACTTGGACTTGTGCTGGAGGTAGTTTCTCATATTCAGTACCCCCAGTGAGTTTCTCCTCCGTAAACTTCTCCTTCTACAACATCCCATGGTGAGGAGTCCCACAGGTCAGCCCCTCCTTTCCCATGTGGTTCTGCACCTTGCTCCTGCTGGCTTTGATGTCACCCAGCTCCTGTGACTGAAGCAGTGGTGGCCAGGAGATGCCTGTGCACCCTCCTCATCCTGCTCACAACTTCAGAAACCTGCCCCCATCACGCACCCTTTCCCCACCGGAGATGCCCAGCTTGCTCAGGTGTTCCTCAGACAGAAGCTGTGACAGGGCTTGCACTGTCCTTGCTTTCTTTCTTGGAGCCTTTTCTTCATCTTGGCACTGGATGCCACAAGTGACCCAGTGGCATGGGTGCTCTCCTGTTGATGCTAGGGTGTCCTGGCTGCTGTGACTCTCTTCCTGCCCATCACCATTGCACCTGGGCAGTTCCCCTGTGAGCTCCTGGGGCCGTCAGACATTTTCCAGAATACTTCCTTTTCAGGGAAAGAAAAGTATCTGCTGAGAGGGCTGAGGGGAAGGGGCAGGCTTAGCAGTTTATTTTTATAGTTTCCTTTTATTGTTGTGACTGGATAGTCTCACCAGGCCTGGCTGGGGGGTTTAGTATGGCTTTCCAAGAAAATGAGGTGGATGCAGGAGCTCCACTGGCCCATCTGTCCATCCCAATCCCTTTGCAAAACATTTTGGCTGGACACAAGAGCAGGCAGGAGGGTATCGCAGCAAAAGGACCTTCACAGTGCCATGAACACTGGAGTGGTAGAAGGAGACAGCAGGCTGAGACCCCTGGTGAGGGGGTAGCTGGGGTGGGTGTAGATGAGGGAGCAGGACGGGGGATCAGGGAGCTGCCTGGCTTCAGTTTGCTGCCTGGATTGAAATGGAGAATGGAGAGGGGAAGGAGGTGATGCCAGGGGGTTGGAGATGTGTGGTGGCCTGTGCAGTGTTACCCAAGGTGGGGAAGCCCATTTTGCCAACTAGCCCCAGACTTGCCATCATGTAGGACTGGCTGAGCCTCAGGCTGCTGGTGGCCATAGGACTCATGAGCATTGAGCCTTTGTCCCACTCTTCTCAGGGAGATGCAAACAGCCACATCAGCAGGTACCCCAAGGAGCCCAGGATGGGGCCAGGAGCATCTGCGTATGTGAGACATCCCCAAATGGGCTGGCATTGACCAGACCACCACACGGTGAGCAGCCATGCTGCCATAGCCAGGCTCGCTCACAGCCCCATTTCTCACAGGACAAGCAGCGAGTGCAGCAGCGAGGGAAGGAGTGAGGACGAGGAGACCCGGTCCCGGCTCATCGACCGCATCATCCAAAATGACACAGAGGGGTACTCCACTGTGGATGCACCACAGGCCGAGGGTGCCCCTTTCAGCCTGCCAGCCCATCTTTACCCAGACGAGGTCCTGGATGACCTCACCATCTCCCCTTACGCCAGCTTCACATCACTTTCTGAGCCCCGACCCACCATGCTCAGCGGCTGGCTGGACAAACTCTCCCCACAGGGGTACGTGCCCACCCATGGGACAGTCCCCATAGGTAAAACCCCTTTGGACAAGGCTGGTGAGGTGGGCACGCTGGTCACCCTGCTACTGGGGCAGCCAGACCTCCCCACAGGAGGAGGACCCTCTTGATTGCCCCAGCTATGCTTCAAGGGTCTCTGTGCAGTCATTCTTGGGGGAAGGAGGGGGTCTGTGAGCAGATGTAGGGTTCTCGGGGGGATCATCCGCTTCCCAACATCCCTGTTTTTCTGCCATCCCAACAGGAACTATGTCTTCCAGAGGCGCTACGTCCGTTTTGATGGGAAGAACCTGATGTACTTCAGCAGTGAGAAGGTACAAAAGGGTGGGATGCGGGCAAGGTGGGGAGGGTGCACTGTGCAGCTTAAGTGGGGTGCCTTGACACCACATGAGCTGCCATATTCCCTTTGCCTCCCCTTGTCCTTCTGTAAGGAGACAGCACTGCTTTACCATCACTAGGGTGGAGCAGCCATGGCACCTTGTGCCTGGGGGACTCCGAACATAGCCTCACGCCATAGGAAACACAGGGTAGAAAGGGAGCAGGTGAGGGGGTCCTGCTGGCTCGCAAGCTGGCTGCAAAATGGGGGGTCTCTGGGTCCCAGCCATGGACCCATCCCCCCCTGAATCCTCAGCTCCTGCCCAGCTGCTGGTGTCCCTTGGACTCTGCTATGAGGCAGCACCCAGCCGAGCACCCAGAGGATGTGGAGGATGTGCTACACGTGGAGGAGCTTTTCTCACTGTGGGTGCTGGCACTGTGGGTTAGGAGTGTGGGGTGAGACAACCCTTTCCTGTCCCACATCCTCTCATCCTTCTGTGGGGGCTCTGCATGGCCTCATTAGGCCTGCTGTGGGGTGCTGGTGGTTGCCACGCCATCTGGGGTGACAGACACTGCTGTCCCAGTCCCACCACACAGCCAGACAGGCTGGTCTCACACCAGAGACACCCATGCAAAAACCGGTACCATGCATGGCCCCAGAGCAGCCACTGTTGCAGGAGCTTGTAGACATCTCTGACACATCCCCTTACCTCTGCTGTTATGGTGCCAGTGTGCCTGGCAAGGTGGGTACTGGGGTGGCCAGGCTATGGAGGTGCCCCACAGGAAGGGAAAAGGGGTAACTCTGCCTGGGGCTTGTTCCAGGAGCCCTACCCCAAGGGGGTGATCCCACTGTCTGTGATTGAGATGGCTCGCTCCACCAAGGACAACAAGTTCCAGGTCTTCACCAGCCACCGGATCTTTGTCTTCCGTGCTGAGAATGAGGGTAAGCGAAGACCAGGGCCAGGACCCACCAGTCCCCAAAGAACCGTCCCTGACTCCCTCCTCCAGCCAGAGCATCCTGAGGGCAGCTCTCACCCTGTCCCTAAAACATCTAGCCACAATGAGCGAGGGGACCTCTCCCCTGCCATGTCTGTTGGGTGCTCTGCTCCATGCCAGGGCTGTTGGGAAAGGCTCAGACCTGCTCCCTCATGCCCGGTCCCCAGCCCAGAGGAATGAGTGGTGCTCCACACTGCAGAAGAAGGTGATGGACCAGCGCCTGGTGGGATGCCGGCCCCAGCCCGCCAACACCGCTCACTGCCAGAAGTCAGGCGTCCTGGAGCTGAAGGGCCAGAAGTCCAAGGTGTTTGCAGCCCTGAGCCTGCCTGAGATGTGGCTGTACAAGAGCGAGCAGGTTTGTGGCCAGACCAAACACCCTGCTGGCACAGAGGGCTGTGCCAGCAGTGAATGGGATGAGAGCAATGGAGGGATGGAGGGAGCTTAGCCAGGGGCAGTGCCAAAGGCAGAGCAGAGAGGAAAAGGACAGGTAGGAGAAAGGGAATGGCAGAGCAGGATCTCCTCGCTATCACCAAGTTATCTTCATCTTTGCCAGGCACTTAGGTGTTGGTCACACTGAAATGTCCCGATCCATCACAGGACAGGTAGATCAATGACAACAAAACCACCAGCAAACATGCCTACTGCAGCGCAGGCTTGCCACATGGGAGGCAGCAGGTCTCTGCCGGCCAGTCGCATCCTGCCTGCTGCCCATGGAACTCCCCACATCCTGCCTGCTGAATTTTCTTAGCAACCCTGGTTTTCTTCTATTCACCTTGTTTCACTTTGCCTGACTTGCACAAAGCAACATTCAAGCCTCTGTGGTTTTTGCTCAAGCTGACGCTTTATGAGTGCACCTGACTTAGTGTGAACTCAAATCCCCAAAACAGAAGGACTTGAATGGCCAGGTTTCAAGGGCTATGGGCAGAACTTGCCTTTCATTTGCAGGATGCTTTATGTCAGCCCACATGAGACGTGGCAGGGTACCAGGTCTGGCTTGTCCAGGCAAAGCAGGGATGGGGTGCTGGGAAAGCTGGACACAGCTCCCTGGCTCCAGTGTCATGGGCATGTCTGGGTGGTGTGTCCACTGCAGCTGCTGCACTGCAGAGCCAGCACCACTGTCACTCTGAATTTCAGTTCTTTAAAATGGGCATTGGCATTTGCTTGATTGAGATGCGTGGGTCCACCATCCGTGAAGCCAAGAACCGCAGCTTCGAGCTCATCACTCCCTCCAAAATATTCAGGTACCTCAGGCAGCTGGGTGGAACAAGATGGGGGAGCAGCTGGGTGCTGGACCCAGGTGCTGGTTTCTCCAGACCCCTGAGTTTTGGCTGTGCTGGTGCTCATAGCTTCGTGGCAGAGTCAGAGTGGGAGAAGCGGGAGTGGATGGAGGCCCTGCAGGAGGCCATAGCTGAGACACTCTATGACTACGAGGTGGCAGAAAAGATCTGGTCCAACAAAGCCAACAAATACTGTGCAGACTGCTGGGCTCAGAGTCCCGACTGGGCATCCATCAACCTGTGTGTGGTCATCTGCAAGCAGTGTGCAGGCCAGTACATCTCCCTGGGAGGCACATGGGGGTCCCAGCAGGTGTGGGCTGGCCCTGCCTGGCAGGCAGGGTGCTGGCTGGGTGATGGGTGCGACCTGGGTACCGGTTCCCCTGACAGGACCAAGGGGTGCTCACTCTCCTACTCCTTGCAGGGCAGCACCGCAGCCTGGGCTCCAACATTTCCAAGGTGCAAAGTCTGAAGCTTGACACCAGTGTCTGGTCCAATGAAATTGTACAGGTAGAGACACTCAGGGCAGGGCACTGGGGCTGGCATGGCATGTTCAGGGGCCAGGCTCTGGGCAAGGCAGCAGCCCCACGGTCTCCCCCAGGATGCAGGGACACTGGGCATCCTGCTCCTCCTGGCTGGCCCTGGTGCTCACCATGACCATGGGACTCTCCTGTAGCTCTTCATTGTGCTGGGAAATGACCGAGCCAACCGGTTTTGGGCTGCTCACCTCCCCACTGCTGAGGCCCTCTACCCGGATGCCACTGCTGAGCAGAGACGGGACTTCATCTCACGCAAGTACCGAGAGGGACGGTACCGCCTGCCCCATCCCCACTGTGCCACTCAGGAGGACGTGCTCCAGGTAAGGGCCACCTTGGAGTGCAGCCAGGATGCTGGGGTGCTGGGAACAATCCCAGAGCTCCGGGTCTGAGATACCAACACCAGCTTGGCTGCGTACACCCACACCCTCATGTCAGGTAGTTCTCGGGGCTCAGGTAGGAGTTGTGACCCACTTTGCCTGTTTTTGAGCACCCCTGGCAGTGGGCTGGGGGTCTCTGTGAGCCACAATGTGGTCCCTACAGGCATCTGTCTCATCCCAGGCGCTGTGCACTGCAGTGGCAGGACCAGCCCTGCTCAAGACCGTCCTGCAGTTCTTCTCAACCTCGGAGGCTGGGCTGGCAGCTGACCCCGCTGCCTGTGAGGTGGCCACAGGGGCAGACCTTTGCTGGGGACTGGAGAGAAAAAGGCCCAGGAACCATTCAGGTAACAAGAACCCTCAAGCTCCATCTGGCTGTAAGGGGGGGGGGGCTTCTTCCTTAGCATTGTCCCTGCCCCCCACAGCACACCCCAAGGCTGGAGACAGCCAGTGCATCAGGTCCGGTGGCTCCCTGGGGGACCCACCTGCCCCATTCCCATTGCACCCCTCTTTTGGGATGGGACAAGGCAGCAGCTTCCTCTGGAGCCCCTTTTCAGGGAACCCCATGCCTGAGACACTGACTTGCCTACACCTGCATGAGTAGGGTCTCCACACTCCTCTGGTACTCATGCTTTGGTGGGTGCCTGCTCTCATCCTGCTTTCAGCACCATTCCCCGCAGGGAGTGCCAGCGCACAGGAACCGCATCTGGAGGGAGTCTACAATGAGATCACACAGCCAGTGACACACAGTGGGTACCTGTACCGGGCCATGCCCCCCCTCAAGCTCCCAGGAACCAAGAAGAGCAAAGAGGGTAAGTGTGGGGACCATGGGAGGGCAGCCAGTGGGGTGCCCACTCCAGGGCTGCTGACCTCCCCCCGGTCCTGCAGACTTCCAGCGCACGTGGTGCTCCCTGGAGAGAGCCCTGCTCTTCTTCGAGACAGAGAAATGCACTGAGCCCTTGGGCCACATTGAGAGTGGGGACCTCATCTCCCTGGGCGTGAACAGAGCCCAGGCACTCGCCAGCCCTGGCCCCACTGAAAGGTACACCCAGCTGTGCCCCCACTGCATGCCCAGAATGCCTGTGGGCACAGAGAGAGCAGCGTGGGCATTGGTCTCTGCTTGGTGCAATGGTCTGATCTGGCTCTGGGTGCAGGTTTGGGGTAGGGGGCTGTCCTGATGGGCTGGTTCATCCTCCATAGGTTTCGCTTCACCCTCGAGCTCTTCCTCGCTGGGGAAAAAGTGCAGCAGCTGGGAACCGATGGGCCTGAGACCCTGCAAGCCTGGGCCAGTGCCATCGGCAAGGTGAGCCAGCCTCAGCACCCCATGGCACTGGTGGGTCCCTGGGCTCTGTCCTCACTTCCCCACTGTGATTCCTCCCACCTCCCTGTGATCTTCATCCTCTGTGGCAAGCACCTTCTTCCCTTTGTAGGGGCTCATGTCCTCCCTGGTGACCTGCCCCCATCCTTCTGGGGGTCTGTGCTCAGGTGCTGAGCCTTGTCTTTACCCAGCTCATCTCTTTGCTCCATCCTACAGTGGTTCACACCCATGAGCTGTCACTGCCTGCTGGGTTACGAATTCCAGCGCGTGGGCCAGCTACGCTACAAGTGCATGCTCAACCCTGAGCGATGGCAGCAGGCCTTCTTCATCCTGCAGAAAGCCCATCTCTTCATCTGCCCCACCAATGATGATGGGGCTGAGGACAGCATCAACCTCCGGCGGCTGCAGGAGCTCAGTGAGTTCTGTGCCACAGCCCAGGACCAGTACCATATGGTGGCGGGCCATGCATGGCTCTGACCCCTCTACTTCTCACCCCAATGCAGGTCTGGTTCCCCCCACGGAGACCCCAGAGAAGAAGGAGCTGATGATCCTTGTGGAGATGGGGAGGTGAGTCCTGGCTGCGGAAATGACAGATAATGAGCCAAGCAACCTCAGCAGGCTGCCCAGGGCAAAGGCACTCATGCATTAGTTGATGTTGATCCCAAACCCACAGTGGGGATGCTACTGGGACAGCAGGGCTGTGGCCAGGGTGTTTACAGAGGTCACCCAAGCCCAGGGTGTCTTGCTGGGGTAGGGTGTCCTTTGGCTCAGCTTGGCTGTGCCACACTACCTGTCCCAGAGCCAGGCTGTGCCTACAGGCAGGAGGGGATGACCTGCCCCCTCGGCAACCTTCATTCCCTCTTTTCTGCCCTTGTTGTTCTCAGGACATTTTACCTGCAGGGCTTGTCACGGGCGGACTCAGCGGCATGGTACACTGACATCCAGGCATCAGCAGGGGGCCGGGGCAATGCACTGCGGGACCAGCAGTTGAGCCGGGGTGACATTCCCATCATTGTGGACAGCTGCATTGCCTTCATCACGCAGTATGGTGAGCTCAGCATGGCAGCAGCATGGTCAGAGCATCCTCCAACACACATGGGGTGGCCAATGAGTCCAAGCAGGAGGCACCACTCTCAGGGCACCAGCCCTGTTAGGGATTCCTCAAGCAGGATTGGGCCCCCGTGACCCCACCATGACCCCATGTCCCTGTCCCAGGGCTGCGGCATGAGGGTATTTACCGCAAGAATGGAGCCAAGTCCCGGATCAAGGTACTGATGGAGGAGTTTCGGCGGGATGCTCGCAACGTCAAGCTGCGCATCAATGACAACTTCATCGAGGATGTCACTGATGTCCTGAAGAGGTTCTTCCGTGAGCTGGAAGACCCTGTCTTTACCCTGGAGCTGCACCCACAGTGGAAGGAGGCTGCAGGTACCTCCTTCACCTCACACTTGCTCCCACACCGGGCTGCCTGACAGCGACCCCTGGGACCAGTGTCCCTCAGGGAGGTGTCCTGGTACCATGTCAGCTCTGGGTCTGTTGGGTTCAGCAACGGTCCATGACTTGGTTTTCTCCCTCCAGAAATCTCCTCAAAGCCCCAGCGCCTGGAACGGTACAAGGAACTAATTCATCGCCTGCCTCGCCTCAATCACAAGACCCTGGCTGCGCTCATCGGGCACCTCTACCGGTCAGTAGGCCACCTCCCTGCAGGGCGCCCTGGTCCAGACGGGGTCCCCAAGGCCAGGCCGTAGTGTGGCATCTCGCTGCTGCCCAAGGCATGCTGGTTCCCATCCCTGTGAGCCAGGGAGAGCCCAGTGCCCATGCCCTGCCCCATCAGCCCCCCAGTCAGTGCTGGGGTGTCCTGGAGCATGTTACTCTGGGACACCTCAAACATTCCCAAAGTCATCCTGCAGCAAGGGAGAGTGACAGGAGGTTTGGGAGTAGGGGACACCCGCCTGTAGAATGGAAACTTCACCCAGTGCCCAAAAAAAGAGGGGAAAAACCAAATTCCTATCCTAAACTCAGAGTATGAGATGGGGCTGTTTTGTGGTTTGATGGCAGCTGGGAGTCCTTGGAAAAGGAACTGCCCAGCTTGAAGTTGCCACTGCTGGGGAGCTGGGGAAAAATGGGCTTTTATTCAGGAGAGTTTGTATGATGCAGAGGAGGGTGGCTGGGGCTGAAACCCCATCCAGAGTGAGACCAACCCCTCATCTCTGTCCACCTTGTCTCAGGGTGCAGAAATGTGCAGATCTCAACCAGATGAGCACCAAGAACCTGTCGCTGCTCTTTGCACCCAGTCTCTTCCAGACTGATGGCAAAGGGGAGCACGAGGTCAAGGTGATGGAAGACCTCATTGACAACTATGTCAGCATCTTCAATGTAAGCTCTCTGCAGGGTCCTTGCCAGCCCCCTCTGTGCTGGCTCTGTGCATCTCCCCTTGTATCCCTCCATACTGCCTGCCTCTGCCTCGCCCTGCATCCCTTTATCCTGGCCATGTGCCCTCAAGCCATATCCCACTCCTCACTGACTCCATGTGTGTCCTTCTCACCCTGTGCACCCTTCCTCTGGCAGATTGACGAGGACCAGGTATCCCAGATGGATCTGGAGAACAGTCTGATCACCACCTGGAAGGACACCCAGGTACCAGGGATGTGCTTGCTGGCCCCCATCACAAGGGACCCCTGGGCTGGTAGGACTGCCTGGAGGATGGGGGCACTCCCAGCTGCCCACCTTGGGTCCCCACTGTCCCACACCACATATTTGGGGAAGGACCTTCCCCTGCTTGTCTCCCTTTTGCTCATCACCTTGAGGCTCCTGCCCAGCAGAGAAGCAGCCTCAGCTCCCTGGGACACCTTCACCAGCCCCTGGGGAGAGGGAATGTGCACAGCACCCGTCCCAGCACAGCATCAATGCCACCCGCTTTTCCCCCAGCTCTCACAGGCAGGGGACCTCATCATCGAGGTTTACCTGGAGCAGAAGCTGCCGGATTGCTGCATCACCCTGAAGGTGAGTCCCAAAGGAGGGCCATGCCAGAGGAAGCAAGGAGGGATGCAGGCTTCTAAAAAAAAAAAAAAAAAAGAAAGAAAAAAAAAAGGCAAAAGCAGAAGAGAAAAAGAAAGAAAAGGCAAAAGCAGGAGGGAAAAAAAGGGAAGAAAAAAAAAGGTCCCAGCCTGTCCCTGGGACCCATCCTGCCACCACCCACTGCAGCTTCCCTATGTCCGCCCCCAGGTGTCCCCCACGATGACAGCAGAGGAGCTCACCAACCAGGTGCTGGAGATGCGCAATGTGGCAGCCAGCCTGGACATCTGGCTGACCTTTGAAGCCCTGGAGAATGGGGAGCTGGGTGAGCATGGTGGGATAGCACAGGGGGATGCTCTCAGTGTGGCCGGGCTGGTGAGGAGGAGGTGTGAGGTATGGGTGGGCAGCTTGCTGCCACTGGCAGGGGGGATGGAGACTGGCACAGGAAGGGGATGCAGCAGTGAGAGTGTCCCTGCCTCCCCAGAGCGACCCCTGCACCCCAAGGAGAAAGTGCTGGAGCAAGCTTTGCAGTGGTGCAAACTCCCAGAGCCCAGTGCCGCTTATCTGCTGGTGAGGAAGGTCCCCATCGGTGAGGGCAGCTGTCTCTTCACAGGTAAGGCAATCACAAAGGGTCCCAGCCCCTAGGGCTGTCCACAGAGTGGGACAGCTCTGCCTGTGCTTCCCTTTGCCTTGGCTACAACGCCGCAGCCTTCAGGAGCACATCCCTGAGACCCACAGTGGGATCTTACTGCAATACCCCAGCCACCCCCCTACCTGCTTCCAGCCCCCCTGACCCCCATCTCCCCACCCACACTGGGCAGGTGTCAAACGTGAGACCCCCAAGTGCGGGCTGCTGAAATGCCGCGAGGAGCCCCCCAGACTGCTGGGAAACAAGTTTCAGGAGCGCTACTTTGTCATCCGGGATCGGAGGCTGCTGCTGCTCAAGGAGAAGAGGGTACCCAGGGGATGCTGCAGGGGTGGACCTGTGCCCTGAGGGTGGGAGGAGAGGCAAGGAAGGGGAGCCTGGGGACAGCAGTGGCACGGTGGTGGCTGTCCTCCTGGCAGGGAGGCTGGCACCAAGCTGGGCTGACTCAATAGATCTCCTTCCCCAGAGTGCCAAGCCAGAGCGCGAGTGGCCCCTGGACGCAGCCAAGGTTTACATGGGCGTTAAGAAGAAGCTGAAGCCACCAGCCCAGTAAGTGGCACCTTCCAAGTCATGGCTCTGGGGCACACAACCCTTGGTCCCTGCACCCGACACATGCTGGGAGCATGCCAAGCCCCACCGGGACCCAAAGCTGGGACAAGCTCAGACCCCTGCCCCCACTGCCCATGAACCCCAGGCTGTGTCTGGGCTTGGTGGTGCTGCACCACAGCCTGTCTCCTCCTTTCGCCAGGTGGGGTTTCACACTGACCCTGGACAAGCAGCAGCTGTGAGTATCTGCCCCTACTGTCCTGGGGCTGGGGGGATGTTGAGATCTGTCCCCAGTTTTAGTGGGAGTGGGACAGCCAGGGGCAGTGCTACAGGGCCCTGGAGGTCAAAGTAGAGCTGGTACCTTGCTGAGACACTCAAGGGACAGAGTGGTGAGGCCACATGCTCCCTGGCACAAGGTGGGGGCCAGGCTCCAGGGGCAATCCATCTCCGTGCCACACACCTTTCCTACCTCCCCATCCATGCCAGCACTCTGGGGAGATGCATCTTCCAAGCACCCAGCACCAGGCTCCAGAGGGACCTGCTCACCCTGCCCAGGTGTGCAGATCACCTGCATGGCTGTGCTGCCTGCCAGCCTTCATTCAACACTGCTCCATGTCCCCGCACACCCAACAGCAGGTGCTCCTGCACCCTGCACTGAGCTAGGGTCCCTGCCCTGGCCTCCCTGGCATCACTGGGTGCCTGGGCATACCCGTGCATCCCACTGATCCTGTCCCCGTTTCCCTGACACTGCCAGTGCTGCAGCAGCACATCACCTGCCCCTGACATGGGGCTGTGATATTCTTCTAAAGGCAGCAAGGACAGCTGAGCCAAGGTGCCTCATGGCTGCTCAACAAGCTCTCGCCTTGCCCTGAAGCAGCGATTCAGGCATGCAGTTTCAGAGGTGCAGCCTCTCTGGGTATAGTTGTGCCTGACAGCCTAGGGCTCACAGGCAAGTTGACAAGGGGACCTGGGCCCCGCTGGCCCTGCTCCCTCACAACTTCTCACATGGCTCCTCTGCAGGTACCTCGTGTGCTCGGGGCGGGCTGAGCTGTGGGACTGGACCACCAGCATCCTCAAGGCTCAGGTGAGTGCAGGCTGGCCATGCCACCCAGCTGGGCCGCACTGGGACAGGAGGGGCCTGGCCAGGCAGCATGGCATGACCCCCTCTCCCTGTCCTGTCCCTTTGCACAGCATGATGACCTGCGCCCCGTGATCATGCGCCGGCGCTCCTCCTCTGACCTCGCCAAGCAGAAGTTTGGCACCATGCCGCTGGTGCCCCTGCATGGGGACAGCACTGATGCCACCATGCTCTCCGCCAACCAAACCCTGGTAAAGCCCCAGCAGCTACGCCTGCCCATGGGTGCTCCTGCATCCACCCAGGTCCATGCACCCATCTCAAGACCATGTGCCACTCCAGGGCCCTGGAGGGGGTGCAAGCTGCCTGGCACTGATGGATGTTTTTGGTGTGTTTCCCTGTGCTTGGGGGTGGGGGTGGGGGGGTGGGGCGGGCTGGGTGTGTGAGTGTGGTTGTGTGTGCTGCATGCTGTGCTCCTGTCTGTGGCAGCTCTCCATGCATGCAGGGCACTGTGAGGGCACTTGGAGTGCTGCACCCCGCTGCCCATCCTCTGCCTGCCAAGGCATCCGTGTCCCTGCTCTGCACTACTGTGTGCTTACCTCTGCCCATCTCCTCTGTTTCTAGCGCCGCCTGCACACGCGAAGGACTTTGTCCATGTTCTTTGTAAGTACCCGCACATGTGGAGCATGTCTGTTGCTGGCTTTGCACCATGCCTCCTGGCTCTGGCAGCATGGGCTTGCCTGCAGCATACCACCTGCACTCGGAGACATGCCCAGGCCATCCTGCCCAAGCTGCATGGCAGAGACGGAGATGCTCATTGCTCTGTGTACCCCATACCCAGGGATGGAGGTCCCTGCATGGTCCCAGTGCATGCAAGCATGACAATAGTCCAGCCCAGTTCCCAGAGCCTCTCCCATTGCGTTCATATTGCCCAGAGGGGAATCAACATAAGAAATGTGAGAAAATGGGTTTGAGTTCCCCTCACCATCAGGTTATTTCCATGGGGGCCACCTGCCTGGACTTCACCTGGCTTTGTGCTCTGCATGGCCACCCATCTGCCCTCCCCACCCCAAACCACCTCTGGCAAGGAATGCTGAGCTGGTGCCACAGCTTGGTGGCAGGGATCATGCCTCACAGGGACCAAAACGCTCACCCTCCATCAGCGATGGAGGAGAAAGGGCAACAGTGCTTGAGCCAAGAGACCTGATGGAGGGTGAGTCTCCTGCAGTCATCAGGCCCATGGGCAGGGGGCAAGGCTCCCTGGGCAGGACCCGAGTGCAGGGAGGGGAAGGTGACGGGGGGATGGAGGGGTACAGCTGAGCAGTGCAGACAGTGCCCCTCACCCTGACCCCCCACCCTCCCCCAGCCCATGAAGATTCACCAGGACTCCCTAGAGGAGCAGCAGGAGAAGGAGGTGGACGCTGATCCTGTCTATGAGGAGGTGGGCAGCTTCGCTGAGCTGGCTGCGCTGGAGCTGGAGCAGGGGCTGTTGGCAGACCTGTCAGCCATGCCCCCCGTGGACAGGTCCAAGAAGCCAGCCCCATTTCCTGAGCAGCCCCCAGCTACAGCGCTGCGCTCCTCACTGCCTGCCAGCCCGGCCCAGAGGGTGGCAGGTCCCTCTGTCACCAAAGCCCTGTCTCTTGAAAGGGGCTTGAACCTGGAGAGCGACAAAGTTCCAGCACAGGGGCTCAGACCCACCAAAACGGCCTCTCTGGAGAGGAATGTGGAGCCTTCCCTGGTGCTGGCCAGGGACTGGGAGCAGACAGCCACACCAGGGAGCAGTCCTAACAAGGAGACCTCCCTGGAGATCCCCAGAAAGAGGAGCATGCAGCCTCCCTCACCCATCAATGACAAACTCATCCAGGAGCTCAGCAGCGTCATCCTCAAGAAGAATGAGGGCCAGCCACCAGGGCCAGGCCAGCCAGTGACGTGACCCACCGTGCCAAAGGGGTGGCCACCAACCTGGGGGTCAAGTCGTACCCGGCAGCAGCGATGATGGGTACTCCACGCTCCCACATCAGGGAGCCTGCACCCTCCTCCTCCTGACCCCAGAGCCGGGCTGGGAGCAGGGACCAGTGGGGACCAGGGGACTAGTGGGGACCAGGATGCAGAGCCATGGTACCCCCTCTTTGGAGGGCTGGGGGTGCTGCCACGTGCGCTCTTGCTTGTGAGCGGCATGTCTGTCATCAGGCCCAGCACCAAGGGAAGCAAGTAAAAGAGAAAATAAAACACAGTGCCTGCGTGTTTTGGGAGCATGGCACAGTGTCAGGCAGGGGAGCATGCAGTGCCTGCCAGCGTGGTGGATAACACCATGATGTCCCCTCTCCAGCACTGGGCCCACGGGACAGGGTCAGGACACCCACATGATCCCCCACTTCCCTTCTTATATCTACTGTGGCATATTTGGGGCGGTGGGGGGGCAACAGGGGCAGGGCTGGCTGTGTGTGCCCGGCGCATAGTCCTGGCAATGGAGGCCAGCTCCTGCTCAGCTTGGGTATTTATACCTGTTCCTTCCACCAGCAGGGAGAAATAAAGGTTTATTTGTACTCTGGAGGGTCTGGTCACTGCAGAAGGAGCAGTGTGATGTGGGGGTCTGGCAGGCAGGGAGACGGGGGTGCCAGGGTCAGGCACCTAACCGAGGGACCCATGGGATGGGGGCAGCACCAGCAGCATTGGAGAAAATGCAAAACTGGGGCAAAGACCTAGTGAACCTCAGATCCAGGGTGGGATTTTCTGTCCATGTCTGCTGCTAGTCTGGGATGGCATGGCCCTTCATACTGGGCACCAAGCTGGAGGATCCCCCCTTCCCAGGGCAGGGGAACACAGCCTGGCACTCCTTAGGCCTGCCTACAGCTAACTCTGATTGCTGGACCTCAGGGGCAAGGCTGCCTTCTCCGAGGCTCTCGCCGACGAGGTCTCGAGCCCCCCCAGGCAGCAGCTGCCTGCATTCCGGACCCAGCCCCGAAAATCCTTGGAGATATAGAAGTAGATGAAGGGATCAAAGCAGTTGTTGAATGCACTGAACACCAGGGCCAGGGTGTACTGTATGTAGGTGACATTGTGGCACCCCGTGGCTTCAAGCATGTAGTGGATGAAAAGCAGCACGTTGCTGGGGGTGAAGCAGAGGATGAAGACCAGGAGAACCAGGGCCAGGACATGCACCACCTGCCGATAGCGTCTCCCCTTGGGCAGCAGCTGTGCCAGGATGCAGCTGTAGGAGATGGTCATGAGCACGAAGGGCAAGCCAAAGCCCAGACCTACCAGGGAGAGGAAATAGTAGGCAAAGAACATGTGCTTATCCTTTCCTACGACATCGTGGCATGTTGTGATGTTCAGGCTCAAGATATGACTTGTCTGGGAGTGCAAAAGCAGAGGGCTCACTCCCAGCCCCACCAGCAGCCAGATGCCCACAGAGATGCCTGCCTTGCCCCACACCCAGCTGGAGCCCTTCCGCAGAAATGGGTGCACCACAGAGATGTAGCGCTCCAGGCCAATGCAGGTGAGAAAGAGGATGGAGCTGTACATGTTCCCATAGAAGGCAGCCACCATGGTGCGGCACAGGTAGTCCCCAAAGAGCCAGTGATTGCCCAGGAGGTGGTAGGAGATCTTGAAGGGCAGCAGGACAACAAAGAGCAGGTCGGCACTGACCAGGTTGAGCAGGAAGAGGGTGCTGGAATGTCCCCTGAACTTGGTCACCAGGACCCAGCAAGCCAGAGCGTTGGCTGGCAGCCCCACAAACAGGACCACAGAGTAGAGGGCAGGGAGGAGGTGGGTGGTGAAAGTGCTGTTGAGAAAACCTTCCACGGAGGCGCTGGGGCACGTGGTTTCTTCTTGGGGAGTGAGAGGAATCAAGACTCGCCCTTTGTTACGCACTGCAGAGGACACAAGGCGTCAGACTCAGACAGAAGCCCCCTCCCAGTACCCCTTCCCACCTGGGACCACGCAGGAGCTATCAACCCTCCCTGCCAAGCTGCCAGCAAATGCAGGAGCTGTCATGTCCCTGCCCCACAGCAAGGGCAGCTCAGGGCACGGGAACCCCTAACATCCTGCCACCCTCACCATGCGGAGCCACACCACATCCTGCCCTGCTGGTGGCCTGCAGCCCAGCCAGGCTCTGCTCCCACGTGCCGGCACAGGGACACGCAGCCCTACCAATGTCCCCTTTCCTACTGAGCCCAGCACAACAGGTTCCCTGCAACCCCATGGGAAAACCAGGAAACCCATGCCTGGACAGGGTCAGGATATGGCCACCCATGCCAGGATGGGAGTAGTTGTCCCACGGGGGCTTCTGCCTCCTCCTCCTCCTGGCCAGCCCATCAGATCAGCCCCTCACTGCAGTTAGGGCTGCACACACCCTCCTGTCTTCCTGTGGTTGGAGGGGTTTCAGTGCTTGCTCAGAACAAAAACTAAGAACAGGAAGGTCCCAGGACACTAGACAGGCAACTCCAGATCAAATCCCTTTTCTGGCTTCTCAAAAATCATAGCCAGGGTCTGCTTTCTTGCATACCACCCTCAGCTCCAAAAGCTCCATGCAGTCGGTCCCCAGGGGTCCTGGTTACATCCAACAGGTTTACTGCAACCTCTGCTAACTCTCCACCTCTCCGGGGGACAGGGGAAATTCAGGTTATGAGAGTAGTAACCTGATTTTCATTTCCAAAAGGGAAAGGGGTGGCAGGGTTTCGGGTCTTCACTTAGATTTTCAATGTGGACACCCAGAGAAGCAGCAGAGCAGTGCCCCGAGCTTTCACTGTGATGCCCAGCCATCCCCTCCAAGGATCACAGGACGTGATGGTGGGGTGTCCCAATGAGGCTTCCCTACCCTGTCCCACCATCCCCCAGACCCACCAAGGCACTTACTTGGGGAGAATTGTGTGGCGGAGCTGAGCCAGGCACAGCCAATCAGGAGGGTGACACAGGCAGCAGCAGAGCTGGACGAAGGCACCAGCCAGGACATCTCTGTGGGGTGGCCTCTGCACAAGCTGGGTCTGCAGAGTGGTCACAGGCAGGGCTGGCCCCACCGTGCGTCACAGCAGGACGGACACCAGCCCCCTCCCCACTAGCACCCTTGCTCTTCCCGCCCCCCCCCCCCCGCCCCCCCCGTCGCCTGTGTCCTGGCCACGCCCCTGTGGTCTAAGTGGCCAGACGGTCAGCTGTCACCACCGCCGAGCACTTGGGGGACGTCATCAAGCTTGGGGTGATTTCCAGGCACTAGCACGCAATGTCACGCTGTGCAGAGGAGGAAGCAGACCAAAGACAGACATCAAAAAAAGACAGTTGTGAACTGCAGCAGGCAGATGGAGTTGTACATGTCCCAGGAGGGGGGCAGGAAGGAGGCCATTGGCTTCCAGCCTGGTGACGTGCCCGTGTCCCATTGCAGCACCTCAGGGGCACAGGGCACCCTGCCTGCCCAGCCCTGCCAGGACCACACATCCCCAGGAATCAATCACCTTGGTCGGGCTGACAAGCCAATGTCACCCTGTAGGTGGGGCTGCCCTGCACTGTCCCACTCTGCCATCCCCTTCCTGCCACCAAAGTGGGTGCTGGTGGCCCCCAGTCCATTTTCCCAGCTTCCTCCTGCAGCAGAGGGGCCATGGAGGGAAATAACAGACCCAGTGACACAGCCACAGCCCAGTCCCACATGTTGACACGCTGCAGGGGAATCAGAACATGTGCAGATGACTCCAAAAATGTCAGGGAAAGAGCAAGAAGGGGACAAAAGGGACAGCGGGGAGAGCCACAAGCTCTGCAAGAATCACAAGGCAGAAAAAAAGCAGAACAGAAAGAGAAGTGAGAGCTGAAGGGGATGAGAGGGGGACAGAGGGACCAGGTGGCAAACAGGGCAAGGATTCCTGGGGAGCCTTCATGGCTCCCAGTGTCCCCTACCAAATGCCACTGCTCAGCACCTGCTTGTCCCTGTGGCAGTGTCCTGCCAACCCAGGGGCTCTGCTTCCTCCACGGGCTGTGGGACCCCACGTATCCCTGTGCCCTAAGGACTGAGGCCCCACTGCCCCACATGCCCCACGGCCCAGGACCAGTGTGCCCCAGCACCCCACATCTCCCTGTGCCCCAGAACCAGTGACCCGACCCTCCGATGGGACACCACGCCCCAGGACCAGTACCCCATGTGCCCTCACGCACAAGGACTTGGTCCCCAACGTTCCCAGTGTCCCTGTGCCCCAGTACTCCGCATGTCCCCAAGTGCCCATGTCCCTGTTCTCCTGCCTGCCCGTGTCCCCATGTCCCCATGTCCCCGTGTCCCCGTGTTCCCGTGTCCCCGTGTCCCCGTGTCCCTGTCCTGCTTCCCCGGATCCCCGGGTCCCCGCCCCAGCGCTCCGGCGAGACGCGCAGCACCGACCACTAGGCGGCGGGCGAGTGACGGCGCCGGGCGGGGCCTGCCCGGGAAAGGGGCGGGGCGGGGGCGGGGCCCGGGGAGGGCGGAGCCGGTCCCGGCAGTTCCGGGCTCTACACACGCGGGGCGCGGCGGCGGCGGGGACCGGGGATCAGGGATCGGGGACCGGGGCCAAGCGCAGCGATGCAGCCGCCGCCACGCAAGGTGAGCGCGGGGCTGGGGCGCGACACTGGAGCGGGTCCCGGCAGCGGGAGAAGCGATCGGAACCGGGTCCTCCATCGGAGCCGGACCGGGGCTGGGTCCCGCAGAGGGGATCGGGATTTGTCCCCGGCGGACCCTCAGCGGGGCTGGAGAAGCGGAGCCGCGGCTGGGCGGTGGCCGCCGGCACCTGCAGTGGCATCCGGGGCGGGGCGGCAGCGGGGACCGGGGACCGGACTGGCCCCCGCATCCCAGCCCGGCCGGGGCCGCAGCGTCCCCGGGCGCTGAGCGGTGCCGCCCCGCAGGTGAAGCTCACCCAGGAGGTGCGGGTCCACGTCCTCGAGCAGCTCTCGGGCCTGCAGGGCAAGCAGCAGCGGGATGCCGAGCTGCTGGAGGACATCAGGTAAGGCCTCACGCGTGTCCGTCCCCGCCCCGCCCCTAGCCGAGGCCGGCCAGCTCATCCCACGCGTGGGGTGGGGGCCAGCCCGTCAGGCACGGCTCACCTTGAGCCTGCTGCGCCGAGGTCATGGGCTCCACCACCGGCTGGGTGGTGGCAGGGGGGCAATGGCAGGGTGGCCTGTCATTGCTCTTCTGCATGGGTCCTCGCCTGCCCCCAGTGCCCTCTCCCCACAGGTCCTACAGCAAGCAGAGGGCCACCATCGACAGGGAGTATGGGCAGGTAAGGACGTGCCACTGGCTTCAGGACTGATGCTTTGGGGAGGCACAGTCACTGAGCCACATCCTCCCTGCGTGGGGTGTCCCAGAGTAGCACACAGCCCCATGCAAGCAATGGGCAGCATCAGAAATTATCCGAGCAAGGCGAGGCTTGGCTGCTCCGTGCCAGCCATGGAGGGCAGTGGCAGATGGGTGCAACGTTCTCCCTGCCAGGGGGGTACCAACCACATTAGGGCACCTGCTGGGTTGCTTTGCTGAGTACAGCATGGCCCGAAGCTTGGGTGTTTTGGGGGCCTGGAGGGAAAGCCTTGTGGGAGGAGGAAACTGCTCTGCTGTCTGCTGGGTCATCACAGGGCTATCTCTTAAATATCAGAGCCTGGGTTTGTGCTGTGAGATATCCCCACAGCATCCCTTGGGGATACCCCGCAGCAGTTGTGTCCCCCTACAGTCGGGCACCATGCCACCCTTCTCCCTCTCCCTTGCCCAGGTTAGGGGGGAACAGTCCCCCCAGGGTTGGGGTTTTGCTGTACTTGGCTTTGCTGGGGGCTCCTCTACTCTGTCTCTGCAGATGGTGTCCCTTGCTGGTGTTCCCTTGCCAGTCCCCTGTCCCAAAAGCTGCAGGGGGGTGGTCCTCTCATGGTGGTGGCTGCTCCCCAAAAAGGTTTTCCCCTTTCATGGGAGCATGACAGGAACCCTGCTGACACTGAGCCACTGATGAGGGGAGTCCCTCCCGCTCTGGGGACACTCATGGGGTTGGGTAGCTGATAGTGGGGAGGCCAGTTTCGGCCCCGGAGCTGGATGCTGGGGTGCTCACCAGGGTTGTAGAGTGCCAGTGATGATGGGTCTGTCCACAGGCACTGCAGAGGCTGGCGAGCCAGTTTGTGAAGAGAGACTGGCAGCGGGGCCGTGGTGAGGCCAGCGACTTGAGGTGGGTTAGGGACAGGGATGGGAACCTGAGGCTGGGGCTGGCTGTGCCCATCCGTGGCCCTCCTAGCTGGGAGATGCCTAATGCCAACCAGGATTTGGGTGTCCTAGGAATGCAGCCTTGGGTGGGATGTCCCCAAGGATGTGGTACCTGACTCAGAGGGGACTGCAGGGGCTGAGGGTGCTGGCTGCCCTGCTGGGCATCCCCAAAAGCTGGCAGGGAGGGAAGAGAGTACCCTGCCCTGTTTAAACTCCCACATCTGCAGGAGCGTGGTCGCTGTCTGGAAGGGTGTCATTGAGGGGACCGCACATGCTGGGCAGGTCCGTGTCACTGCCTCGGAGAGCTACCGCGCCCTCGCCACAGAGGCTGCCCGCACTGCCCGCCTCTCCAAAGAGAGGATGCTCAAGAAGGTACCAGGGCGAGGACATGTCCCCCTGTGCACGAGTGGTGGGAACATCTGTCCCGCCCGGCTGACACTCCCTACAGGGTATCGAGCGGCTGCAGAAGGCACAGGCAGAGCTGCTGGAGACAGTGAAGGAGCTGGACAAGGCAAAGAAGCAGTTCACCCATCTCCAGCGCAGCAGTGAGGTGGCCAAGGACAAGGCAGCCGATGTGGAGGCTCGGTGAGCAGAGGAGGTGGCAAGAGAAGTGCTGCTGTGGCCATGGGGTGGTCTCACATCCCTCCTCCCACCCTCCCCAGGCTCCGGAAGAGTGACCGGAGGATATTTCACACCAAGGCCAGCCTGCAAAAACTCAGTGCCAAGGTCAGCAGCACATGGTGCTGGTGGGGTACCCAAGCAGAGGGATGCAGGGGGACATGGGGTGGTGGCCCCCACCACATTGCCAAGCCATGCTTTCCCCATCCCTGAAGTTCACAGCACGGCTGGCCGAGCACTCAAGGCAGCTTGCAGGAGTGCAGAATGAGTACAGCTTCGCCCTGGTGTCTGCCACTGCCCACCTGGAGCATTACCAGCGGGTAGAGCTGCCCGCTGCCATGCAGGTAGGAGCTGCTTGGACACCCCTGCATCCCCTCCAGGGGTCCTGCAAGAAGCATCTCCCTGGTGCCACTGTGAGGGGGTGCAGCAGGGAGGGTCCTGCTGGTGCAGAGTCAGGGCTGACTGCCCTGGGGGGTCAGGGATGCTCCCCGGGGAGATGCGGGCAGTGCCGGCGGAGTTTCCCATCTGCTCTCCCCCAGGCGCTGGACGGTGACCTCTACGAGCGGCTGCGGGAGCACTTGTCAGCTGCCAGCCGGACAGAAGCAGAGACATGCCAGGCCACGCGGGACTGGTTCCAGGGTGTTGCGGAAGCATCCGCACGGGTAACAGCACCTGTCTCGGGAGCTGGGTGGGACAGGAGGGGACGGGTGGCCCCCCTGGCCCCACACCACTCCCTTGCTTCAGGTGTGCCGGGAGCAGGACCTCCTTCTCTTCCTACAAGACCACCCTGCCTTCACCCTGGCCCCCACGCAGCGCTTCCAGCTCACCGGGGTGGAAGAGGTAGGTAGGGGGGAACATTGTTACAGCAGCAGGGGGTCTGTGCAGCCAGCCCCTTCTCAGCCACTGTGTCCTTGGCCAGGTATGCCTGCTGCCGCCGGGGGACGATGGGGCCAGCCTGGAGAAGGAGGCACGGCGCTGGGCCACACGGGTGGCCCGAGACCACAAAAACAAGGCATACAGTGAGGAGGTCAGTGCCACCCTTCCCCGTGGAGCACTGGGGGGTTCAAGGAGGGGCTTTCCCTGCCCCCTGCCAGGCTCCTATCACCCCTGCTGACCTGTGGGTGCCCTCCTAGGTGCTGCAGCGGCTGGAGGCCAGGCGGCAGCAGGTCCCAGAGGCAGAAGCAGCCACTGTGGAGCGGCAGATGGAAGAAGCAAGGGAAAACATCCGGAAGTCAGAGGTGGGTCCCCCAGGCAGGAGGCTAGGGGTGACTTCGAGATCTGTCACCCCCAGGGTGGGGGACGCAGGGATGGGGAGATGTGGTGGCTAGGGATGTGGTGCTGGGGATTCTTTGCCACAATGGCAGCCACGCTGGGGACTGGGGCAATGGGGCTTGCTGGGCTGTCCCCCAGCCCATAAATGTCCCCTTAGACCTTGACAATACGTGTGTGCTCAGGTCAGTCGAGTGAAGGCAGAGGCAAGGCTGGCGCTGCTGCGGGCAGCAGGGCTGGATGTGGATGCTTGGATGGCGGGGGCCATGGTGGGTGCAGGTGAGGAGGCACCCGCAGGGCTGGATCCAGCCGAGTTCGATGACTATGAGGACAGTGACGAGCCGGACGAGGACAATGAGCCTAGCCCTGCTGCCCGCACCTACCCTTATACCTGCCGGGTGATCTTTGGGTACCAGGTATGGCCATGGCTGCCTGTCCTTCACCCTGCCTGCCCAGGGCCAGCACCCTCAGCCTCCCTGCCACCTTGTCCCCTGTCCCCTGCAGGCCTGCCAGCCGGATGAACTGTCCATCACCCAGGGCGAGGAGCTGGAGGTCATCGAGGATGGGGACGCAGAGGAGTGGGTGAAGGTGGGAGCAGGCTGAGCCCCCCACCGTGGTGGAGGGGACATATTTCAGCAGTCCCCAGGCCATCCCTGTCCCAGAGGCTGGGACAGTTACACAGTTTCTGCCCACTCAGGCTCGGAACAAGGCAGGTCAGGTTGGCTACATCCCAGAAAAGTACCTGCTGTCCTTGGGTGGTGAGCCAGGGGCTGGGGTCGGTCCCCCGGGACCCTCTGCATTGCACCGCCAGCTCTCCAGCATCATGGCTGCAGAACTAGTGCTGGAGCCCGGAGGTGGGTGCTAGGGCATCACCCCCACCCCAGGGAGGGGGACAGGTCCCCAGAGGCTGCTGAGCCCCTGCCCCATCCTTCCCACAGCCTGGCTGGTGCGAGCTCTATATGACTACGAGGGTCAGAGTCCCGAGGAGCTGAGCTTCCCCGAGGGGGCCATCATCCGGGTGCTGCCCCGCGCCTCTGGTGAGGTGGATGATGGCTTCTGGACAGGCGACTTCGATGGCCGTATCGGCGTCTTCCCCTCCCTGGTAGTGGAGGAGCTCACTGGGGCCCGGGGGGCAGCCGGGCAGGTTGGTGGCAGGAGGGTCATTGTGTCCCCTCAGTGTGGGGTGCAGCTCCCCATCTTGAGCTGTGGCTGCTGGGGGGAAGACTTTCTTCCCACTGTTCCCATCCCTCTTGGCTGTGTCTTCCCAGGAGCTGCCATCGCCGTCCCCACCCCCCTTCTCTCCTCCTGGCCTTGCTCCTGGGGCCAGCCTGGCTCCCAGCCCCACTCCTGAAATGCCACTAGGAGGTGAGTGCCAGGGCGGGCTGGGAAGCGGGCTGGGGGGGCATGTGGAGACCTGGGCTGAGCTGCTGGGCCCTTCCAGGTTGCAGGCAGGATGGTGCAGGCAGTGGGCAGAGCTCTCCAGACCTGGCAACCACCCGTCTCCGGCCGGTAAGCCTCATCACAGCGATGCTGTGCACCGCAAGCCTGCCCCCGACCCTCCTGTAAGGGGGAGCGGTGCCACCCGTGTGCTTTGGAGGGGGGGTCTGACGGGGGGTGAGTAGCCTTGGCATATTCGGCATCACTTCTGTCCTTTCTCCGCAGCTCCGTGCACCTCCCCCACCACCCGGTAGAGCCCCCGAGCCTGACCCTGAGCTGCACTTCAGCTGATCCTGAGGGTCCCCCGTCCCTCCCCACTCTCCCAAAGTGCTTCACCTAAGCGAGCCACCACAGGCTGCTGTCCTGGCAGCAGGGGCCAGTGCTGCCCCGTGCTCTGAGCTGGTCTCTCCGGGGGCTGCATCCTGCCCAGTGCTGCTTGCAGAGCAGCCCTGCATCCCAGCACAGCATGGGACATCCTGGCAGCCCCTTTATTGGGATGCTCAGCGCCACTGCCGGTCCCCATGTCACTCAGCTCTTGTCTCTGCCGCTTCTGCCTGGCATCGCCTGTGCACCCCCAGTGCAGCCCTGCTTCTCCGGGGGGGCTCAGCCCTGGGGCCCTGCCTGCCCCACCTGGCATCATCTCCCTGCAGGCAGGAGCGGGGGGGGGGGGGGGCGGGCTGTGCCCCAATAAAGCCAGTTGACTGCCAAGGGGTTCAGCAGCTTTAATGGTTTTAGCTCGTCTATGTACAGTGCAGTTACACACCAAAGCTCGCCACGGGCACCAGGGCTGCCCGCTGCCTGGCCAGGGTGTGATCCTGCCCCCAGGGCCAGGCTCTGGCCCCTCTTGTGCCGGGACAGGGCTGGAAGCTCCTCTCTCCGCCAGCATCTCCCAGGGACCTGCAGGGTCCCTCGCCGGTGCAGGATTTGTGCCTGTGACCGCTCTGCGTGGCAGGGGTGCCCAGGGGGGCTTTGCTCTGCAGTGAACGTGCCAGGTGGGTGGGGGGTGCTGCCCCCCACCCTGGGGGGGCTTGAGCCACTGCCTCCATCCCTGGCCCTTGTTGCAGCCCCCTCTGATGCATCCTTCCCCCAGTGCTGGGGGGCTGCAGGGGCCAGATGGGCAGCAGGGACTGGCTGCTGTCCTGCCCCTGCCAGGCCTGAGGGTCCCCTGGGGGGTCTCCAGGGTGGGTGCAGTGGGTGGGAGTTGGGTACCTATTGCCAATGGGATGAGGTCTGGCGCCGAGTGCAGTTGTCTGTAACGTTGGCGCGTCCCTCCGGCCATGCCAAGCGCGTAGCTGCCCACCCGGGGCCGGGGCCAGCTGCCCTGCAGTCCCCCCACAGCAGAGCCCCCAGCCCAGCGTGGGGGCCGGGGCTGCACGCCTCCCATCCACAC
Source organism: Falco rusticolus (assembly GCF_015220075.1). Taxonomy (NCBI): domain Eukaryota; kingdom Metazoa; phylum Chordata; class Aves; order Falconiformes; family Falconidae; genus Falco; species Falco rusticolus. Next base: position 20,290,145 of record NC_051194.1, read on the forward strand.
TCCAGCCGGGAGCGGAGAGGAGCTGCGGGGAGAGGGGTAGGATGGGGCTTGTCCCCATGGCTGTGGCATCCCCCGCCAGCTGCGACTGGACTGTCCTGACCCCATCCGTGGCTGCCCGGAGCCGGCATGGCTGCCCGTTGGCATCACTGCCTGTGGCTGGGCATGCAGGCAAGAGGACCTGCCCGTGCAGCATGTGGTGCATTGGGAACCGACCCTCCTGGAGAAGGGGTTCACCCTCTCCATCAGCAGGCTGTGACCCACCAGGGCAGGGACACTGCCAGGGCCTTCCTATCCCACCCCGGACATTGCCCCAGGGACTGGGGGCAAGCACTCACGTCACACGGTTGCTCCTCGGTCCTGCACCATGGCGCTGGGCTCCTGTGGGATGGAGGAGGGATGTAGATGTCAGTGCCTCCATGGGAGTGGGGTGCTGGGGCAGGGGGCCGGGTCTCCATTAGCCACAGCAGTGACCCATGGGACAGTGGGAAGAACCCTGCTGAGGCTAACAGCCCTTGTGGTGGCCTGGGCTGGGACCTAAGGGATGAGGGAGTGTCCGAGTGGTGCCAGGGCTTGGTGACTAATGTCCCAGTCAGGTCCTGTCACCATTCTGGGACCCTGTGCCCTGGAGCACCCCAAAGCCTGGTGCAGGATCCAAGGCAAGTGTCTAGTGCCACAGAGGGGACAGACAAAGAGAAGAAAAATTGCCATGTCCCTGGTTCACCCTGCACATAACTGTGCCCCTGTCATCAGAGGGTCCACAGTCATTGCCCAAGGCATAGTGGGCCATGGGAGGAAGGAGGACCTGTAGCCACCTCTCCAGGTCTCTGAAGAAGGGCTACAGCCCATCAGCTCTGTCCTGCGTGGCTGCCTTGGGCTGCTCTTCACAAAGCAGCTCAAACTTTCCAGCCCGGCCACCAGAAAGCAAAGAAGGGAAACAATAAACACAATGGGTTCCTGCTTTTTTCTTAGCCTGTGTTCAGCTAGGCACCTTTCCCCAGGCTGACCCACTCCTGCCCTATCCCATCTCTCTGCCAAGGGCTGCTGGCATGTGCCACACACAGCCCATGGAGCTCCAGCAGAGCCAGCCCCAGGGAATGTCCCCGGCTTTGTAGCACACCAAGATATTTGCTCAGATGGTTTGCTTCCTTTTTCTTCTAAAGGCTTTGCCATGTGTGCCCCAGTGCTGGTTTTGTGAGACGAGCCAAGGCCAGCTCTGGGGGCTGCTCCATGCAGGCAGCTTTAGTAGGGTGAGATCACACCAGGTGCCTTACCCCAGCCCCCTTCCATGAAAAGCATCTTTCCCCAACTGCAGAAGCACATGTGAGTGCACGAGTGAGTGAACATGTTGCTTTCCTGCTACCACCACCAACAGCCTAATTTGCTGCCCTGGAGCTCTCTAGCACCTCCAGCAAGGTGATCAGGTGAGAAGGCTGGGAGATACTAGGGTGCTGGGAGCTCCAGCCAGGGTGGGCTGTCCTCCTCTATGAGCATATCTACAACCAGCCCCTCTGGAGCAGGGAAGAACAGCCAAGAAATGACCAGCTGGCTTCACCATTTCCTAGACATCAAGTCAAGAAAGGCTCCTGAAGACATCTGGCCCTGCCTGTACGTTGCTGGCCATGTTGAGCCCCCAGCTTGGGCAGTGAGGCTACAGTTTTGGAGAGACCAAGCTACGCGCAGCAGCAGAGCTCCCCCTGCTCTGATCAGAGAGAAGAAAGTCAAGAAGAAGTGATCCTGAAGTGGTCCCTAAAAAGCCCAGCCACAAAGGAAAACGCACTCCTTGCCCAAGGGCCAGCTGGCAGCAGGTCTGCAGGATCTCCTGTGCAAGTCAACCAGTGACCTGCCTTTTTCCCCTGCAGTGCGGGTACTGGCAGGGTAGGAACTGTCACTGTGCCTCTGTGTGCCCCAGACATGAGAAAACGATGGGAAAATGCAATCAAAAAAGATAAGCAGAAACAGGGGGGACAGGATAGGGCAGGTCCCATGTCAGCCAGCCTGGCGCAGGCCTCAGCTTGCCTGTCCCCACTGCACAGCTCACACCACCACGCTTGGGCTGGTTGATCTTGTCAGCAGCAGGACTTGGGGTGCTGTGTCACAGCCCTTCAAACCCTGGAGCCCAGGGGACCACATGGGGACAAGGAAGAGAAGAAACCTACCTGCTGCCCCATGTCCTCCATTCCAGGCTGTTTTCTGCTGCTGTCATCTCTTCCCAACTCATCAGCCTGTTCGTGCAGACTCAGGCTTCCATGAATATCTGACACCTCATCTGCTGACCCCAGTCCGGTCTCCTCCAGGCAGATGCTGGCTCCTTCCTGTGACAGGTCTCCTGGGATGCTGGGACTCGACCCTCCCAGCATCTGACGGCTCAGGAGCTTCCGCTGGCGGCTCGTGCTCCCAGGAGCGGTGCCAGCATCCTGCAGCGAACCTGCCGTGCCAGACCCCTTGCCCCGTCGGCTGTCGCGAGTGCTGGAGCTGACTGGTGTGTTCAGGGCTAGGGTGGTGGAGCGGCTCTGCTCCCCACCTTTGCCACTCTGGGCACCCTTCTGGATGGCTCCATTCTGCAGGCCACCCATGGGGACAGTCCCATTGCGAGCCCGCTCCCGCTGGAGCCGGTCGCTGCTGTGCTCCAACTCCTCCGTGCTCAGCTCCCGGCTGCCGTCGGGCAGGGGACCATCTTGTTGCTCGTGGAAAGTGGGTTTCTTCCCAATATGTGTGACACGAAACCTGGAATGGGGACAGGACAGATCAAAATCCTTTCCCTCCTCTACCCGCACTGTATTTCCAGCTTGCCTGCACCTCCAGCCTTGGATCACCCTCCCTTTGTCATCAACTGGTGCTGATCTCCAACCTTTCAGACCCATTCAATACTACTAGCCCCCACTCTAGCCATGTCCCCACTGACTTCAACCCTGGTTTTCCCTTTCATTTTTGGTAAAACAAGTAGAGAAGGATAAAAAAGTCAATCCAGATCTTGGCTGGTACAGACCCTGCCAGCCTGTCCTCCCTGCCGCAAGATGTGTTGCAGCTCCTGGAAATGCTCCAAGATGCAACCTGGGTGAACAGAAGCTGGTATAGAAACTCAGGTGTTGGTTCAGAAGATGAAATGCAAACCATCTAAGCCTGGTGAGGAAGGGATGGCCAGGCAGAGCTGTGTGGATGTTGCACCCATTGACTGACTGCCATCAGGGGAACAAATGCCAGAGTTTTCAGCAGACAGAGCACCCTAAGTGAGGGCACGGACAGGGTTGCGGCAGTTTGGGTAAGGGGATCAAAGGTGGGAGGAGTTGTTTGGCTAAAATCTGCCAAAGCATATTTTGCACTGTCCCCTGGAGTGATGAATGATACCTAGGTGGTTCACCAAGGCTTCGTCATGTACCAGGTAACAGCTCAGTTCTCCAGGGCAGGCAGGAGAACAGCTGAAGAATTTGGTCTGACACCCTCAAAGGCTGCATTTACAATCAGAGGTGATGCACATGGGGAGGAGAAGTTAGGGATCTGCCACAGCTTCAGAATTTGAGGGGTAACGCATAGGCAAAGCCTAAAAGCCTGAATTGCAAGCAAGCTGGTTGTGACTAACACTGCGACGCTTCTTCATAAGAAATGCAAGCCACTGCTGGACCAGCAGGTAGGAAATCTCCTCCACAGTGATCTGGTGTCCACCAGACAAAGAACGTTGATCCCACCACAGAAACCTCGTGCAGCCCATGACTCACCCAGCAGCTGCTCTCCCTGCACTTGAATCACATGGGAAGACGCTGCAGATGGCCCTGGCTCTGCTGACGTTCAGCTGCGAGTCAGCATCAAGGCAAAATACAATTTCAGCAGCAAAGCACTGCTGGGGTTGAAAGAACAAGACCCAAAGGTGAAGCACATGGCAGTACAGCCATTCTGAAGGAAGAAGCTCAGAAGAAAGGTCCAACAGATACCAGATGAGATGCCAGAAGTGAAAGAGACCGCCACCAGACTGAGGACCAGGCGGTCTCAAACCCCTCAGCATTGTTGCTCATGGTTGGAAGGGTCAAGGAGGAGATGCTCCAGCTCTGGACAAGATGTCCACAGGACTACTCGGGTCAGGCCAAGCAGCAGCAAATGTGACCTTTCAGGTCTATCCAGATATTTAGAGACAAGGCACTAGCACTACGATTCAGGAAGACCAAAGAATGTTTCAGTCCCAAAGAGGGACAGGGAGGAAACAAAAATGGCAAGGTCATTTCTTGGTGATGCCATTGAGCAATGTCAGCCTGGAAGAGATTGGGATGGATTCAAAGGAGCAGGCAGGGTTTGAATGGAGGGAGCATGAGGTAATGTAACCAGCCTCTGGACGGTGAGGGGAAAGGCAGAAGAGCACTGACTGCCTGCCTAGACAGCATGGCTGAGGCATTTGATGCAGTAGGACATGACACACTGTGGCTGACTGCACTAAGGACAGAGGGTCAGATGCAGATGCTTTGGCAGATGAGCTCTGCCACAGACAACAACTGGTTTAGGGAAAGCCCTAAGATAAATGGTAAATCATCCAATAACGTAAGAATACAGATCATATAACCAAGATTACCTCAGAAGTGTAGAATAATTTAGGTGCAAAAAGCCCTCGGGAGGTCTCCAGTCCAACCCTCTGCTTGAGACTGGGCCACTTACCCTCCTCAGTCAGGTGGCCCAGGGCCCTGTCCATTCAGGTTCTGGAAATCTCCAAGGATGAAGATCCCTCCACTCCTCTGGGTCTTGTCCTACTAAGACTCCTAGCTGTGATGGTAGGAGAACCCACAGCCCCTGATGCCCACTCTGGCTCAACATTACCATGAAAGGACCGTCTCTCTAGACCACAACAGGAAACTTCATCAAGGCTTAGGCCCTGAATGAAGACCTGCTTGCAAGATTTGAGCACAGGAGATCTTTGTGTCTTACCAGGGTGGCCATCCAGGGACCAGCAGTTGCTTGTTGTCCTGCCCTGGTCACCACTGCAGTAGGGAGCTGAGCCCTGGAAGACTTTGCCAAAGGTCTAGTGCATGCTAAACCTTGCTGCTGGGGAGTGGGGTAATCTGGGCAAGACTGCAGATTGTACTAAAGGTTACTGACTGTGCAGACACCACAGGAACCTCAGGAAGTTCCTTGAGGTGAGACCAGGTGGGGACTGGAAAAGTATTTGTGGGAGGTATCAGGTACACTCCCCTGTCCTTATATTCCTGCCATGTCATCTAATTACAGTCATCATCATAGGCAACAACCTAGAGGAGCACAGCACTCTTTCATTCTGATGGGTGCTGGCTAGTAACTTGCACTGGGACCTGCTGTCACCTCCTTGCCCTCTCAGTGAGATCCCTAAAACCTGGGGTCACTGCCCTTGTTGAGCAGCAGAAGCCCAGCTTGCAGGCTTTGAAAGGACATAGATTTTGGGCTCTGCCAAGCGCTGAGTCAGCAGGACAACCCAAGCTTGAGTCATCTTCCTGGAGAAGAAGGGAAGCCACCAGTGCATCATGGCCTGCCACATACCAGAGGCATTTCCAGGTGCAAGAGGCACCTGGGTCCCCAAGACTCCCAGCTGCAGAGCTGCTACTGGGGCATCTAAATGGGAAACAGCAAGAGAGTACCTGGTGTGGGGCAAGTGGAGAAGAGGGGGAAAGGAATAGGAAAACCAAGAGGACTTTCCATGATGTTTGCTCCATCAGAACAGGTGGGCCATATCCAGCAAGGCTCATTTAAGTACCTGCCCACTGAGAAGACGGTGGTCTCTCCAGGATGCATTCTGCCTTTGCCATCCTTGGACCGTCCTTGTCGATGCAGCGGATGCCTCTTCCTCTTGCTGCAGTGGATGCAGGGGGCCTGCGTGGAGCCCAGATGCACTGTGTGGTGATGTGGTGGGCCCCCGTCCTGGCTGTTACGGTGGGGACAAAGGCTGCAATAGAAGAAGAACGAGACAGGTTATGTTACCTGAAGAAGACTTCCCAACCTTGGTGTAGCCTCACTGCAGCAAGCCCTGAGAAGCTGCAGCTCTGAAGGGAACCCCCTGTGAGGACAGGAGGAAGAGCTATTCCCCTTAGCAGTGGGGTGCAGCACTTATCACAACCCCTGGGGGAGCAGGACTTCCCACTGGGAAGATGCTTTATACCAAGCTGGAAAGGGGCTGGCTGCAAAGGCTGCAGACCAAGGTGCTACCCAAGGCTTCTTCCTCACTCTGCAGGAGCCACAAGCTAGTATAGGCTTCCCTCACCTGGGCACTGGCACTGGGATGTCCCCTTCATTGTCCCCCAGCATCTCCTTGAGGGCCTCTGCATTTGCTGAAGAGAGGAAAAAGGGAATGCATCAGCCAAAGCAGTCAACATGTCTCCAGACCAGCCCTAGGAAATGCTCACCTTCATTTTGTATGATGCATCTCACAATCTTCTCCACAGTGTCCTCATTCAGCTCCTCCTCTTCATCTGAAAAGAGAAAACATGGCACTGAAGGCTGGGATTCACTCAGCTCGCCAGTCCTGCCCAGGAGCAGCCACACAGACAGAAAGCTTGGAAAAGCCTCATGTTCCCCATCATGCTGGGAAGACCCTGGGGTACACCAGATCCCTCACCCTGGAAAAGAAATGGCTAAAACGGCATCCATGTGTGCAGGGAGAGAGGGGTTGTGTTGCTCACCCAGAACTGGGGAGCAAAACAGGAAATAAGTGGGAATCAAATCCCAAACAAGTCAAAAGAGGGGGCTCCTCATGGGGACAGTCCAGCCCTGGAGCCCCTGGCTGCAGGATGCTGCCAGTGCTAAAAGTCTTTAAGGGTAAACAGGACTAGCTTACAGAAAAAAAAACACTGGAGCCTGTTATATATGGAGCAACCATCTCTGATGGAGAAAGCCCCAAGCTGCACACTGCTAGAAGCTTAAAAGAGTATGCTGGGGAAATGGCTTGGTGTCTGCTCTGTTGTGGTACTCATCCCCAGGATTCATCACAATCTGCTTCTGGCCATTGTTGGAGGCAGGAGGCTTGGCTGGCTGGACCTTCAGCCCAGTCGGCAGTGTTATGTGTTCCTGTGAGCAGGCCAGAGCTGTGGGCTGACAGGTAACAGCCTCAAAGAGCATGATCAACAATTGCCACCATGATCCTGGAAGCCCATGGAGATGTTTCCCTGGGCTGTGGCATTTCCAGAAAGCAAAGCCAATCCTGGAAAGTTCAGACACTGTCTCCAAGTCATTAAAGCCAGAGAAGCATATCCAAGGACACCTGGAAGCTTCTGCTGCATCCATGGGTGAGCTGGAGGAGCCATGTTTCCCTGCTGTGCATGAGCAGTGGCAGCAGGAGATGCTGATCCTCCTGAGCACTGCTCACAGCACAGGGAAGCTGGAGGAGTTGCATAGTGCCATTTGGCTGTTTTCAGTTAAGAAAGCAGCTGGAGGAATGTGTCTTCTTGATTTCAGGAGAGACTCATGAAACCACCAAAAGACAGAGCTTGCTTGGACCAGGCTCTAGCTTGCACCCACAACTGATGCTGCTGTGACTCCCAATCCAAGTACCCAAGAGTGATTTTGGATGGCCTGAAGTGATGGATAAAAACCCTAGAGGTCCCCTTCAAACAGGGGGCACGGATCCCCAGGAAACACCCCTATTCCTCTGGCCTGCAGGAACACAACCGGGACTAGAAGAGGGCATGACCGATAGCAACCACCATACTGACTCCATGCCGGACCCCTAATGCCAAAGGGGCAGAGGAACAGCTTGTGCCTTGGCTGGGGCATGCTTCCTTTGTAGGGAACATGGGTTATAATTCAGGCGCTGGGGATTCAGCAGGTCCTGGTGGTTCATCAGAATTACCTTTTGGGGAAAGCACAGCTTTGGGGAGCGCCAGATGCTGGTTCCCACCTCCCTGACACTACCAGCCTTCACCAGCCTGTGGAGGCAGCAGACCAGAGGGCTCTCCAAGCCACATGCTCCCAATCCCCAGGGAACACTGTGCTGCTTTTGCCACCCCATCCTTTTTTCCCAGCACAGCAGCATGTGATGGGTAACTCTCCCAGCCCCAGCCCACATCCCAGAAGCATGTTTAAGGGGCATTGATCTACACCAGGCAAGAGGCAGCACCTGAGCCCCCAGTGAGCCCCCAGCACCCCAGCACTCACTGGCCTGGAGCTCCGCCAGCACGTCTTTGTTATCTGGGTCAAGCTCATCCCGGAAAGTCCGACACCGGTAACCCTTCTTCTTCAAGACATGGCAGATCAGGAAACCCACCAGGCCCATGATGAAGAACACAAGGACGAGGAGGAAGACCATAGACAGGCTGTGCTGGGGGTCTGACTCCCCATCATCGGTGCTGTTCTGGTCTGACATGCGGATCTAGGAGAAGGGGGAAGGCAGCTCAGAGACCCCAGTGATCACCCCCCACCAGGCTCCCTGTGTCCATCCTCCTCTTCTGTCCACCCTGGGCAAGAGCCAGCTTTCAGCTTGGGGTGGGCTGCCAAGGGCTCATCTTTTGCCCCACAAGGTCTGGCATGGTGGGGGGCCCCCACGGAGGAGCGGGCAGGCTGGAGGTGGCTCAGCACAGTCTCCCAAGGACACTGCTGCCCCGCAGACACCCAGCAAGAGGCATCCCAAGGGCAGCGGTTGCAGCATCCCCGCAGGCCTGCCCGGCCCCAGGCTGTGGTACTTCCCAGTCCCTTGCAGGCAGCATCCCAAGGGCACCGGTCCCCCGGCCTCCGCCAGGCTCTGCGGCGGGCGGCATCACCCCGCTCGCCCTTGCAGGAGGATGAGCATCCTCGCAGCGCCGACCCGCTCCCCCCACATCCCTCGCTACTCACGGCCGAGGGCCTCCGCCGGCAGAGGCAAAGGCAGAGCCGGCAGGAGCCGCGGCAGCCGCTCTGGCGGAGGGCCGAGCCGGCCGGCGGCTCCCGCACCGGCCGCCCGCAGAACCGAGCGCTCTCCCTCCGACCTGGCTTCCCTGAGCTTTCCCGTCTCCCTTCCCCGGGGCTCAGGGCTCGGCCGCCCGCTCGCCGGCTCCGCTTCCCGGCGCAGGCAGGGTCTCCCCCGGCTGTCCCCTGTCCCTGCTGCTGCAGCAGTACCTGGGCCTGCGGTCCTCCGCAGCGCTCTCCTCTTCACCTTCACCTGCCTCCTAGCAACCCCGCATCCCCGCGGCTGGGGACGGCGGCGAGCATCCTCTGCCCCCCCGGCTCCCGGCTGCCTTCTTTCCTCGGGCAGCAGCCAAGCCGCTTCTAGCTGCCGCGGCAGCCTGCCGCTGTCTGCCAGCAAGAGCACCCGCCTGTCCCGATCCCGGAAAAATCTCTCCGAAGCTGTTTCAGTGGATGAAGGTGCAGAGGGAACCTCAGGGAAATGCCGGCAGCTGCAGCAGGAGCAAACCGGAGTGCCGTGCCGCTCGGGGAAGCCGGTGCTGGCAAGCTGCTGCCCGCCCCGGGGTGAATAACCTCACCTGCACGCAAGGCAGCCCTGACTTCCCCCGGCACCCTCCTTCCCAAAGCTGTCGGCAATTTTTAGAGCACTGAGCCGTGGCGATGGGAGGGCAGAGGGGTGGAAGTGGGTCTCAGCAAGACCAGGACCAGTCCAGTACCAGCGTGCAGGGGGAGAGGGGTGCAGATAGCTGCACCATGCTCACAGCACCGAACCGAGGAGGTGGAAAAGGAGCCCCCCCAGCCCAGCACCCTGCACCAGACCAACTGGCCTTCCTAAAAAAGGCACGGCTAAGCCATTTGAAATCTCCAGCTGCGGTGGTCCCATGACCTCCTCCTCCATCTCCATCACATTGTCCTCACTCTGGGAGGCTTCACCCAATTCTCCTTTGCTACTGCAAATTAGCCTTGCTCCTCTCTGTCTTTCACCCACCTGCCAGTTCTCCATTCAGACCCTGAGAAGCACAGGCAACCCCTGAAATCCCTTCCATCCCATCTCTACTGAACTAAGTGTCTATCTGTATACACATTTATTTGTGGGAATTATTATGCCACCACACTCTGTGTTGCCTTGAGGCAACCTGCAACTTCTCCAGGCTTTCAGCTATGTGATGATGAGGGCTCCTGTCCCTCTCTACAACTGACCAGGAGTCAACTCTCAGGAGCCCAGGAGCCTCCTCTATCACCATAACTTCTGTAGGTCACTGCATTGTAGGTGCCACCCATCCATTTGCTGTCCTGGCAGGGAGACAGGCCCTAAGATGGACCATCTATGGCAAGAAAAGACCACAGGCAGTAAGACTTATTCCTTCTACCATGCATTGCTAGGGTCACAGGAGAGAAGACGTTTCCTGATGTTGGACCAACAAGCTGTGAGTCTCTGTTAATCAAGACCTTAAAGGTGGCTTACTTCCTGTCCTTGTTTCTTCAAAGAGGGGGACCTCACAGGTCTGGGTTTATGCAGAGCCCTGAGGGGATGCAGTCATGGTGCCCTTATTTCCATTTTCCTCATGCCCACGCAAGCTACCCTGCACAATGAATTGCTCTTTCTCCTCCCGGGCATTGCCACCCACCTGATGCATTGCTGCACTCTACCCCCCGCTTCCAGCCTTCAGCTGTGCTGGGTGAAATAAGCCCAAGTTTCTCAGCCCTCCCTGCTTTGAGGGAAGATTTCCATTTTCCCACAGCCTCTGGGAATGGGAAAATTCAAAGCATTTCCACAGCCCTGGGGGGCACAGGATGGTGCAGCAGCCCACCTGGGCACAAATTCTGGCTTCTGCGGGATGAACCAGGACAAGGAGGGGGCTCTGCTACCATCAAACTGCTCCTGCCTGGTTCTGCAGCTGGGCTACCCCTGCCAGGAGTGTTTCCCTTCCTGATGCTCCCCTCCAGGCACTGTGTGCCCCCAGCCTCCACGCTGCTTCCACCACCCCAGCCTCAGCATCCCTCCAGGATGCTCAGTCCTTGTCCTACTATGGGACCCTGTTAGCACTTCAATGGCCAGAACATGAGCCTTGTCCCATGCAGCACCTCGGAGGTGACCCAAAAAAGACACCATGGCTCCTCTCTGCCCAAGACCAGTCAGCATGGCAGACATGAATCCAGCACGGCAGACATGAATCCACACAGCTGAGCTCTTTGTTCCAAACAGTCTGGCCATGTCCACCCTGGCCAGTGGGGATGGTCCCTGCATGGGACTAAGCCCCACACCATGCCAGGGAGATGTGAACGTAGCTGTGGACAGGATACTAATGGCACGTCCAGAGGCTGGGCTCTGCTTCCTCTGTCCCCTCCTGACCCCATCCTGTGTGACCCCACCAGCCAAGGCGACACAATGCCCTGCCCTTCCTCCCTAGATCACCCACTCGGGGCTCCCTGGTGGGTGCAGGTGTGAATTGTGGGCATCCTTGGAGGCTCCAGTCCCTCTCATGGAAGCCCTTAAATTTTAAGCCACCGGGTCAAGAGGTGGCTGGGGAGGGAGGGGACAGAGCAAGTGAAGAGAAGGTGGAGGGACAGAACCATCCCCATCACCCTGTCCTGCAGCTAGCTCCAGTCCCAGCGCGTCGCCACGTTACCTCTCGTTCGCTCTCCCACACCTCCTCCGCAGCCATCACGACAGACATCACCCCGCAAACAATGCAAATGTGCCCGCTCAGGGGATCGTCCGCCCCGGCACTGCTGGTTGTCCACGTGGCAGCTAAACAGGCCAGATCGCCCAGCTCTGGCAGTCCTGCAGGCAGGCTCCTCCTGGAGTCTCCGTTACAAGGTTCAGCCCAGAAACTGCCATCATCTCTGAAAAAGGTTACATCCCATCGTGTCAAACATCTTCCTGAATCTTAATCCCTTATTTAAGTTTTTCAAACATCCCCAGCAAGCTAATGGCCTTTAAACCACAGTGTGTTTTTGCTCTCTGAGCACAAAAAGCATCTAAAAATATCCTCCAATGCTTGCTTTGCACCACTCAAAGACCCATGAAGATGCCTGGAGCAATGACCAGCTTCTAGAAACAAGTTCAGCCAGCAAAGCAATCCCTGCTGGAAGCAGGGATGTGCTTCTCCCCTCCTCACCCTTTTCCCCCAGCCAGGCGGCTCAGCCGTGCCTCTCGGGCAGTTCGGTGGCCCTGGCCAGACACTATCTGGTGGCAGCACCTTGCGGAGCAGCAACCCAGCTATCGTCATGCGGAGTGAGCAGCCCCTGCCAAGACGTCAGCACACTCCACACGTTTGATGCTACACCCTTGTTGTTCAGCATGTTTAATGCCTGTTTAAGATGGTGGGTGCTGGGCTCAGTGTTCACTGTGCTGGGGATGGCTCTGAGTGTCCCCCACCACAGCTGTGGCCAGAGGGTCCCCATTTCCCCTGGGGCATCCTTGCTCCATGCTCTGGAGCCAGCATGCTGAAGGGAAACACTCATGAGGAGCAGTGCTGAGGCAGCACCATCCCTGCAGTAAGTGGCAGAGCCAGCCAGAACCATCATTTAATAATCCCATGATTTAATTGCACCTTGACGCTAGTTCTCAGGCCTGCTTGCAGCCAGCACAGCACCCGAAGTCCCACACTGTCATGCCGTCACCTTGCTGCCCTGTTAGCCCCATCCCACGCACCCTGGGACGTGCATGCATAGATCTCCCCTTGCTGCGCACCGAAGGGGTTCCCTCCCGCACATTGATTACCCAGCATCAAAATCCTGTTGCTGAGGAGCTGGGGAACATCCTGGTGCCGATCTGCCGTGGTATCCATCCTTAGCCAGCTCTTGGCGTGCCCCCTGGGGGTCCTTGCCCTTTGCCAGCTGCTCTCTGAGACCGCGTTTTATTGCCGGTGCTCTGGGCCGCCTGCCTCCAGCGCAGCATCCTTTGCCCCCAACCTCCTGCCCGCAGGAAGTGACCAAGCAGGAGAGCGTCAAGACCAAGTCCTTGCCATGCCCCGATTTTGGCTAATTTGTTTTCCAAGCCTTAGGGCAAGACTACCTGCTCCTTTCATCCTTTCTGCTTTCCAGCCCACAGGGAACGGATCTTTGCTGCCGGTGTCCCTGTCCCTCGCTGGGGCCTCACCCAGAGGTTCAGGATTTTTTCCCCTGTTCCGCAGGCTGCTTTTCCATACACAGCAATTTTCCAGCCGGCTTTTGTCCTCTGCCAGCCTGGCGGTGCCTCCCTGTCCCTGCTCCCTGCCAACCCCGGCAGGGTATTTTCAAAGGCTGCCAGCAGTGGGGAGGATCTGCACCCTAGCAGGGTGCGACCTGGGAGGGCTGCTTGGCCGGGTGACAGCTGGCAGTGGCAGTTCCCATTCCTCACAGCTTGAGGGGCTGCTCCCCAGAAGATGTGTCCCAGCAAGGCGTGGGTGCCCCGTGGGAACCCCACTGCCCCATCCCCTGTGCCCTCGGCCAGTAGACTGCAGCAGCTGGGGGAACACTGGAGGAGGCTGGGGCTGACTTGGGGGAAAAGTGGGGGTAAGTGGGGGTAGCTGGTGAGCAGCTGTAGAGTTAAGTTACAGGAGAGAATCCAGTGGGCAACTGGGAGTAACCGGGAGGCAGCTGGGGGTGACTGGGGGAAGCTGGAGCTGCTTGGGAGGCAAGTGGGTGTAACTGGTGAGCAGCTGGGGGTGCCTGGGGGCAGCTGGGGATGACCGGAAGGCAGCTGTAGGCCTACAGAAGAGAATCCAGTGGGTGACGGATTACCTGGGAGTAACTGGGGGCAGCTGGGGGACCCTGGTGAGGGGCAGTAGGGGTGACTAGGGACAGCTGAGGCAGATGCAGGGTTATGGGAGAGAATCCAGCAGGCATCTGGGAACAGCTGGGGTGGCTGGGGGCAGCTGGAGGTGACTGGGGGTAGCTGGGGGGTGACTGGGGCAGGCGCTGGGACCGCGGGGACGCCGCCGCGCTGCTGGCCCTGGCCCCGGCCCTCCGGCAAGCCCCGCCCCCGACCGGCGCGCAGGCGGGTGTGAGCTCACGGCGCCGTCGCGGCGTGATGACGTAAGCGGGAGCGCGCGGCGGCGGGTCCCGGCATCTCCGCCATGGCGAAGACCGTGGCCTACTTTTACGACCCGGACGTGGGCAACTTCCACTACGGTGCGGGCTGCGGGGCTGGAGGAGAACCGGGGCGGCGGCGGAGGGGCCGGGCACGGCTCGAGGCGGGTGTACTGCCTAGCCCGGCCCTGGCTGGCCGGAGCGGCGTGGGGCCGGTCCCCTCACGCCGCCGCGGGGCCGAGCGGGCCTGGTAGGGGGGGTCGGCGGTCCCGTCACGGCCCCACGCTGGGCCCGTCCTCGGGGGGGCGAGGCGGGGGGGGGCGGCTGGTGTTGCTCCCCCGGGTGACTCCGTGCCGTTTCCCTTCCAGGAGCGGGGCACCCCATGAAGCCGCATCGCCTGGCCCTGACCCACAGCCTGGTCCTGCACTACGGGCTCTACAAGAAGATGATAGTAAGCGGCACTTCTGGGGCCCGGCGGCGGTCCCCCTGCCAGGCGGTGGGGGAAGAGCAGCTGCAGCTGGTGGCTTCAGGCGAGCCGCTGCCAGGGTGGGGGTTTTAGGCCTTGGCACAAATGAAAGGTGCCAGAGAGCTGTGCGCTTCACTGCAGGCTTCAGTTGTGGCCTCCACGTTAAGACTTGGCCTGTGTTAGTAGGTTCTCAACAGCTTTCTTGCATTGCTGCCTCTCCTTCAGCTCCACTTTTGGCACAGCAGATAACAAAGTTGTTGCAGACAAGGCCTAGAGCAGTCTCGGGCATTCTTATCTGCCTGAGACCCTACCACACCACCCATGGCCGGTTTGAAAAGCACCATTGCTAATTGGCAGTGTCTTGTTCAAACCTGTGCTTACAGCAGCAGGACCACTGGGGACCATGCATGAAATTTCGATGTCTGTAGCCACTTGTAGGAAGGACCCAGTGACCATTGCGGACTGTGTGATCGTAGAGTAGTAAAGCTAAAAAAAAAAAAAATGCCTCAAGAGGCTTGCTCATTCACCTTGATGCTTTAACAGGGTTTACTAATCCTATCTCATACCTGATCAGTCATTGTCCAACCTGCTTTTCAAAACCTTTGTTGCTCAACCAGTTCAAACAACCTAGTCCAGTGCACTCCAGTTCTTACTGTTAAATTTTCTTTTCTGGAAATTTAGCCTATGTAAACCTGATAAAACATGATCAGCGTGTAGCGATAATCAAAAAGAAAACTTAAATCTTATCTTTCAAGAAATGAACTAGGTTTTGGGTAATGGAATATCACCAAACATGTGGTAACCTTCTTCTGAAGTATATTTATTTTACTTGGTGTAAGCAGGATTGAACCAAGCTCCTTTCCCTAGAATCCTTGTTCACTTTTCTGCCTGGTCTTGTGGCACAGAGCAAATGAAAAGCTCTCAGGAGTACAGGGCATATAACAGTGCCTCATGATACAAGATCAAGGTAGGAATGGTAAAGGTCTTCCATAATTCTGCCCCTTTTTGAGATGGTCTTTGCCCATTTTGATGGGCAGAACATGCTACCTGCAGCTGCTGATCATTATGGTGCAACTCATTTTTGTTGGTTTAGTCTTGCTTTTGTTGCAGCAGGGTTGCTTCTGAATGGTTTCGGACTTTTGAGCAATTTAATTCCTAGGCTGACTGGCATGGCTCCAGGTGGTGCTATCTGATCCAGAGGCTGGGTGTAGCTGCAGCCTGTTGTCTCCACAGCCTGTGATTTGTTTGATGTGTCCTGAAGAAGGGCCCCAACCCAGAATGAAAGTGTAGGCTACAGCTCCAGGCATTCTGGTTTTATGTACATATATGTATGTATTTATGTATGTACATATGTGGGCATACAAACACGCATTTACAGTGTCTTTTCTTGGGAATTGCCTTGTTAAAAGAGGTGAAGCGCGCTTCTGTCACAGGCATCATTGTGCATAGCTAGCAGACAGGGAGGGGAGGTGAAAGAAGGGCACAAAACCATCATTGTTGTGACCTGCAGGGAGTGTTAGGACTTTCCCCTGTCCTTCCTCTTCATGCTCATGCATGCCATGTGTGTTCCACCCCGTTCTACAACTGGGCTCTGCTCCTTGTGATGCTCTGTCAACCAGCCGCTTCTCCTGTTGCTCATGAACCTGAACTGGATGACTCTGGAGGTTATTGTGAGGTGTGTGCTCTCAAAATGATTAGGAACTCAGTTGTGGGTTGGTGATTGCAAGGAACTGATAACAGTTGGGATTGTTTTGAGGCTGTGGAGAAGAAAGTGTAATCAACTTGTCTAAGTGATGTTTTCACATCTGCAGTATGCTTTAGGGATAAATCATAAGTTGGTGTGAAAACATGGCAATTGTGCAGAGCTGTCGGACAGAAACGTGTGAATTCCAGTCCCTCTCCAGCTAGATCAGGCACTTCTCCAGACTGTCATTAGCTTCCCAAGTTCCCTCAACACAACCATTAGACATTAAGCAAAACTTCCACTACACCCTCAAAGACTAAATATTTAGGTTTTGTGATACCAAAAAAGCCTTTCTTAAAGGTCACTTCTCAAGCGCTTGAGAATCGGGCAATGTTAAAATCAAAGTTGTATCACTGTGAGCAAAAGAGAAGTATTAGACCAGTGGTTTTAATTGTGGCATGTTTAGTGTCTTCTCCACTATATGGGCAGGACAAGGTGCAACAATCTTGGAAGTTTGGCAGCATTACAGTTTTCCTGCTTTTTATTTTTTAGGGCAGAGACTGAACAGCCAAACCAATGCAAGTGGGGCAGAGGGAAAAGCTAGGTCTTGGCTACTTTGTAGCTGCCCATCGGTGCTGCACAACTGTGTCTTTATCCCTAGCACTGTACAAGTGCCTGGTGTTTGGCATGGGTTCAACATTAAGCTCTTGCACTGCCACCGTATCTGCTTCTGTGGTGAGAGACTTGCAAATTGACTGAAAGTAAATAGAAAATAAGCTGTCCCAAAACTAAAGCACAATGTCAGTTTTTAAAGGAAGGTACTAAAACAGAACAGTGGAACAGTTCCTTGATGCAATATATAAAATTAATGTGATACGTCTAAACATTAGAAAAGCTTCCCTGTGTAATTAATATAATTCCCTAGTAAAATCACATGCAGCCTCAGTGACCTGCTGTTGCACTCGCAGGGGGATGCAGCTGGAGTATACTTGGGGTGCGTGGAATCTTTGCAGAAGCTGTCTTTCAGATTTTTACTGTAAATGTATGAACCTCTATGAATAATTTCCTTAGTTGGCACTTTTCTTGCAGAAACAGCAAAAAGCATATTCTGATGTAACACTTCTATTACTATGTCTGAATTAGGCAGAGCTGTACACTCTGCCACGTTTTCAGTCTTGAAACCCTTCTGTAGAGGTTATATTTTCCACTAGATGCCATCATGAAGCTGAAAACCACAGAGGAAACTTCATCCTGAACAGTCAGTGAGACTGGTAAAGTGATGGGCAAATAAAAGTGGGAATTATGGCCAGTTGTGACTATAAAAAGTCCTGTTAACTGCACTGTGGCTACATCATTATCTGCCCTCTCTACCGCCTCCAAATAAGAGGTCACCGTCCTGTCAGGCAGGGTTTGTCTCTTCACACCTTTCCCAGCTTGTCTGTGGCTGTGGTGCACAAGCGCATGGTGAACCAAGACTCGGCGTTGCTGAAAGAGGAAGGGTTGTCCTGCTGCTCACCTTCCCTGCTCCTCCACTGCATCTTCCCTCTGCCTTTCTTGGCTGTGTCTGGAAGCTGTTGGATCCCTGACACAACCCACTAACTCAGCAAAACCAGGAGAGTTTTCTACAGAGTTGGCTAAACAAGGCAGCTAACAGAGGGGGGGCTGAGTGCCAGAGCTTGCTTAGGGAGGTGGATGGGATTGCTGGGAGCAGGGTGAAGGGTGGAAGGAGGCAGGTTTCTTCTGACAGCAGCTGAGTCTGTCTTGAAGCTTTTGGTCTTCCCCACCGCTCCTTCTCTTTCTAAGTTTTGAATCACATCCCTACATTTTGTTGTCCAAGAGAGCCTCAGGATATCCAGTGAGAGCTATTTCTGTGGTGCGAGCTGCTGCTTCAGTGTTGGTTTTGGTCTTGTTTGATTTTAGTCAATCGTCTGGATTCCTGGGAGATACTGTGCAGAGCCCCTGTGGGGAATAGGCTTTGCCTTCACCCTTAGCAGCTGCACTGATGGCTCGTGCTTGTCAGTTGTCTCATCCTCCTTGTTCGAGTTGTCAGAGACAGTAGCCTCTGAGAAACACCAAAACCCACGCATCCGTGTGGAAAACGCCAGACCACATGCAGACCAGTTCAGGAAAGGAGATGATGGGTTTGTTAGGGTATATTGTGTTTCTGAAAATTAACACATTTCCTGCTTAGCCCAGGAAATGGGCACGTTGGTGCAGTTGCCCTGATAAATTTTCCCTTTGGAGACAAGCCTGTGCATGTTACTATTTTTTTTTGTGTTCCACTTTTTCTATAAAGTGCATGCTTTAATTAAGAAAATTGAGAAACACAAAAAAGTTCTCATATTGATTTCAGTGTAACTGTAATTTCATCTTGCCATGTATATGGTGTTAATTTTTAACTTCCTAAATATAGAGGTATGTGTGTTAAGTGCCAAACTGGCAAACCTGTATTGTCACAAGATCTTTAATTTGAATCCATCCAGTTCCCTGACCATTTTTTTGCTGGCTTTCTGAAGGAAACAAAGCTTATGCAATTCTTCCATCTGTCTGTGAGCTTTCTCTAAATAAATTTGAACCTATCGGCCTATTACAGGCAAATCTGACAGAGGGAAACCACCGCTGTATCAAGATCTTAAAATTGTATGAATGCTGGTGACTGATAAGGGAGTAGTTCCCCCCAGTAAAGAAAAAGCTGTGGTTTGAACTCAGCTGTTTTATTTTGCTAGCTTGCCCAAGGAAGGGGGGTGTGCAGTGGGGGAAGGCAGGCATCAGAGAATGTGGTAAGAGCTGCAGTTATAAGAAGCAGGAAATGGGTTTATGGCTGAAAGAAAAATCAGTAGGAAAGCAGACTTCATGGAGCAATATTGAATTTAAATGAACATGAATATCAGGAAGCCAATGAATTGGAACATTTTCTTTCTATACCTCGTGCATGTTGTTTGTCAATTAGCTGGAGATTTCTTAGAGCCAAAGCAAATGCAAGTTTAGGTGGGAAATAAGTCTTGCCTTTTTCTCTTGAAGGTTTTCAAACCATACCAGGCATCCCAGCATGACATGTGCCGATTCCACTCCGAGGACTACATAGACTTTCTGCAGAGAGTAAGTCCCAACAACATGCAGGGATTTACCAAGAGCCTCAATGCCTTCAACGTGGGTGATGACTGGTGAGTGCTCTGTGTTTCCTGTGAACCCACAGTCAGAAGGGGTGCTCCTGCATTGCTAGTGTCCAGAGAGCTCTTTTAGAGTGTCCCATTTCTTATTGTTTTTAACCAGAACAAGGTGCATGTCCCTCCTGTGTTTATCAGATTACCGGAACCTCCTTGATTCCTTTCCCTTCTCTTTAGATGCTGCAGTCTTCCTTTTTAGATCTGTGTTTAGGCTGTAAGCTTGTTAGGTTAGAGACTGTATCTCCACTTGTTCTTGCAGTGCTGCAGTTCTTGAACATGCTAAGTATCTTAATTGCCTGTCATTTTAGCGTGCATGTTAAATTCAATACAGTGTTGAGAGCCTGATTTTCCAGTAGAACCAAGGAGATACTCATGCTTCTGTACAAAACTACATGAGATCTTGTTGAGAATATTCAATTCCAGTCTTTAATGCTTGTGAGAGATGAAACTTGAAAGAAATGGGTGGAAGGGCTCTGTGGGTGACTGAGGAAATAGCAATATGCCTTCTCTGGTTGAGGATTACAAGGGCTATCAAGAGAGTAAATTGTTCTTATGTATTCTGTGGAGGGGAAAGCTGTAAGTACTAGGAGGGGAGGAGTTATGTTAGCTAGAGAGCAGTGTAATCCATAGAAGGATATTAGTATAGCCTGGTTTTTAAAATACAGGCTGAGAATCAGAAGACTGTTCTCTAACCTTGCTGTTCTGATGATCAGAAACCATCGTCTTCTCAGAACTGAAAGGGGAAATAAAACCCCATGGTCTTTTAAGCTGTGCAAGCTGGTGCCACAGGGGCTCCATGTCCTGTGTTTCTGTACTCTCCCAGTGCCTGGGCTGGCTCTGCGTGGTGGGATGGATCAGACCTTAGCACTGTCTTAAGAGCAGCATTCATCTCCGGTTGCAGTACAGCATGCGTGTGGAAGCCCTGTGGCTGGGATCTTCCAGATACAGCCAGGGAGGAGGTAGTGCAGGAGCAGAGCAGTCCTCTCCTCTCCTGATGCAGTGTCTCACATCATGTCCTGGCTCTGGGCACATGTCAGCAAGGCAGATGCTGGCAGACACTGTGAGCAGGGGAGCCTTTTCAGGGCAAGCTTGGAAGCTTTGGCAATCTTTATCAAATTCACTGAGTTTCCCATTGTGTTTGCAGCCAAATTGCTCGCCTGCTGGTACTTGGTGTGTTACAAGCAGGGTCAGAATGATCCCAAATTAACTCTTTCACAGAGAATGAGTTTTGATCTTGCTCAGGTAATGTCCCTGGACAGTTTTATTCCTGGCTTTGTTCTGGAGAAACAGGGAGGAATGAGATTATGTTCTGTGTTTGAATCGTGGTTTCTTTTTCAGTCCAGTGTTTCCAGGCCTCTTTGAATTCTGCTCTCGCTATACTGGGGCCTCCCTGCAGGGAGCAACACAGCTGAACAACAAGGTAACTGAGCTGATGCACTTATCTTTTGAAACACAGGAATAAGCCAACTGGTTTTCAATTTAAGGAGAACCTCATGGATTTGTTTTGTAAAACAGCATAACAAGCACTGCTGTGTTGGGGCATAAATACCTAGTGCTGTAGGACTGTTAAGCTTGAGACCATTCCTGTCCTGTCGGAGGCAACCATTTAGTAGATGTTTAATCCAGAAGGAGTCAGAGGATACTAATGCTGCACATACTAAAATCACAAACTGCTCTTAGTGCTGTAGAACAAACCTGGGGTCTTCAGTGAAACTGGCTGCTGGGAGACCTCGAGAGTGCTGCTAGGTCTGTGCTATGGAAATGCACTGAATAAGACCATGCAGAAGGTCTGAAGAGAAGGGTCCCTTGGGAGAGTATATATATATATTAAAAAAAAAAAGTACAAAGATTTGAGTCTTTTAGAGACCTGAGAAGGGTCTAATGGGTGTAAAGAACAAGTGCAGGAACAAAGTGTATATGCCAGGTGCTCTGCCTGCTGCTGGCTGGAGGGGAGGCAGTGGTAGTGGGAGGTAATCTTTTCTGATCTAATGGAGAATATAAAGCACAGGACTAATCCAGTATGGGCCTAATGTAACCAAAACTGTTGTCTGGGCTAACAACCAAGATGGAGCTTTGGAAAGGCCTCCGTAGGAGAAGGAAAGGCTAGAAGGGTGTTTGTGGGCCACAGCACTGGCCAGGTTGAAGTGGGTGCAGCGAGGAAGTGGGTGCAAGGTTGTTGTTACTATGTTGTCACCTTTAACTTATCTTTACTTTCTTAGATCTGTGATATTGCAATAAACTGGGCAGGGGGCCTGCATCATGCCAAAAAGTTTGAGGTAATGAGGCAAATCTGTGCATTCCTCTGTCTTTTTGAGGCCCAGGCTCTTGTGTTGATCTCATTCTAATCTGGTTGGTTTTCTCTGTCTTACAGGCTTCTGGGTTTTGTTACGTTAACGACATAGTTATTGGCATCCTGGAGCTGCTCAAGTAAGGGCATGGAGCAAATGCAGTACTGTCCTGACTGGCGTGTGATTTCCCTCTGCTGCTTCTGTTCTCTCTGTCTGTTTCCCCTGCTTTGTTTGCCATTTTAGAGTCTGGGAAAGCCAACAACTAGATTTTTGTCCTGGCCTCCTCTTCAGGCACAAGAAGGGGGACTTGAGAATTGCATTATCTGATTCCAGTTTGTTGCATGCAGCTTAAGGGATACAGAAGAGTTCTTCAACTCCATTTCTCATCCATCTGTGAAATATTAATTTCAGGGTCTTCTGAGACTCGGTGTTTTTGCCACAGTGAGCCTTTTGTAAGTAAATACAAACTATGGCTCACTGGAAACAGTTAAATGACTCGAATCTTTCCTGATTTGCTTGAGTGGCTTAAGAACAGAATTTGAACAACACATGGATGATCAAAGGACACTTTTCTTTGAGTAGAAGAGAGACATAATTTTTTTCTTTTTAGAAAATGAAAAATAAATTCAGATTGGAAGGAAGAGTTACAGAAATACCTTCCGTTTTTTGGATCGGTTTTGGGGTTGGGCATTTTTTTTTTTTTTTGTATTCTCACATGCCTGCCTTGTCACTGAATCTGAGACAAGATGTTATGAAATTATAAAAAGGTTTGTGGCTGACTGCACAACAGTTTCATGACTGGTGGCAAGCTTACGCACTCTCAAAGTCAGATTTACAGGATTTACTGGGGTTTCTTGTACTTCCTTTCCCTCTGCCAGTCTTCCCTGCTCTGTGTTTGGAACCTCAGGTCTTCATTGTGTATCTCTGCACATGCCGTCATGTCGTCTTGCATGAGTCCCATATGCCAGAGGCTTCAAATACAGCCCAGTAACCCCTCATGAGAGATTTTAATATGTCCCTATTCTTTTATTTCCTGTTTTCAGAAACCGTTTCTGCAGCAGGTGGCTGCATACTTGAGATTTCTTCCTACCATGGGAGTACTGTGGTGCCTCTAACTCTTAGACAATCACTTTCTCCATTTACCAGTGTGCAAGGGCTGCATGTACACATCCCCTTTTTTTCCTTGCAGTCATTTGTCTGCAGGATTAATAATCTGGACTGTTTTAAAATAGTTTGTCTCTCTTCAGAGACTGAGGCAAAGTACTGGTCTACTAATCAGCATGGGTCAGTATCTTCAACCAGTTTGATCAGGTTGCTGCAGACACGCTTAAAGCCATGGTTCCAAGTCAGATGGCACAAACCACGTCCTCCTCTTCTCTGTTTCGATGCTGTTTTGCTTTTCAGGTCCCTCCCTAGTCCCCTAGGGTTTCAGCATGGATGCCAGATCCCCCGTTCTTTGGAGATTTACCAGATGCTGTATTTCCCTATGAAAAGCTGGAGGAGTTCTCTCCAGCCACCCAGACAGCTCTAGGGCCTGGCAGACAGGGGTAGCTTAGGGCCATGTCTCCAGTGCTCAACAGCACATGAACTTTGATCATTACCCCAGTGAATTTACTTGTGATGATATCCCCTTCTTTACCCTCTGTCTCTGTGACCCAGCAGACTTCTCCAGTAAATTTAGTCCAGGCTGGTGGTTTTGGTGCTAGCCAGCTGGGACAGTGCTGCCAGTACTCTGGCACATGAAGGAAGTAAGTTTTCCTACCTCCTCCTTGGCTAGCTTACCTTTCATTTCCTGATATGATTAAAAATAGTTGGAGCTCTTAAAGATTAATGGCATGTTTGTAGAGGAAACAAACCCCCCAATTTTCTAACACCCTGGGTGGTTAAAATAGGTTACCTTCATCATGTGCTTTCAAAGACATTTCTGGCCCTATCTAAAACTTTATTCTAGTATCTATTTCAAGCACATCAGAAGAAAATGTTTTAGTTGTGGAGTGTGTTTGAGTGTATATGAATGCCTCATATCTAAACTATTTGATATGCCTCAGATGGGACAGGCAAGTTCTTTTGGCAAGTGGACTTGCAGGTAGGTGTCAGTGGTGGTTTTCAGAGCACCAGGTGATACTGAGGCATGTGGGGGATAGTGAGGTTGGGTATGGTGCAGACACTAATGCTGGTTTTCCTCATATATTCAACAGGTATCATCCACGCGTTCTGTACATTGATATTGATATCCATCATGGAGATGGTGTGCAGGAGGCTTTCTACTTGACGGACCGTGTCATGACAGTGTCCTTTCACAAATATGGGAACTATTTCTTTCCTGGTACAGGTATGTATTTTCCCTTGTAGTGTGAACCTGGCCTTGCTTCAGAATCCTTTGAAAGCTCTGCTGGAGTGTAAAAGTGTGAAATCATGAAATCAAAGCTTCAGGGAGAAATGGTGAAGAAAGGGCTTGGAAAATCAACTAGAGGGTAACAGGAGTGTAGTTATTTGTAAGAAAAAGGGATCCTAGCTAGGTTAAGAGATCTCAACCCAGACCAGATTTGGCCTTTCCACACCTCTGAAGTCTCAGAGCTGTTGTGATTCTCCTGTCTTTCCCTGGCCAGGTGACATGTATGAAGTTGGTGCAGAGAGCGGTCGTTACTACTGTCTCAACGTGCCTCTACGAGATGGCATTGATGACCAAAGTAGGTGTTGCATGGCATTTCCCCTTGCCCAGGCATTTGCTAGTCCTCCTGCTCCAGAGCCATGACAAATCTGCCTTTCTCTCCAAAGGTTATAAACACCTCTTCCAGCCAGTCATTAACCAGGTGGTAGATTACTATCAGCCCACCTGCATAGTACTGCAGGTAAGAAAGCAAGCCTCTGCGTATGTCCATCCCTTTCAGAGGCTGTAGGTTGGAGGGGGCTGCTATCAACATGTTACCTTCTGTTCCCGGGGAATCGGGGTTGGTGTGTCCTAGCTGAGCTGCTGTCTGTACCCTCTGGTGAATGAGGATGGCCAGGGGTGGGGGGACACTGATACATGTCTGGAAAGCAGTGCCTCAGTGTCAGAAATTCAGCCGTTCTTTTTCTCTTCCCCAGTGTGGTGCTGATTCTCTCGGTTGTGACCGTTTGGGTTGTTTTAACCTCAGTATAAGAGGACATGGGTAAGTACAGCGGGGCTGGGGCAGAGCAGTTTGTTGAAAGACCATCCTTTAGTCTGAAGGGCTCTAATGTCTCCTCTGCTGTGAGGCTTGAGCTTTGGCCTTCAGCAGCACCAGCAATTTTTTGGGTTTTTTAACACTTGTGTGACAGGAGGAGATCTCAGAATGAGCTTTGTACAAGGCACTGCAGAGCAGGTGGTTCACAGAGTAGCATGTTGTTCTGGCTCCCTTGGTGGAAGCCCTGAACTCCAGGTGTATCCAGCCATGGTGGTGCTTGAGCGCACAGCAGCGTTTCTGACACATGAATGTGTGCTGCAGTTAACAGCTTTGGCATTTTTTTGTTTGGGGTTTCTAGAGAGTGTGTGGAGTATGTTAAGAGCTTCAACATCCCCTTGCTGGTACTGGGAGGAGGTGGTTACACAGTCCGCAACGTGGCACGATGCTGGTGAGTCTCTTCTCTGCTTGTTGAACGTCACTGACTCAGCAGTTGCCTGTGGGCTTTGTCCCTGCGTGCACTGTGTGATTTTCTCTGGACTGAGCTCATCTTATTCCATGTTTTCAGGACTTACGAAACATCATTGCTTGTAGATGAAGCAATTAGCGAAGAGCTCCCGTACAGCGGTAAGTTGGAATTCCATTTTTTCCTCATTAGCTGAGCTAAAGTATTTGTTATATCAACTGAAGGATTAACACTTCTATTTCTGATCTTAGAGATGGCCTTAGTCCTCTCCTGCCACCCACTTGTAGACTTTGCTGGGCAGACACACTCTTACTGTGTCATGTATCATTTCATTTGGATCATTTTCTATTCAGTGACGTGAGCGTTAGTTTTGCTTGCCCTGTTTCATATAATTCCCTGTGGTTGCAGAGATGTACATCACTCTGTTTTTTAGGGTCTGGTCACTTCTAGCGTGGTGAGAGAGCAAGCTCTGCTCTGCAGAGCAATCTGGGCTGGCTCCCTCGTCTCTCTGCTGTAACTCTGGCTCATTCCATTACAGAGTACTTTGAATACTTTGCTCCAGACTTCACCCTTCATCCTGACGTCAGTACAAGGATTGAAAATCAGAACTCCAGGCAGGTGAGTGCTTGCAGCCTTATTACAGTATCACCAATGTACTTCCAAAACCCTGTGGTTGATGCTCTCTCCTGTGAAACGAAGTAGAGTGCAGGCAAGGAATTCTTGCGGGGCAGAAAACTGGCAAAAGAAAGCAGAACCTTTCCTCTGGGGTGTCAGTCTCATAGCATTTGAGAACCTTGCTGCATTGTTTTACTGGTTTCTGTGTGAGTTTCATTGATGGAATGAACTCTCCTACCTCCTCTGCTCTGATAAATAGCTTTTTGCACAAACTTGTTTCTCATAGCCACCACATAGATGATGCAGGCAGGTAGCAGTGCTAACAGTTGTAACTCTATGTAGACTGCCAGATCTCACTGTGGCGATCCCTCTGTTTTTTCCATGTAGTACTTGGATCAGATCAGGCAGACGATATTTGAGAATCTGAAAATGCTGAACCATGCTCCCAGTGTGCAGATCCATGATGTCCCTTCTGACTTGCTCAGCTACGATCGCACTGATGAGCCTGATCCAGAGGAAAGAGGCTCTGAGGAAAACTACAGCAGGTACCAGATCTTGTTCTGGAGAAACGGGCTTCAGTTTCTGTCCCTGCCAGGATGGGCAGATCATATACTAGAGACCATCTGTTTCCTAGAACAGATACCAAGTCACTTCTGAGTCTGGTTTTATCCAGGGAGCGCCTCTCTAGAAATGTGTGGTCTCCTCACGTAATAGTTCATGGGGTGTTTGATTGCAGGGCATCTTCTGACTAGCGGTGTGACCTAGGCGTTCTTCTCTGGCCATGAGGGTGCCAGGGCTCTTCTCACTGATGGTGATTGTCTTTCCCCCAGGCCAGAAGCTGCCAACGAGTTTTATGATGGTGACCACGATAACGACAAAGAGAGTGACGTTGAGATCTGAGGGCTCTGGTGTGGGGCTCTGGACTGTGGGGGGTCCCACATTGGACATGGGTGCTTGGAGCAGGTAACTGGGCCATGCAGGAGCCACTTAGCCCTCCCTTCGTATCTGATTGCATGTGGTGGCAGCAGAAACAACACCACTGCAGGCTTCTACTACTTGGAGAGGCAGAGAGCAGTAAAATGTGTTCCTTGCTTTCCACCACGTGTCATGGTTCCAGCTGGGTTCCAACTCTGGGAAATGGAAATTGGAAGTAGCGCTCAAATCTGTGCTGTGCACTGGCTGGCAGCTGTGCAGCTGCCTTCAGAGGCTGACCTGTGCTGGTTTGTTCACCTGTAACTCCTGTGCAGGCTTCTGCCAGCAAGGTGGGAGCTGGAGCAGTTGTGCCTACAATCTCTGCCTCTCTTCAGCAGCAACACCTGATACATCCTGCTCTCCCTGGCCCTCCACTCAGGTACCCAGTCAACTGCCCTCTGAAGCCTGCACTGAGAGTTGCTTCCTGATGTCTCTTCTAACCATCTGATGCTCCACAGCTCAAGAAAAACTACTCGAGAAGACAAGGCCAGTTGTGGGATAGCAGTCAGGAATGTCCCTGGAGCAGGGAGCATCTTGATGGAGCAGGATGGAAGAATGTATGCAAAGCATAGTCTTGTTCTTTCCCCCCACTACTCAGTTTTGCGTTCACAAGAGTACTGCAAACACTTTGCCAAGTTGGACCTAACTTCCCTGTTTTCTTTATTCTTCAAGAGGCTAAAATCACTGTGGAACAGAGGTTTGGCTGCCAAGGTCAGTAAATAGTGTGTCTTGCACCTCTAATATAGCTTCCAGCTGTGTTTTCCAAGTTCACACATGGTCCTTCTATGTGTTAGCAAGAGATTGAGACTGCTTGCTCGGAGTGGAAGCCATTCCCTCTTGACTGTGCCCAGGAGACATCGCTCTGCTCGTGGTTGAGGGAAGCTGCTTCCTCCCAAGTCCTGTCATCTTGCCCTCACACAGCAGATTTCTCTCAGCTGTCTCTCAAATCCCAGACTTTGCTGCTCCTCCTCCAGTTATCACCTGGTACCTGTCATGGTTTGGAGTGTGCCATTTGGGGAGGCGGGAGGGGTTTAGCCTCTGACTGTCTGTACTGTTCTGTTTGTTTACTGATGTCTTTAAACATTAAATGAAGAGGCAGTATTTTTCTTACCTGACCTGTTCTGTTGTTCGTCTGTTTAATACTCACACCTTTTTGGCTCCTGTACTCCCAAGGACTGAGAACATGCTTATCATCCCTGGCAGGGTAGCATCCTCTGCCGTCTGAATGGAGGGCATTCAGCTCCTCAGAGTATATGCTGGTGAGTTTTCAACATCAGTGCACAATGAGGAGAGTACCCTGAATTGCCTCACAACAGGGCAGGTGGGCTGGTGGACACTCTTGCTTCTGCCTGTGAGTCCAGTAAAAGCTTTGCAGGAAGCTGCAGAGCTGATTCAAAAACCTTAACCTGCATTTGTTTTAAATACCGTGGTTTCTTTGAGTTGCAGTTTCTGTAAGAGCCTGCTCTTTGCAGTCTCACTTTCCTAAAGGCCTTGTTGGTGACTGGTTTTTAGTTCATGTAACTCCAGTGTGAAGCAGACAGTAAGTCAATGTTACTCCTGCTAGGTGCCCAGAGAAATAAGTTACGGTAGAATTAGACTAGGTGTGGAGAGTGGTGATCAAAGGTATAGCACAGCTCCTATATGAGGAATAACTCCATGGATGAGGATCCATCAGCTGGGGAGAGAACTGAGCTGGGAAAGAAAGAAGCCGTAAGGTTTATAGAATCAGGAGTGTTGAACACAGTTTCTCCAACTGTTACATATTAAAGGAGCATCAAATGAAACTACCAAGGGGTCAACCCAAAAGGAAGAGGTCGCTTTGCACACATCTAGTTGAGCCATACAAGCTTTTTAATGTGGCCATGAACGTGGCTTCCAAAAGGGATTGGAATGGGGGATGGAATTTCAGGTTTGTTAATACAAAGACACTCCTGGGTGCAAATTGTGGGTGACTGGGTGCATGCTCTGGAGAAACACTGTTGTGTACTTACTCTGTGCTTGTACCATTCCTACATTTATTATTTGGCCACGGCAGAGTGGACACTGGGCTAGGTGGACCTTACTCTGACCCCTCTTTGGTCAGCTGTATTTGTTTCTAGTATTCTGTAGCCCATAAAATGTTCTTTACAAAGTAGAAGACAGAAAATGCTGCTCCATTGACTAGCTGGACTTCTGAAAAAAAGTGTTTGTGCCCCAGTAGAAAGGAGATGTGTTTTATTCTGGCTTACCATCTCACCTGGTGTCAGACAGCTGGCTTGTTGCCTCTGCTTCTGTCATCACCCTCTGCAGCAAAACTGATTACAGGAGGAATCCAGGCTCCCACCTTGGGTAGCAGGAAGTGTTGGCTTTTGAAAAATAAAATAATTCCCTCTTTAAATTCTTTCTTACGTATGAAGGTGGGAATGCCCTTGCCTTGCAAACCTCACAGCACTGTCCAGGCTTTCTCTTTTCAGAGCACTGCTCAGTCCTGCATTTTGAAATAGGGCTGGAAACTGGGATTATCGTCTTACCTGGGTTTCTAAGGGTGGATTTGTTTTCCTTGATTTGGGAAAATGGCTAAGAAAACAGGTTCAGTCTGTAGAGATACTCTTTTTTTTCCCCACTGTTGTATTTTCCCACTGGAGCAGAGCTATTAAAAATAAGAAACCGCACTACACTTGCTATCTGATATTGCAGGGCTACTGGAGCTGCATTAGACCAGCATTTATCCCTGGCCTTGGCCAGTCATGGACACAGTGCCAGGGTGAGCCCAGGGCGAGCCCTGCACCCGCCTCCGTGTCCCAGGTAAGGTGGCAAACCTGCACCTCCTGCCTGCTGGGTGGCAAGATGGAGCCGGCGCCGGACGACTGCTAGGGTGTTCCTTAAAACAGGATGGGCTGGCAGTGACTGAAATTAAGTGAGGCCTGATTTAATTATCTGTAGGAAACGTTTGAGGACATACCCTTGCACATCACAGAAGCATCATCGGCAGTTTCTACAGCACATGGCTGTGCTGAGTCACGGTGGCAGTTTCTACAGCACTGGGCTGTGCTGAGTCACAGTGGTGGATGGGCAGCAGGGCTCAGGAGAGGGCAAAAACGATCTTGGGTGCTAGACCATGTTTTTTCCTCTCACAGTTTTTCTTTTGTTGCTCTCTTGCACCCTAGCCCAGCCTGGGGACCCAAGAGAGGTGCTGGGGACGTGTGCCCCTCCCCTGGGGGTAGCTGGGAAGCTGGGCCTCATTAATACTCATATCTGGTGCGACAGCCTTTCTGCAAAAAAAACGCGTAAATAATTCCCATTCTATGTTTTCATTCTTGCCCTTTAATTTTGCATTTTCAGGACACTCTAGAAATACCAAGTTTAGCCGTCGTTGTTGCTCAGTTTGGCTTAATGGATCAGCCCAGTATCCTAAAGCCCCTTCTACATCAAAAGCTGGAGTAGGAGGTGTTTGCACTCCTGTTACAGCACCCAGCTGACGGATGGGGTGAAAATGTGCCCCTGTGAGGTCATAAAAATCCAAAATGACGCTGGGAGTGTGTGTAGTACATGAAGTTGTGCTTGTGCATTTTAATAATCAAGTAATGCTGTTTATTTTCAGGTTTCAATGGGTGGATGCCCAAGGGTGGGATCCAAAGCCTTTCAGGAGCTGCTGTCATGGAAATCAGAAAGGCAAAGCCTGGCTTGGTAGGGACCAAGCAGGCTCCTGACTACAAGTCTGTGGTTTGCGCTTCTCAGGCTTTCTTCCCTGTTTCTCCTCACTGACACTAGGATGGTGCAAACAAAAAACTGGGGTTTTCTTTCAGCACTACACAGTGCATCTCTAGCACCCTGTTTGATCTTCATGGACAGATCGCTGGGATGCCTTCATACATATTTGCCAGCTCCCTAACAGTTGAGACAAACCTAATAAACCACAAAACGTCTCTGAGGCCTGTTTCAACCACTGACTTTTGGGGTTGGGAGCAGACTCTACTTCACTATTGTGCTTCCAGCTGTAGCTTGCTCACCAAACATCTTCTGAGGTCACCCTGCAGCATTTTTCCTTCTCTCAGCTCATGGGAGGAAGGTATCAAGTCACCAAGTGATGGTATGGGTCACCTGTTAATGCTGCCTTCTGCTTGTTTTTCATGATAAGGGAAGTTGGCGGCATCTTGTGAGTAGAAAGATGGGGATTTGAGGTAGACCTGATCATTTGGTATGTGCTTCAGGGTGGTACATTGTTTGGGCAACTGAGCATGAGCTGAACACTGGCATGTTCTTGTTTCTGCTTCAGATAGAGAGGCTGAATGAAGATCTTGAAGACACCAAGAGAGAAATGGCTTCAGACTCTTCTTCCCTGCCTGCAGCTTTGCTTCCAGGCACTGCAGGGAGCATCCAGCCACCACCACCCATCCACTACCAGAGACTGTTTCTGGAGACTTCCCACCAGTTCCTCTGCTCTTAAGTTGTTCTGGCATACCACCACCTCCATCTCCATGAGGAATGGGTATTCCCCCTCCTGCTCTTGGCTTCAGACTCAGGGGAGCCTATGCACCTCTGCTGCTTCCATGGGGATCATCTCCAAAGAAGATTCTCAGCCAGCCATACAATGGTGAAGGCCACACTGGACTAAGGTAGGACCTACATTTTTAAAGACCACCTTCCACCTTGTTCTTTCACCCCAGAAAATTTGTCCTTTCCCTTGCGTCTCATCTCACATCACCCTGAGTTTCATGCCTGAGGAGTTTCATGGCCCTGCTTTCTGTACTTTATAGAAAAGCCAGTTTTCTGTGGAAGGGAGGTGATTTCTTCTTTGCCTCTGCATGCAGAGAGGGCAGGGCAGAACACACAGGGCCCTGAAATCCTCCGGAAACAGTGCAGGAGTCCAGCTTGCAGCATGCTGGCACATGTTTTCCTCTGCCACCTTTAACAGCTCTGGTTGGATGGTCTTCATCACTGACCTAAGGTGTCTCTCCTATGTAAGCTGGCAGTCCTTAGTAAGATCTCCTGAAGACCTGGAGGCCCTTCTGGATGGTGAGGGGAGGGAGGGATCTCCTGGCTAAGCCACAGCTGCATGATGCCTGCATCTCGGTGTGACTCAGGAGCAGCCTGAGAGGCAGAGCCAGGTCAGCTGTAGGCAGCGTTTGTGGTCGTAGCAAGATACTGCACGGTGTGGTGTGACACTCGCTGTTCTACTGTCTCCGCCTTACATCCTCTTGAGTATGGATACTGTGCTTTGCGCTTGCTTTCTGTACCATCCCTCTCATTTCTGCTTGATTACCTGTCCCAACAGTTGTGTTAAGGGTAGGCTGCCTGGCGAAGATGCCTGCTGGGCACCACGTACAGCCAGTTACTGCTTTTCTCGCTGGTATTCCTTCCTCCCACTTGCTCCTTCATTACCAGGTAGATGTTGGGGCTCTTGCCCCTCGTCTCTGAGTGCTCTCTGTAACATCTCTCTCCCTCTTAAACACTTACGGAAATATTTCCTCACCTTTTCAGTCGAGGCAGGAGAGCAGCAGGACCCAGGTGCTGTGTGTGTGCATCTCCTGAGGAAAGGGAGTGCTTCTGCCCCCACAGTCTCTGCCCTTTGCTCTGCCCAAAGCTCCAGGCCCTGCCCTTTGGAGAGGATTTGCCCTTGCCCTGAGGGCAGGGTTTGGGACTGTGTTATGTGCCAGCCCTTAGGGCAAGCCCTGCGCCTGTGCAACACAGGGGATGTATGAATTGGAAGGCTTGAAAGGCAATGTACACAGGCATCCCCAACCTTATATGCCTTAAAAAAGTGAAAGGGGAGAAATGTCTCATAGCTTTGAGTTTTTCTTCTTGGTCGGGGAAGAAAACTGCGTGGTTGTCAGAAGGAATCCATTGTCCCCAAAGTGTGTGGCTCTTGCCTGGTGTTTTGCCCCAGGGCCACCCCAACTCTTCTGGCTGCCAAAGGGCACGGCCCAGGACCTGCCTCAGTGGTGACATCAACTGCTGGGACAGCAAGATTTCCCTTGAAGGCCATTTTATGCTGCTTTTTTATCAGCAGCTCCTTGCTTTGCTGCTGGTACTGTAAGCATCTGCATTGTGTGCCCCTTCTTCTGATTTTGAAGTTGAAGGCTGTTTTTCTGAGCGTCCTGATTTATTTTGTAACTAAGTTTCATAGTTCAAGCTGCCTGTAGGACTTAGAGCCAGGCAGTCAGAATTAACCTGTGTGAAGGAAAACATACAAGTGTTTCCTGGAGGTCGGTGTTGCTGTGCTCTAACCTGCAGGTGTGTAGGATAGGAAAGGTGGCACTCAGTGTTTCTGCAGCAGAGTAGGGAGATGCTTGTCCCGATAGTGGTGATATTTATATTTTAGACAGGTTATAACCCTCCATCTCTCAGCTATTCGGGTCGCGGTGCAGACCTGCTTTTGGACACCAGGTGGCACATGGATCTCTTGGTTTTGAATGGAGGCTTTGTGTCCCTGCTGCAGCCTGTTTACAGCCCTGTTTCAGAGACTGTCAAGAGTGAACTTCAGCCCCGGGTGTGGATTTTGGGGGGAGCAGAGCCCGTGGCTGTGCTCTCAGATGGGTCTGGGTGTGCCAGTGCAATGCAGAGCCCGTCAGAGCCAGGTTTCTGGCACAACTGTCGCCAGCAGCAGAGGAGCAAAGTTTGCTCCCTGCTGCACATCCGTGCCTATCCTGCGTGAGCTTCCATGCTGGCCCAGCAACTCCCCTGGCACCAAGAGTGTGGCCAGCTTGCTACCCAGAGCTGTGGCCAGGGTGGCACTGACCTTTCTCTGCATTGACTCCAGCAGCAGAACAGCCCTCTCACCCAGAGACCCCCGCCTTGGGAGCAATTCTCTTTCTTTCTGGTTTTATGTGACTCTGCATGCTGCAGTCCCGCAGAGCTGAGCTGTGCCTGGGGCAATGCTTGCCCTGGCATTGTTGGTAAGACAGTGCAGCCTGGGTGCTTCAGCCTCAGGTATGCTGCTCCATGTAACTTGTTCAAGAGTGTGCATTCATTTTCTGTATTGGGTTGTTCTCCATGTTGAACAGCCTGCGGGTAAAGTTCCTTCCGTATCTACCTGTTTTATTTCCTGGTAGGTGTAATCCAGAGAGGCAGGAGGTGGTAATATTGAGAGACCTTCAAAGATCTCCCACTCAAAACACCCAGTCATGGACAGGGACACTTTGCACTAGACCAGGCTACTCAAAGCCCTGTCCAAAGTGGCCCTGAGCCCTTCCAGGGACGGGGCATCCACAGCTTCTCTGGGCAGCTTGTTTCAGTGTCCCACCACCCTCATCATAACACATTTCTTCTTTGTGTTCAATCTAAAACCACCCTCTTTGAGTTTAAAACCCTTGCCTCCTGTCCTGTCATGACAGGCCCTGGTAAAAAGTCTCTCTCCATCTTTCTTATAAGCTCTCTTTATATATTGAAAGGTTGCACTAAGGTCTTCTCAGAGCCTTCTCTTCTTCAGGCTGAACACCTCCAACTCCCTCAGCCTCTTTTCACAGAAGAGCTGTTCCAGCCCTTTGGACATTTCCGTGGCCTCCCCTGGACCCACTCTAACAGGTCTGTGTCCATCTAGTGCCGAGGATGCCAGAACTGGAGGCAGTGCTCCAGGGGCGAGTCTCATGAGTGTGGAGCAGAGGGGGAGAATCCCCTCCCTCGACCTGCTAGCCATGCTGCTGGTGATGCAGCCCAAGACACACTTGGCTTTCAGAGCTGTGAGTGCACATTGCTGGCTCATGTCCCATTTGTCACCTACCAGTATCCCCAAGTCCTCCACAGGGCTGCTCTAGTCCATTCATCCCCCAGTCTATTGATACTGGGGATTGTACTGACCCAGGAGCAGGACCTTGCACTTACTCTTGTTGAACTCATGAGGTTTGCACAGCCTGCTCCTCCAGCCTGTGCAGGCCCCTCTGGATGGCATCGTTTCCCTCAAGCGAGTCAGCTGCAGCACTCAGCAAGCCTGTAGATGAGACCAATCTGCAGGTGCGCTCAATCCCACTGTCTTATGTTTCTGATGTAGATATTAAATAGTATAGATCTCAGTATGGACTCCTGAGGGACACCACACATTACTGATTTCCATATGGACATTGAGCTATTTAATGTGACTCCTTGGGTGCAGCCATCCAGCCAATTCCTTATCCATCTAATAAGATCCAGAGCTTTGCTGGAAATGTATGACTCCTTAGCTCCAGAAGGCCAGATCCAGAAGCTATTTAGCTCCTAACACATGGAAACATAAGATAGCATTAACAGACAGTGGGACTTCATACGCCCAGCTGGGGGTCAGGGCCATGAACACGTTGTGTGGACCCAAATCAAAGTTTTGCTTGAGAATGAAACTTTGAGGTTTTCTGAAAATGTTGCCCAGCACTGTGGACTAGCTTGAAAAATGTCTGTTGCTGGTTTTCTGGGCCCTCCAGGTGCTCACAAATGCATTTAAAGCGTCCCCTCATGCTCCTCACGTGTCCTCAGATTTCCAGGATGCTGGGAGGTATCGTTTCCTCTTTTTCACAGATGTTTTGCTGCGGGGAGCCTCGGCACAAGTGTCTCCTCTAGGTAATACATCCTTCCTTCCTTTTCCAGCCCAGTGTCCCCATCTCCATCACCTCTCTCTGGTGAGGCAGAGGCAACTGTAGCCTCCGTCTTCCTGGAGCATTCATGCCTGTTGTGCCAATGTTGGCTGAGAAGTGGCAGTGAACAGGGACAGAAACTTCTCTCTTCCTCTGTTGCTCAGGAATATTCTCAGACAAAATGGAGGCATCTGTCCACAGACCTGAGAGCTGTTAAATCCTGATTCAGAAGTGTCTGCTGAGGAGAACGAGGTTGGAGAGCTCACCAGGTATCCTTCCAGAGTCACAGTACGGTTCAGATTCAAAGGGTCCTCTGGAGGTCTTGACTCCATCAGTCCTGCTCTGCGTAAGGCCAACCTGAAAGTTAGATTGCTCAGGGTCTTTTGCAGTCAAGTTTGAGTCTTTTCAAGGACAGAAATTGCCCAGCTCTAGATGTAACTGCACTCCCTTCTCTGGTGTTTAACCACCCTTGTGAAAATAGTGTCCTTATATCAAGTCAGAATTTCCCTTGCTGGAGCTGGTGGCTGTTATCTCTTAACCTTCTCCCTGCTTTTGCTTTCTTGTTTCTCCTGGAGTGGTGTTGGGGAACACACACTAACAGCATCAGTGTACTTTGATGGGGCTCTGAGAGCAGTGCTGGTGGGAAACTGAACATTCGTTTCCTTTTTAAAGGAGGCAGAACCTGTTTGGGGAGCTTTCTCCCTAGATCTTCTAAGTGTTTCATCTCTGAAGAATATGTGAGGTACCTGCTACCTGTACCATGCCCTAGGAGAGGGGTCTGAGCCTGTTCCTCGAGTTTCTAGAAACTGAAGTTGCTTCTCATCACATGTGCAATCTGTAAGTGCAGGTATGGTGTTGGCTGGTCTAGGAGGTGTTTGTGCCTTCCTAGCATTTCCCACCATGTGTAGCAGAGCCTAGAGAGAAGAACGACTGCAACAAGCTCACATACTTTCTGTAGCAGAGCTGTGTGTTTTAGCAGTTGATGTTTTCATCTCCAGCAGGTGATTGTGTTGCCTATATGTCTTGGACTGACCTTTCATTACACTTTAGGGCAAACAGTGCTTTTCCTGCCATTGCAGTGCCATTCCCAGGGCACCTGGCCTGGTTCAGCTGCAGCAGGTGTCCTGGTGTGGATGTTTTGCCAGGTGAAGGTGGTGTTTCTAACATAGGATGTCTAGAAAAGTAAGTAGGAGTGAGACTGGGCTGTGACCCTGGGCTGCCTCCTTGGGAGTGAGGAGCTGCTGCTGTCCCCATCATTGCTGGCATTGCTGGTGCCTTTGCCTGGCCACAGTCAGCTGCCAGCGCTTGCTTCTCAGGGTGCTATGGGTGACGGGTGCACCCAGCTCTGGTGTGCAGCTTCTGCTGGTCCCAGGTTCCTGCTACCGTGAGAAGCACAAGGGATGTTACCAGTGGGCTGCGTGCAAGTGTGTGCGTGCTTACTGGGAGATACTGGGAGCTGGACTGTGCCTGTAGTGCCCGCTATGCTCATCCATCATGTTTGCACTGGGACATCAGCGCTGGGCAGTGATTTTATTTGCAATTTGAGCTTCAAGAGGCCCCTGAGTGAACCCCAGGTTAGGGCTAGGGGTGCTCTAGGTGTTTTTTGGCCTCATGTGTGTGTTGGAGTTTTCTGGCTTTGAAAACTGGGGGGTTTCTCTGTGTTCCCCTTGCTGTGTGTTGGCGTTTCCAGTTCCCTTGCAGTGTTGTTTCCATCCGCCAGATGTGCGCAGTTGAGCCATGTTGGCTCCGTTCCTGGGGATGAGGTCAGGGGCTCGGGATTGGGTGAAGGGATCAGCTGATTTCCTGACGAGGGTTGACGCAGCCCTGCATCCTCCCCTGCATCCCCCCCTCCCCGTCCCCCCGCTCCCCCCCCCCCCCCTCCCCTTGACCTGCTTTTGCAGACAAAGAGGGGAAGTGCCGCCTGCGTGCGCATCCTGCCCAGCACCACTGCCAGCCCCAGCCCCCCCCTCCCTCCGTCCCTGCTCCGAACCTGGAAAAAACAGCTCAGCTCCCATTTCAAGGAGCTTTTGTCCTGTCAGACAGCCTTCTTTGGGAGATTTGTCTTTCTTTTTTTCTCTGTGACAAGACCATAATTGGGAGGGGGTTTCCATCTGCTGCTGGGGGGAATGGAGGGGTTGCAGGGAGAAATCACCTGCCCTGGCACATAAAGGCAGCACTTGCCCCCTGGCTGGCATAACCAGCCTTTTGGGTGCTTAGTTATTAGGCAGTTTGAGGGCAGGAGCAGGGATTAGCAGTGTTCTGTGCCATTAAATTAAATGGGGATCTCTGGAGCACCATGCAAGCCCCCTGTCTACATCCCTCTGTTGTGGGGCTCCCCACATCTCTCCAGTGCACCCCATTCCTGCTCTCAGCCCATTGCTTTTGTGCTGGTGTAGTGCTTTTCTGTTCCTGTTCCTACCGCCCAAACCCCCATCCATCCCAGCTGACAGTGCAGGCTCAGGTGGCTGCCCAGCAGTGCCAGTGCACCCCAGGCCTCACCGAGCCCATCTCCATTGCTCCTGCCCCATGGCACTGACTTACGAGGCTGGTGTCCACCCTGATGTCTCACTTGTGCTTTCCCAGCACTCCCAAACTGAGTCACCCAGGGTGTGCTGGGGATACATCCATGTTCATAGCCCCAAAGCTGTGTTGTGCAATTTTTTCAGTCCTTATTGCTACAGGATGAAGTGTTGGGGCACATCATCTTTTGATGCCCCTTTTATGCAGCAACACTGCAAAAACACCCACTCATCAGTGCACCATGATGCTGATCCCCCTGTCCTGCTGGCCAGCTCTGACCTGCCAAGCTCCTACTATGCCAGAGCCAGCCTCACTTGTCTCCTGCCATGCGGGGGGACATGCCTATAGTTTTTGCAGCTGCAGAACTGACAGTAATAAAAGCATCCCAGGTGTCGCGTGCTCTGTCTGTACCCAGGTGTGCTGCTGCAGCAGGAGCATCACCACAGAGCTTTGACTCTGGGTCAGCCTCACCCTGATCGCATGAAAAGGACTGCTTTCTCCCAGAAAAGTCCCTAAAAGGAATTTCTGTAGGTAGCTGTGCAGCCACTGGGTTTTCCTGTGTGCAGCTTTGGGGCATGTAAGTGCTAGTACCCCAAAACCAGCACTTGTAAAGCTCTGTCCTTACAGGCTGGGTGTGTACAATTACAGTGCTGAAATGTGTGTTGGGCACCCTGCTCCTGGCTGAATTTAATCCTTCGGTGTTAGGTTTTTACCTGTGGTCACTTGTATAAGTGCTTTCTCTCTGTCTGTCTTTTCCTTTCATTTTTTTAAAACTCCTTGCTTTTCTTCCTCATCCTCCTCTGCGTTTAAATCACCACAAAGGACTTGGGATCCTGGATCTATTTGTGGTTTTTATCTCACACCTGAGTGATGCCTTTTGGGTCTTTTTGAATTGATCTTGGGAAAACTTTCTGCAAGATTTGCTTGAGAATTTAAGCCTCGGATTCAGATGGATTTGGCCCTATGCTGACATACTCCTGGCTTGGAAGTTGCATGCTCAGGGAGTAGCTTGCAAGGTATCCTTGTGCTGGTTTTGCATGTACCCTTTCATCCCTAAACCTTTCCTAGGGACAAAATCCAGTCACCCCATTTCAAGTGGGTGTTGGTTCTCCCCTTATGTCCATCCTCAGCCCTGTCTCCCATCCCTGGGTCTTGGCATTCCCACGAGAGGTAATGCCAAGCTTCGGGCACTCACCCTGGTGTGGAACTTAATACAGATGAAATCTGTTGGCTTTTCTCAAACCTGGAAAAATATGTGAATGTGCAGAGCAGTGGCATTAGTTGCTGGGAGTTGTACGTGTGAAACACACTGGTTTTAATACAAAATACTATCCTTTTCCTAAGGATTGCAAGTATAACAAAGTGAAGAAAAGCAGAACAAAAAAGGGGTGGTGGGAAGAGGTGACAAGGCTGCTGAAGTTTTTTAAGCCAATATTTTGGCTATAATGACAATTTAAATGACTCAGTAAGGACTGTTTGGAGTCTTTTTCTGCCTGGAGCCTTTGGGGCTAGAGAGCTGCTCCCCCCCACCCCCCACCCCCGCCATCCCTGAGCAGCTCACACAGCAGCAGAGGGTGCTCATGCACTGCTGTGCAAATCCTTCTTCTCCCTCAGCCATCTTAGGCAAAGTGTTTTCCTTTTCCACAGTCTCCATTTTATGTTTCTGACGCAGAAAATAAAGAAGTCAACAAAGAGGGGGAGGATGGGGGGGAGCAGGATGTGCTGAGGTAAAGCTTGGAAGTGGCTTTTTCTGTGTCAGGGCAGGATGTGGGGCTGGGGCTGGGGGTGGCAGCAAGCCTTGAATTTTACCCAGGGGGATGCAGAGCAAGGGGCTCTTAGGGGAGATGCCAGATTTGGGGGTGGGGGGGTGGGGTGGGGGGGTGTCGAGAGAGATGGCATTCCAGATTAAATTCTGCTTGGAGTCCCCCCCACCTACCCCTGCCAGCTTCCAAGGCTAGTTCGTGCCTTCTCTCCTTCTGTCCCTCACTGTCACAGGATGCTCTGGCAGCAATATTGCTTTTTTTTAACACACATCTCCATAGGATTCTGAGCAGACCCCACAGACTGCCTGGAAGGGGGATGGAGCAAAGCTGCTCTTGTCCAGGCTCCCTAGATGAGAGGGACTTTCCTGTTTTCATTGTTCAGGACACTGAGATCTATTCTTAC
This sequence comes from Falco rusticolus, assembly GCF_015220075.1. Lineage (NCBI taxonomy): Eukaryota > Metazoa > Chordata > Aves > Falconiformes > Falconidae > Falco > Falco rusticolus. The sequence goes on from NC_051194.1 coordinate 20,329,987, forward strand.
TCTTTTTTTTCCTTCCTGCCTTTGCACTTTGGGGTTGGGTTGTTGCCCCAGGTTCATTACCAACAAATACTGGCAGCGGCACCTTTCCCAGCTGTGTGGAGAGTCCCAGGAGAGCTGCCAGCATGTGATATTGAGTAACTGTTGTCAGCATCTCTATTTGTAGTAACCATTTTTATGTTATTCATCACTGCATCCTTCATGTGGTGCAGTGGAGCGCTTAGGGGTGAGCAGGCATTTCTCAATCCAGGATATGAAGCAAGTTGGCAGTCGAAACTGCAGGAGGTTTGTCCAACAGCAGACTTCACCAAACCAAACAAAGATGCTGCAGGGTCAGAGATACTCTCACACATCTGTAGTCCACTCCTGGTCACTGCCTCTTTGCAGGCTCTTGCTCTGCAGTGAGCATAGCACATCTCTGCCTTCCATGAGAGGTGGTTGGCAGGAGATAGCTTTGTGAACCGTCTGTAGGGCTCCTGGGTTTGTCTGTGGGTTATTTTCAGACTAAGGAGTGCAGTTTAAGGGTTTTCTTTTGTGGCATCTGTCATTCCAGTACCTGAGAACCAAACTGCTAGGTCCTCACCCTTACAGGTATGTGCACAGAGACAGTATCTGGTGTAAGTGCGTCCATTAACTTCAAACCAGCTGAAGATGCCAGCTTCAGAACCTGCCGGAGGTGCGGATTAAATACTTTGCAATTTGGTCCAAGTCAATCAGCAAACTTGAACATAAATCCCTGGGAAAGCTGACTTGTTTAAAATCTGTTTAGATGAGTCTGCACAAGCAGCTCACCCGTCAGTGACAGTGTGGTGGGGGATATCCCTGCAGTCCTGCTCAGTCACTCCTTGTTACAGAGATCTGTTCTTTCCACACAGGTGAGTCCTGGTTGCTCTTGTGCTAATCAAGTCCTAGGCCCAGTTTATTCTCAAACTCTTACATCCTCTTTTGTCGCTTTCCTAGAATTGTGGTTTTGCAGCTTACTGGCACTTGTGGTTTGCTTTTACCCAACTGCTCCCTGCTTTTTTTCTTTTCTTCCCACAGCCATGCACAAGGATGCTTCTCAGAAAGATAATAAACGTCATAAGAGCCACTGTGGTTTCTAGGGATAGTTAGATGAGTATCTTTTCCTTTAAATATCCTAAGCTAAAGCGCCCTTTGTTTGTGATCTTGTGCGTGCCTGCATATACAAAAATAGGTCAGTGATTCTGTGCCGACAGCAGCCGTGCTGTCTGCTCGCTGGCCCAGGGCGCCAGTGCGTCTGCAGGAGGCATGGAGGAGCAACACAGCCATAGGTCAGCTCTGAGGGAGGGATGCTCATCCTCCCCTGCCTTGTTACTGGGCAGCATGCTGCTTCAGGGACTGGCGAGCAGGGTGGGAGACAGTGCTGGGGGCGCTACAGGCTCCTGCAGCCCCCTTGCCCAAGGTGTCACAGGGGGAGCACCCGGGAGAGATGGTCAGGGTTGGGTTTCTGTGCTGCTTCCCCCCCACCCCCCTCATGGTTGGGGTACAGCAGGAAGGGGTGTCTTGGCTCTTGCAGTCGCCCTGGGAGAGGCACAGACCCCCCTGCTTGTTCCAGCCAGCAGTGAAGCAATGAATTTTTAGACGTCTAATCAGTGGGATGCCTCAGTCATCCCTAGTGTGGTGTGGGGCTGGCAGAGGTAGCTGGAGTCACAGAACAGGGTGCAAACCCTTTCTGTGATCCTCTGTGTGAGTCCCAGGAGTGTTGGTGAGACTGTTCATACTCCCAGAGAAGGGGGTGTCTATGACAGCCTGGCTCCAGTGCAGTGCAGGGGAGGGGGCCATTAACAAAGGGTAAAAAAGTCTAGGGACTCTGATGTTGGACATCTTTCAGTCACTCTTCCAGCACCAAACCTGCATCTGAAGCTTCTGATCTCCAATGCTTCTCCTCATGCTGCTCCATAAATCCTTTGGTGTTCAGTGTCTTGCATTGAGCTTTGATGTGCAGGTGGATACTGTGGGTATTGTCAGGCCCGAAATCTCTGCATTAATTTAAGGCAATAGATGTCTTTAGCGAGGTTATTTCACTCTTTGTGGGCGACTTGCCTGTGTCCGTATCTGTCAACATCAGGGAGAGCAGAGCTCTGATCTTTCCATACCCCTTTGTAATGACATTTGTTGCATGGAGCAGCCAGAGCTTTGGTCCTTATTAGGAGGGCAGTGCTGGTCAGCTATTGCGTGAAGACAAGCTGGTGGTTACCCAAGGGATAGCTCCTTCAATAGCTCACAGCTTACCTGGATTTGCTGTACTCAGAAAAGAAAGACCAGGAGGGTGAGAGAAGAAAACCTCCAAAGAAAAAAGGGGAAGGAGCTGCATTTGTGGAGGTTGGACAGTCCTCTGTCAGTAGGACTAAGTCAGAAACCACTACTTTTTAGGAACAGTCCCCTGATGAGCACCAAAGCTTGACCTGTGCTGCTTCCCGGGCCCTGGCAGATGTTTCCTTGGAGTATCTCTGCTCGCCTTATGAAAAGATCAAGACCACAGTCCTGGAGCTGGACAAGACTGCTGAGTGCTAGCATGGTGCAGGTGAGATTCTGCCCTGCACTTTTGTTGTAAGGATGGGAGAGGCATATAGCTGGGGAGCTATTTGTACTGTGCATCCCTTGAACTTCACCCTGGTGCACGTCTAGGCAGCTCTGACTGCTGGTTTGTGCACTTCTTTTGCAGAACTTGTTCAACTGGTGAAGCTCAGAAAAATGCAGGTCTGGCAGAGTATGAGCAGTTTGGGTTTCTTGGAAGCGACTGTTCCTCTAGTCAGATAAAGAGAGATCATATTAGCATCTTCCCCTAACACAAAAATTGCATTTTTCACCTTTTTTTTTCTTATGTGATGCCCCACTCCACCTCCCACTTCATGCTCCTTGCAGTGTCTCTGTGTTCCCCCTGTCTGGTGTTGCACAAAAAGTGACAAGATGGGCTAAGGTGCTAGTGGTAAACATCAGCTACAACAGTAAAAGTTCCTTTTTGGGGTGTGGGGAGGGCGAATAACTGGGAGAAAAGAGAGAAAAGGGAAAGGGAAAACTCCCCAGTGGCCACGTGGGATGAGAAACAGCAGGAGTTTCCCTGAATAAGCACTTTCTCCAGTGCATCAAGGAGTCCCCTAAATACTTGGACTCCAGCTCTTGCTCAGTCACTGTAGATCCTTAGGCTGAGAGTGTTGATTGGATTAGGTGCTTTGATTAGGTGCAGAAGTTGCAGTGCTAATTGCCCATTCAGCTTAGTGCTGCCCATCCTTGTGTGATGTTTAGTGGTTGCTTTAATGACCCCTGTCTCTTATTGTTGTCTGCTGAGGGCCCTAGTGTGAGGTTACAGCTCACGGCACAAAGCAAGGGCGGGAAAAGGAAGATCAGCTCTCCCATCAGTGGTAATTATTCTAATTGCTTCCCAGTGCAACACAGTGCTACAGACCCGGGCTGCAGAGCTGATTTAGGGAGAATAAGGGAGAGGCTTCATTGTTACACAGGTTACAGCACTGTGTGGGCTCAGGGTTAGTTTTAGGGCTGGTTTTGTAAGGAAAATAACACTGCAAAGTCTCTTCTGCACGGTCTGTCTGCAACACACCCTGTCTTACAGTAGGGACTTTATTTCTGTAGTCTCATTTTCTTCCTCATCCTGCTTCCTGATGTTTTTTAGCATCCTTATAACCAACCAGTGATTAATTTAAATTCTGTGCTTAATTTGTCCAAAAAAAAACCCAACCAAAAAAACCCCAAAAACTACCAGTATCTTTAACCTGCTTGGACAGCAGTAATTCTCTTTGGGCTGCTTAATCAGTACCAGCTTTATTACCTAAGTTTCCAAATAGACTGACTCTCCCTGTAGAGAAGGCAGCTTTATCATCTCACTTTGATGTGGGTGGAGTCTAGATAAGTAAATTTTGGACTTTGAAGGATTTTTATGATCCAAAAAATATCTGTCCTTACGTATATGTTCTAGAAAATACATGCTCCCTGTCTTTGTTCCCTGTGTACAAGCTTTCAAGTGTGTGGTTGCCTGGATCTACACCCCCACCCCACTTTTTTTAAAGGCCGGGGGGTGGGGTGGGTTTTCAATAGAAGCATTAAGAGCTTGCTATTTGTCTTCCCAAAATATCTTGAGAGGGTCTCAGCTGTCCTGTGTTTTTTTAAGACACAGAACTCTGGGTTGTCTACATAAAAGAAATTTGATGTTTGAAATGCAAAAGCATCTGGTAAAACTCCAAAAGAATAAGTCATTTTCCTCTGCCACGTTTCATTCCAAAAAAATTAAAATTTGGCCATGCAATGCCAGTAGGAAACTCCCATCACAATTTTTTTTTTTCCCTTTCTTCAGAGCAAGAAGCCTTCAAATTGCCAGATTTCAAAAGCCTCCTTTAGCAAACCATTACGTTTTCACAGTCCCATTTAGCCTTGCTGTGGGGTAACTGGCAAGAGAGCAAGGTGGGGAATGGGAAAAGCAGGACTCGATATCCGATGAGTCCTGCACTGAGGAAGACAGGCTCTCTAAGAGTTAAGATTGTGACCTCAAATGAGAGTACTGTCACTTGTCAGAAGTGGGAGAGTGGAAAATAAATCTGATCTTGCTCCTAACGCTGGAACCTTTATAAAGTTTGAGAAGTACAGGAAGAATTAAATACCTTCAGAAATGCCTGTTCCTGTAATTTTTTGACTTCTATTGATCAGAGTACCATTTTTACAGTTAAGATGCACTCAGGAGTTAGAAGGACCCTCTGCAGGAAGGATGGTGATTCTGCTATCGCTCAGCCCTTGCTGATGCTCTTTATGGAACAATCTCCTCCTGTGCCCAGCTGTGTGTAAACTGTCCAGTGCCTACAGCCTGAACTTAATCTTCTTCCTCCTCCTCAGCTCCTGGATAACTTTATAAGCCCATTCCTGGCCATGATAACATACACTCAGCCTGAGGTCTTCTAAAGAAGGTAGATTTAAATTAGATATTAGGAATAAATTCTTTCCTGGGAGGGCGGTGAGCCACTGACACAGGTTGTCCAGAGAACCTGCAGATGCCCCATCCCTGGCAGTGCTCAAGGCCAGGCTGGATGGGGCTTGGAGCAGCCTGGGCTGGTGGAAGGTGCCCCTTGCCCATGGCAGTGGGATTGGAACTAGATGGTCTTTAAGGTCCCTTCCAACACAAACCATTCTATGATTCTCCTTCCTGATAGCTTGCCCAAGGACAGGATGTGAATGCAAAACTGTTCCAGAGACAGAACCCACCTGTTCAGAAAATAATTCTGGTTGCTGTAACAAGTTGGGAAGCACCACAAGTAACAGACAGTTGTTTTTCAGTAACTGCCTTGTATTCAGTCATGTTGGAGTCCAAAAAACAGAAGGTCTCGCCTAACGAGCTGCTTCAGAGACATGCCTGTGCTCTTGCAGGACCCAGTGGCACAAATGTGCTCGGTGACAGTTCCTTGAGACTCAGTTGGTCAGTGCTCATCTCAGAAGCATCTATCTCTGTTTAAATACATATTTCTGCCTTATTCTCCTGCTTGTTGCTGTGCTGGACCATGACTCAGGTCAGCAGGAAACAAGGGCTTGATAGGTCTGAAATCTGCAGGACTGCAGGCATCGCTGTAATGCTTTCTGTATTTGATCTTACAGGTGAGAGCTGACAATGGCAAAGAAAAAGATTGCTGCCTGCCAGTCCTAGTGCCTGAACACATCCTGCACCTACTCACTTACCTGCTGCCTCTGGCACTAAGAATTTTTTTTTTTTTTTTTTTTGCATGATAGAGTGGGCCTGAGCATGATAGGCTGTGTAAGCTCAATGTCTTCAGCTAAAAGCAGGACCTAGTGTGCAGGTCTCTGGGATAGCTTGGGGACTCTGGAGGAGGTCTGTATAGAACTAGAGAAAGTAGCTTTCTGCAAGGTGAGTGCTTTTCTGTGGGTAGCTCAGGGAATTGGTGGGTACCCTCTGGGTTTATTTCTCAGCTACCTGTATGTGGGTGGCTGGGAAATACACCCAGAGGATTTTCAGCACCTGGAAATACCTGCTGGCCAGGCTTTCAATGCCTTCTGTATGGTTCCGTTTTCCTGAGCAGTTTTTCTCATGACCAGCTCCAAGACACAAAGTCCTGGGATCAGTAGTGATCTCAGCAAAGGCAAGATATTTGCTGTGGCTGAGGAACAGGGGTTTGGATCTCAGCTGCTCTGAGCAAAGACAGTTTTGGCTTGTTGCTGTGTCTGTGGCTGCAGAGCCTGAGGCTGCATCCCAAAGATGCCGTATTTGTGTTGTTATGGTGGAAGCCTTCTTCCTATTAGAGGTGTGGCTGTGCTGTACTGTGGAGGGTGACAAAGGAAAGAAATATCGATGAAGCAAGTGGATGTGATGCCTGGAAGGAAGGATACCTATTGTTTTGTCCTATGATAAAAGACTGGTGGTGCTGAGTCAGTGCCCAGGGAGGAAGGAAAGCAAGAGGCAGCGGCAGGATGTGGACTGCAGATGTATCCGTCCCTCAGAGGATGAAAGCTCTCTGCTGAACACCTGACTGCTGCCTCCTCACACCCCCAGTGCTCTGCTCTTTGCCTTACCTGGCCTAATATTTACATTCAGCTAATAAGCCTCCTAACATACAGTAACATCTCCAGTATAACTCAGTCCCATCCTTGTCCCAGGCTGCTGAGCCAACCCCACTGTGCTGCACTAGAGCTGGGCTGGCTGCTTCACCCTGTCTTTGCACCCTTCTCTGGGGCTGTTGGTCTTTAAAGAGCTTTAAACAATAGGTCCAAAGAAATCGTTAAAGCATGCAGATGTTTCCTGTTGTGTGTGTGTCCCATACCAAAATACTGTAAAAAACGGGGGAGAACCGTGGTGCTGGCTTGGTTTGTATTTATGCTGCTCAGCCCTCTCAGCTGCCTGTGTAACGCACATGAGTGTATGCATGAGTGAGCTTTGCCCTTGGTCTGAGCACACACACCATCCAGGAGCAGAAAGGACCATATTTCCTGGGAGATCCGCTGCTGAGGGAGCACTGAGATGTTGCCTGAAGCAGTTAATTACCAGTGTGCAGGGGAGATTTGCCTGGGTCTAAACAGGGGGGAGAGCCACGCTTCTGGCAGTGAGGTAAGAAGGATTGTCAAGGGGGTATGTCTGGAGTCCTGATGACAGTTGCAGGGTAGAAACTATGCTTCTGCTTAAAGCAAATATTTTAGGAATGTCCTTCTCTGTTTTCCTGTCTTCCTCCCCCCCCCCCAGTGTCTGCTGAGAACTTGAAGAAAAGCTTAAATGTGACAAAAGAACAGATTTTTTGAATGTGCAATGTAATATTCTGAACTTCCCAGCTGATACAGATGAGAATGACAAAACTGGGGGAAAAAATTATAATATCCTTTTGCTCTTAGGAAGAAAAATGTTTCAGAGTGGATGTGAGCTATGGCAGAAGGGACTCGTGGTCAGCAAAGTCTGCAGAGAGAGAGAGGGAGAGAGTAGAAGGGTCTGTTATGTGGGAAAAGGCCTTTCTGTTGTGGTGCAGACCACAGAGTGTTCCTCTGCAGCTGTGGGGGGTTCTTGCAGTGCTGCAGGGATGCTGTTTGTCGTCAGCAGGGGATCCCTGTCATTCTGAGTCTCCTTGACAACTTTGGCCAAAGGGATTGCTGCTCTGTTCAGTTGTCTAAAAGTGAGTTACCTGACTGTATTGCTGAGGTTTCTGGACTGATTCAAGGTTGGTGGTTTGCTGGGAGTTCTGTGTGCCTGCCAAGGGCACTCTGAGGTGCTGGGTGTTACAGTGTTGTGATGGGCTTTGAGCAGCTGGGGCTATACCATGAAATTGCTTTTGCAGGAGGTGCTTACAGATGTGTGCCATGAGGCTGCCATCTTGCCTGTGAGGTGGAGCATAAGCAAGATGATGCTTCTTTGCCAGCTGCATATTCCTTCATTTTGCCTTTGGCGTAGAAGGTATAAGTGTCACCCAAATGCTGAGCAGATTAGGCTGGGTTCATGTCAGCATCATGGTCTGGTGACAGTGGCATCTGTGCTACTGCTGAAACCTTTGAGTAGAGAGGAAGTACAGATGAGGCTGAATGTTGCGTACTCTGGTTTGTTGCTTATTCTGATGTTTTCTGCCTGATGTTTGGTTTATGGTCCTTGACTTCAGGGTTTCACAGCTTTGTTAAGGATGCCAAGACACAATATGAGAAGTTGCAAATGATGTACTCAGACACAGAGGACCTCTATACTGTACTGGGCCAGTACTTTCTGTTTGACCCCCAGAAACTGGCTGTTGATAGCATCTTCATAGAACTGAGTAACTTTAGAAACAGGTTTCTGGTGAGCAAGATGTCCTTTTCTCCTCTTAATTCTGAGGTGTTCCCTTCATTGCCCAGATGTGCCATTTTCTTACTCCTCTTCCAAAGAGGGTTGTTAACTGCTTTTGTGTGGTTTTTTTTCCCCTACCCAACCGTACTGCAGCCCCTAAGCAGCTGTTCCTCCTGTTCTGCAGTGAGCTGTCACAGAGAATCAGAAGCAGCATGATACAGATGATATGCCATGCAAAGCTCATGAAAGAGGAGGCAGAGAAGAAGCAGCAGGAGTGACAGCAGCGGGAAGAACTGGTAGACATGAATGCAGGCCTGAGATACAATTGGGTGTTTGGGACAGCAGACGGTTTGGACTAGATGCAAAGCTCTACTAATAATGTGTGTGGAGAGCTACAGGTGAAGAAAGAAATGCTCTGCAGCTGAATTCCCAGGGGTGGAGGCTTGGGACAACATGAGTGGGACAGGTAGACAGGGACAGGGACAACATGAGTGGGACAGGGGTGGAGGCTTAGGACAACGGGAGTGCAAATTACTCTCTTCTTTACTGAGGGGGTAAGTCCTGAGAGCAGCAATTAGCAGGTTTGCCTACAGAGCTTTAAACTTAGGTGTTGGACAAGTCATATCTTCAGTGATAGGCAAAGCCTACTAAGGTACAGAGAACATTGCCAAACCTAAGGGCCTTCTTAAGAGGCTTTTTGCCTATATAAAATGCAGCAAATTGCACAACACAGCAAAACCCTGTATGGCCATTCAGTGCTGTAGTCCTGCATTCTGTCTCCTCCCTTGTTTTCTTGGGATGCCTTGTTTTCGGTGTAGTGTCAGAGCTCTACTCCCCCTTCCCAAATGCAGGCGTCTGGTGTTAGGCTCCTCTATTGCAACCACATACATTTCAGATTTCTTTACAAATGTGTTTTCAAAGGGGGGAGGAGGAGAGGCCATAAACAGTCTTATGAGCTTTCCCAGTGCTGTAGCTGGAACCTGGGCGTCCCTAAAGCAGTGACACAGCCTCTGTGGGCTAGCCTAGCGATGACTGTGCGGACTCAGGTTGCTCATTCATCACCCCATCTGTACCCTTACCTCAAAGTGAGTGAATCCTACAATAGCAGGTACTCCTGCACCAAAGCTGTCCAGCTTTCTGGGAGAAGAGCGGACCTGGCATCCCTCCTGACGCTGCCCAATGAATGGCAAAACCATGTTCTGATGTTACTGTTGTCCACTTTCCTTTCTAGCTCCGTGCACGCTCAGGGACATGGATGTAGATCTAACCCTGTCACTTTGTAATAAAACAGCTATTTCCTTCACCTTTTTGCAATGTTACCTGTTACATTAAGATGTTAATGAGTTTAAGGTTGGAAGCTTCCTGAACCTGTAGCTGCTGTAGACACAGACCTGAAAGCTTACAGAAGTGACAAGTGACCTGTCTCAGCATTTGTGATTAGTCTGAATTCAGCCTTCTGTGTGGTCCAGGAGGTTAATGTGACTCTGCGAGTGCCCTGTACTGTCCCCACTGCATGGACTTTTTTCTCCCTTAGCCTGCTCCCCGCTACCAGATGCATTCTTCCCTTCCAACATACGGACTCAATTACTGTCCCTCTCTCTTGATTTCCTGCCTCTCTGGGTTTCCTGAAACACTCCCCCTCCTCCTGGCAGCTTGAACTCCCGCAGTGAGATGCTTTGCAAGCTCTCCTATTCCTCCCTCCCACTGCTTTGCTGCCTCTGACAAGGTGGTCCTGATCCAGAGCACACACAGATAAGGCTGCAGACCCACACTGTTGCTATAGCTGAGTCCCAGAACCCCAAGGGCTTGGCTTGCCACAGCAAAACTAGCCAGCCCGCTAAATGCATGCTCAGTGTCTAGTAGGGTTGTGTCCCAGCTCCTCCTGACAGAGGTCCCCACCCTGCTTCATCATCGTTCCTAGACTATCCTGTAGTTTTCAGCCAACTGCTTTATTTGCAAGACTTGGGGTTTTTTTTCCCGTTCCGTTCTGAGGCCATGGCTTCCTGAGCCTCTGCGCTTTGAAAGGAGCATCAAACTGCTCTGGGTTTCTCTTGGGTGCTGTTTGGCTTCCTTCCCGGAGATGTACTCCTGCAGAAAATGTATATGTTATGGCTTCTGCCTTTAAAAGCATGTGAAGAGAGGAGATGGAGCCCTGTCTTCTGTTAGTGGTTCTCTCAACCCCTGCCTGCTGCTCTGGGGGAGCCTCAGGCACTGCAGCATTGGGGTGCTGGAAATCTTAAGAAATCTGAGCTTGTTCAAGGGGCAGGGGGAGGTGGAAACAGTTAAATCGTGGAAATGGTTAAATCACACAAATTAACAAGTTAATGATTTCCATCCCCTTGCTGGCATGTTTCAGTTTTCAGAAGGGGGTCTGGCCAGCAGCTGTGCCAGCAATTGTAGCTCAAGAAGAGTATTTTCTTTCTGTGTCAGCTTTCATCCACAGCCCCTTTGGGTTCCCCTGGCTCCTGCAGATGCCAGGGTTTCCAGGGCTCCTGCTGCTGTGAGTCACTGTGTCTGTTTTCCCTCCTGTACCTGGTGATGGAGTTAGACGATGAGGCAGGATGGAAGTGGCACTGTTTGCCCCCTGCTTGCTTCCGGCCCCATCCTTCCCCCAGCAGAGGAGAGATGCTTTCCCAGGATACAAGTGACTCAGCAGCACTTGCAAATGGAAGGAAAGGCTGCACCTCTGAACCCAGGAGTGCAGGGGAGCAACTTAAGGTACAGCTTGGGGGAAGACCCAACAAATAAATACCTGTGGCTGTGCAGTCCTGTAATCAGCTTCAGATGTAGGAGCCTTATTGCATAATAAGGTTTATGTATTGTGAGAGAGAGATATTATATATTGTATAATAAGCTTTATTATAGCAAGCCTGGACACTGTGTTCCCTCATCTAAGGTCACTGAGCCCCAGCAACAGGCACGTGGGAATGGGTTGTTTCTGTGCTGTTGTGTGAGCTTCCCCTCAAGGGATAGTGTCCGTTCTCTCCTGGACCACTTCCCACGCGAGGAGCAGTAACTGCTTAGGGTCTCCGGAGTCTGAGAGCCCTGTTTGCCCAGCACCCACAGAGCCTTTTGTGTGAGACCTGACTAAACCCAGTACTGCTTTGCTTACCCACAGCAGGAATGCATTTGTTGAGCTCTGACATCAGGAGCATCACCTTAAATGTGTAACACCTCCCTAACTTCCTACTTACCTTCTCCAAATGCCCTTTCCTATTGCAAGCAGCAGTGGAAGCATGGAAAGGGAAAAGCCCAAACTTCTCAAATCAGGTAAAGTACCAAGGGTTTTTAGAAATCCTTGAGTACGCTAAAGCTGGAGGGGCAGTAACTGAAGCACAGAGGTGAGGCAGGGACCCTAACCATCAGTGTCACAGCACCCTTCCTCAGCCTTCCTGTCCCTTTGTCTGGCTTGGGCTGAGTTCAGTCTGATGTTCCCATTGGGCCACCACCCTGTCTCATCCTCAGAGACCCTTTGGAGCAGTGCAGACCCTCCACTTGGGCTTGGCACAAGTGGATGGGTAAGGGTAAGAAACTAGAAAGCCCTAAGAGATGCCAGTGGCTTACTGCTGTCACTCAAACCTGCTCTGGAAACTGAGAGCCCCCACAGGTGAATTTGGACTGGTTTGCTCCGAGGAGCATCTCTGCCAGCCAAAGTCCCAGTGCTGTGGCCCTCCTAGGAGCTCCCCAAGGCTCTGGTGACTTGTGGGGTGTATACCTGCACCCTCCGTCCTTACAGCCCCCTTCACTAGCCCCAAGCCCGGGCCTGGTAGCCAAGTTTCACGGCCCAGCTCCCCCCCGCTCGCCGGGCTGGGGCGCTGGTGTTGCCGGCAGGTGGCAGCCTGTGCGGGCGGCACGCGCAGCCTGTCGCAGAGGTTTAACGGGATTGCGCAGCTCCGGGTTTCTCCGGGAGCCGTTGTCACGGGAACGGCGACCTGCGGCGAGCCCGAGCGCCCGGCGTTAACCCCCTCGGTGCCGCGCCGCTGGGAGGCTGCGGTGAGTGCGCTGGGCCTGCGGCCCCCCCCTCCCCCCGCTCCGGCTCCGCAGAGGCAGCGGGAACGTGCAGTTTGTTGTGGGCTGGGGGGTTAATGGCGTTTTAAAATCTGCTTCTGTGATGAACGAGCACAGGGCTGTGCCGGGGGGGGGGGCAGGGACGGGGATGGGGTGCAGGGGAGCTCAGACTCCTGCCTGGGTGTCCTGGCCCTCTCGTTTTCAAGCTTGGGAGAATCCCACACCGACAGGGGACGATAGGCAAGGATGGGTGCGGTGTCCCAGATTCCCAGCTTGGGAGGCGGGGGTGGAATGTCCTACCAGTGCCCGATCCCAGCACATCTCATCCTGTGCTGTGGCTCGGGCACCTCCTCTGGGTCTGTGGCTGGACAGGAGAGGGCATCAAAAATGCACTGCCACGGGGGGGGGGCGGGGGGGGGTGTGGCAGCACATGTGTCACCCCTGCACATGGCTCCCTGAGGGGGGTGACACCCCTGTTGCTAAGGAGGGTGAGCAGCTGAGGCCAGGCTAATCTCCTTAGTGGCCTGAGCACCATCACGGGAGTGAAAGGGAGATTAGAGGGCAGGGTGGCATTAGCAGCCTGGGGGGATGCTCATTGGAGAGGTGCAAGGAGACAACTGAGCCATTGAGCCAAGCAGAGAAGGAGAAGACCCTGGGGGAGATCAGCGGAGGAGCTGGAGAAGCCTCCATTAGCAGCAAAAAACCCAACAGCTGGGATCTCTAAAGAAGCAAAAGGCTTTAGACAGCATGCCCAAAAAATCCTGGCGGAGCCAGCCCCCACCCTCCTCCCCAAGAGAAACGTGTTGCCAGGCAGTCTGGGTCCTAATCCGTTCCCTTCCATTCAGAGCGGGGGAGGTGGATGCCTTCCCACCCCCATCATACCCATGGGGCACACAAACATTCTCTCAAAGCATATACAGAGTGAAGATCTGCTGGATTTTACCCCATACCTGAAACATGGAGGAACAGGACATGGAATATTTATTGTCTCTTTCCCTGATCCATCTGTGGCAGAGCAGGGTGTGAGGCTGCTGCTCACAGAGCCACTGTGAAGGAGTCCAGATGCAGGGCTCCGTTCCCTGTTCCTGCCACATCAGTGTCACAGGGTCCTGTGTTTTCTTTGCAGGTGGCTAGTGGGGCTGGAGCGATGGATGTTTTACAGGAAGCTTTGCAGTCCAGCAGCCTGTCCCACTGGAGCTGGGGAGTGTGGCAGGGTAGGTGCTGCTCACCAGGCTGGGCCACTTCTGCACCTCTTCCCACAGGGAGCTCTGCGGCTGGTAAGGGAAGGAGAAAGATGGTGCCTACTACTTGTACTTGGTGTTTGTTCCTTCCTCTCAGCTGTCAAGGAAACCATGGCATGGTTCACATACCCAGCTGGTATTGCTGCAGTTGCTGACATGTTACGTTCTTTTAATCCATATTCAAAATAGCTTTTCCAGTCCTCCATTTGTGCTGGCTTACACAGCACCTTTTGCTGTGCACTCCCACCTGCCATCGTCTGTTCTTCTGCCCAGGGATGTGGACCAGGATGCCAGACTTTTCCTTAGAATTATAGTCATATAATGGTTTGGGTTGGAAGGGACCTTTAAAGGCGCGTCTAATCCAAACCCCCTGCAATAAGCAGGGATATCTTCAAATAGGTTAAGTTGCTCAGAGCCCTGTCTGACCTGACCTTCAGTGTTTCCAGGGATGGGGCATCTACCACCTGTCTGGACAACCTGCTCCATGTTTCACCACCCTCATCATAAAAAACTTCTATCTAGTCTGAATCTACCTTCTTTTAGTTTAAAAACCATTACCCCTTGTCCTGTTGCTACAGACCCTACTAAAGTCTTCTTCCAGGCTGAGGAAGCAGACTCATACCTTTTACATCGATGAGTGTCATCAAGACGGGACTGTTACACTTCTGCGAGAAAGGCTTCCAAAGAGCTTGAAAGAATCGAGGTGGTTGGGGGATATATGGAGATACCCCCAGTGCCAGCAGCTATAAGAAAAGATAGAAAGAAGGGACTTGTGCCATGTTAGGCACAAGTAGAGAGATCAGGAGGGTTTGGAAAAGGAGACAGCTTGGAAACAGGTTCAGGAATGACAGGGTTTGAGGCAAGCAGTGTGAAGAAATGTTAGAGCAGCTTATGCACTGTTGAAAGTGGTCCCTGTATGGGAGATTCTGTGCAGAGGGGATGTGATATACTCACGGTGGAAAAGAAAGCAAAGAAAAACAGGACTCAAAGCGGGAGTGAGGACACATGGTGCTAGATCTGTGCCACAGAAGTGGCCGTGAGCCAGTGACCAGACTAGAAGAGTGGGGGAGGAAGATCTCTCAGCCAAGCATTTGGAAAAAGGAAACGAGAGTAGAGATGTAAAAGAGACAAAACTACAACTTTTCTGTTTCACATATAGGAGGAGGAAGGTCAGAAGTGTGGAGAGAAACCTCCAACTCCGTTCCAGCAGCCTACGGTAGCAGTGGGATGTTTGTTCATCTTTTACATGCAGAGAAGGGCAGGGACTTAAAGTACTTTAACAGACTCTTCTGCCTTTTGGCTTCAGTAGGGTCCAAGGCTAATGCGTGGTTAGCGTAGCCTTGCTGCCCCTTGCTTGGTGTCTGCGTGGCAGACATGTCTTGGTGCTGTTGGACACACAGGGTGCCCACGGTCCTCCACAGGTAATGGGACCATGGCTGTGAGCGGCTGCAGCCCAAAACCTGTAGGTACGTATGACCTATGTGCAGCACCATGCATGCTCCCGTACACCACCTCGGCTGTTGATGACAACATGTCCTGTGTCCCATTGACATCCCCCTGATTTGGTTTCACCCCTCTGGCCCTTTCCCAGAGGACCACTGTGTGCTCTGATCGTAGGAAGCTCTCCTGCTGTAATCAAAACCCTAAGAGGACTCTCGCTGCCTTTGCAGCTATTTCAGACCCAGCTTCCCTTGGAGGGGGAGGATTTCCCTTTCCACACCTGCAAAAACAAGCAGCCCTGGCTCAGTGCCTACAGGGTGTAAGGGCCAAGAGGGCTGCCCTTATGCCACGCTCACAGGGGTAGGAGCTGGGGAGCGGGGTCTATTTACCAGGCACATGAGCCTGAACTCTGCCTGTTACTGTGGGATTTCCTTGCCCTACCCTCTGGGTCTTCCCCCTTTTTGCTCTTTTCAGAAGCTGATTTCAGTGCAGTGTGGTGTCTGTGTGGTCCTGTTGTGATTTAACCCCAGTGGGCAGCTAAACACGACGAGCCACTAAATGGCTGAACACACCTGCCTGCTGGTGGAAAGTGGTGAACTAATTCCTTATTTTGCTTTGCTTGCACACTCAGCTGTTGCTTTACCTGTTAAACTGCCTTTGTCTCAACCCTTACCCTTCTAGTTCTGCCCCCCTTCCTGCTGGGGGGAGTGAGCAAGCAGCTGTGGAGGGGGCTGAGCTGCCCACTGGGGTTAACCCACACCAGGTCCCAAGCCTGTGCTGGTTTTGGCATTGCCACGGCGTGCCCTGAGTATGTGCGTTTGTGGAGGGTCCTGCTGGAGCTGGTGCTTCTCCAAGTCCTCCTCCCCATGAACCTCCTGTCTGATGCTTTGTGGTCCCCAGGAGCTCTCCCAATGGGACATATTGTCTTTCTCCATCACCAGTTGTCAGGCCATTTCTCCATCCCTCGTCACGGCTGCCAAGGAAGACAGGAGCTCAGCATGTGAGCCTTGTCAGCTCTGAGCTCTGACTCCTGTCCTGCCCTGGCAGCTGTGTCTATTCAGCCTTGAGCAGCTCCATCCCTAGACTGTAAAGGAATGGGAAAAGCCACTGGGCTTCTGCTTAATAGCTTAAAGGACCCGTTGTGGGGGAGCGAGGTCAGCAAAAGGGGAGTGCTGCAGCCAGCTCATTGAGGAAGGCGTGCGGACCACAGCAGGGCACGTACACAATAGCTCAGTGTCCTTCTCCAGTCTGGCTCAGTGCTTGTCCTACCCTCAGAGCTTCAGCCACATGATTCAGAATTGGTTTGTGGTTGGAGTAATTCAACTAGTGTCCTTTTCTGTCACCTCGATGTCATATGTATGCCATCTGCTCCCCACCACACAGCAAGTTAAGGCAGAAAATGAATCACAAATTACACTGCTGACCAGGCATCTAAAGGAAAGAGAGCAAGGGCTGAGCCAGGCTGGATGCAAGGGGACTCTTCTTTCTCAGACAGGATGAAGCTGTGGTGCACAGAGCATACATGTTACCCCTTGTCCCATTGCTCAGGCTGTTGCCTGGTTTGTGGGACAGAAGATGATGATCACCTTTAGCCCAGGTAGTGCTAACCCAAACTGAGCCAGGAAAGCAGGGCAGGCTGAAGCTTTTGCCAGTCGGTGCAATCATGCCAGGGCAAAAAATCTGTGTATCATGGGAGGAGGCAGTAATTTCTGAGTCTTCCTCAAATGTTTTGCCAGTTTTCTGTAAAGCCACTGCAATCTCAAATCAGATCTGCTGGGAATGACCAGAAGTAGTATATTTGGGCATGGGTTTCCAGCCCAAAGATCCCTTGGTCAAGCCAG
Source organism: Falco rusticolus (assembly GCF_015220075.1). NCBI lineage: Eukaryota > Metazoa > Chordata > Aves > Falconiformes > Falconidae > Falco > Falco rusticolus. Next base: position 20,346,783 of record NC_051194.1, read on the forward strand.
AAGTCCTCATTGCTCAAAATACTATTAATGTTCAGTAGCTCTGGAGTTTTCCATTTGTCCTGCTGCTGATGACGATGGCATAAGAAGCCATTTGATAAAGCCCACCTTGATTTCCAAAGGGGTCTCTTGCAGTCTCTTAAGGAAGCTAAGCTCCTGTGGGATGAGAGGGGAGATTCCTACCAAACTGCTAACCCATTATTTTAACAGGCTAAAAGGCAGGGGGAAAGGTACATCAGGAAAACTGTGAGTAATAGGAGTATTTCTGACAATATTTCGGTAGTCAAAAACAAAAGACTAACTGTGAAGGGGCTGCAGAGGGACCTTACTGGGTGCTTGGTGGCTTATAGCATCTTGAAGCGGCTGTCTTACCCTGTGTGCCTTTTCCTTTTAACATCCATGGGGATTCTCTGAGCTGTCTGTTACTACTTGGAGTGAAACATGGGATGTGTGGGGTGTCCGTGGCTGAAGTTAAAACCCAAAAGCTCCCTCTGAGATCTAGAAGTCCCTGGGAAAGGAAGGAGAAGAGGGAAAAGCAACCACTGCAGTGGCTTTTTTTGTTTTAAATGTGCTGCGCTGCCTGCAGTTCTGGCTCCCCTGCCTGAGGAGGGCCACCATGAGCTAGGTAAGGTTGCAGAGGGAGGGAGCAAGGGTAACCGGATAGACATGGAGCTGCTTAATTCAGAAAAGGAACATGGAGGAGGCATATGAAATTATACACTGGAGATGTTTGTGTCTCTTCTGTGAGAGCTTGAATGAAGCTGGGAGGGGCAGGCTTAAATGCCAAGCTGTAGTTTCACAGCCCTCCTCTTTACAGGATGTTACAGATGCTTATGGTTTATATGGGTTAAAAAAAGCAGCTGAATACATTTATGGAAGAAAAAGGTGGGAGGATGTGAGAAAATTCACTGGTTGAAAAAGATGAGAGAGTGTCAGCGGGGGCATGAGGGAGTTCTTGGAGCAGAGGTGGAGGGAGGGAGCAGTCTCCTGGGTTCATGCTGTGCTGCGAAGGGGTTTGGTCTGGGCGAGAGCCGGGCTGCGGGAGGAGCGTGGCTCTGCCCAGAGGAGTGAGAAACTGCTGCTGCGGGTTGGGGCTCGGGGGAGGGCTTGGGGGATGTGGGAGAGCCTGGGTGCAGGGCGAGCGCCTGGGGAGAAGGGGCTGCTGGATCAAAGGAGGGTTTGCAGAGAACAGAGGACAAGCGGTGCATTGAGTACAGACTCCTGCTTTCTTTCAGCTCTCTCTAGCTACACTACAGTCCAGCTGGCAGCTGGGGGGACATCTCTCACCCCCCCCTGCTTTCTGCTGTAGCCCCGAGGGGATCAGTGCACAAAGCCTGGCAGCTCTGAATGCTCCCTGTGTTGTCTGAGCAAACCAAATGCTTCATCCCCACTCACTGCAGGACAGAGATGGGAGGGCAGTTCTCATGCAACCCAGCAGCAGCAACCTGAGACTACCCGTAGGCGCTGACCCACCAGCAGCACCCACACAGTGTCCACACATCAGGGTCCAGCACCAAAAAATGCCCGCCCTGCCAGCAGACCTGGAAGGGGAAGGGAGATGGTCGATGTCTGGGTTTGGAGTCAGTCCCTTCCCGGCCAGGCTCTGTGCGTGATCTGTCTGCATCAGACCCGCTGTGCACAGGGCAGAAGTGCTGCCCTAGCTGTCTTCTGTGCACAGCCCACGTTTCTCTTCCTTTTCTGGTTTGTGCGGGTGGAGGAAATACCCAGAAGTGATGTCTCCTGCCTGCTGCACTGCTGGTCAAAGGGACTCTGTGTGGGGCTGTGTCTGGGGAGTGGGGCAGGGAGAGGCAGATGCAACAAGGAGAGGTGAGGGGCAGTTTTGGGGGTGAGAGAGTGAGAGAGGGGTGCTGGGTTTGTGCTGGCTATTTAGCAGGGTTTGCAAAAGTCTTGTAAATCCTGTGCAGGAGCCTACAACTTCTCTCCTTTGCACAGTTTCCTTTGTCTGCCCTTGGTATTTCAGGAGCTAGGGTGACAACATGAAAGGTTTTCAGTCCTGAAAGAGTTAATTTCTCAAGCCTGCAGTGTCTGGGCGGTAATTCAGCTGCTACTTTATATTCCTGAGCAGGTCTCCTCCCTTCTGCTGTCCCCTCCCAATCGTAAAAATACATTTTGTGAGACACTGAAGGCAGGAGCTTGTGCAGGCAGTGCTGCGTGGCTGTGCCGGTGCCTGCCTGTGGCTGTGCCGGTGGTGGTGCTCAGCCGGCCACGCTCATCCTGTGCCCTCTTCCACTGAGTGCCCTAGTGCCGGCCGGTGCTCTGCAGCTGCTCTAATTCAGGGATGGTGTCTTGAGTGTAACGTCATGAGCTGGATGAGCTTGGGCTTTAAGCTATAAAGGCTTCTTAAGGGTAGTTGCTCCCTGAGCCTTGTTACTGGGACACCAGTGTTTGGCTGCATCTGGAAGGCAATGCCGGGCGTAAAGGTATAAGGCCAAAGTGCAGAGCATGGGGGGATTTGGGGGGCTCAAGTTCTCTGCCAGCACAACCCCACAAGAGCCTGGCAGGCAGTATCCTCCCTTACACTGCCGCTGTCCTCTCCCACGGGCTGTGCAGGGGCCTCCTAAGGAGGGGTGTCCTGAGGTCTGGAGTCCCAGCCGGGTCATGGTGTTGCCTGTCAGGAGCTACGCCTGCTCTCTCAGGAAGGGGGGAAGACAGGTGGTTGCCTGAACCCTTAATGTGGTGCATTTTGCAGCCCGTGACCTCATGGTGGGAACTTCTCGATTCCCCAGTATCCTGAGGTCAGGTAGCTCCTCCAGCTCAGCCAGCTGTGGCCACTGCCACAGAAGAAGGTGGTCTGTACCAGAGGTGGCCTGAAGGTGCTTCTCCCCTGTTTTTAACGATGCCTTGTTTTCAGAACCAAGCAAAACCAGCAAAGCCTGCGAAATGACAAGAGATGGAGGCATCATTGAGGAGACGGTGGTGATCATCAGCTGCTCGAGCTAGACATTGCCCCTGGATAAAGGCAGAGCACTGCTGGACCTGCGAGAGCTTTCAGTAAGTAAAGTTTCATTCTGGGATCTGTGCATGGCTATGAAGGATAATTTATTTTCCTTCTTGCTCTTGGGGCTGTTTGTGCCATTTTGTGTTGTTTTAGCTGTCCTGTCTGATCTTTAGTCTGTCCCTGGAGACAACTGAAGGGTCAAAGGCTTCAATCAAAGGGAACAACATCATCTGCAGTTCTCGTGCTGGAGCACACTGGGCAGAAAGGCAGGGACAGAGTAAAACCACAGCCCTCCCTGCACGTGGATCAGTGCTGGGGTACCAAAGCAGGGACCCAGGGTCTTGTCTTGCAGGGTGCTGGCTCTTGGTGCAATAGTTTACAGTGGGGATGGTTCTGCCCCAGCTCATGCATTCTAGGCATTGAGTTGTTTTCTTGTTCTAATTTAAAATATTTGTAATGTTGAAGTCATGGAGTGATCCATAACAGCCCAGCATCATCTGGGACCAGCATGCAGCTTGGCTGCTGTCACTTCCCTGCAGGAGGAGGAGGCCAACTGATCCCAGCCCAGGTACGAGCTGGGGTACCAGGAGTGTAGAGAAAGAAACAGAGTGGCTGGGAATGCTCTTGGAGAGAAGGCAGGTTGGCATTCTCTGGTCTGTGAGAGCCACCCAGGGAGGGGCGAGCCAGCACTGGCAGTGCAGCAGGGTCTGGGGACCTTTCAGTATGGCTGGGGTGACCCAGCACAGGGCTTCCTGTGAGAGCTTGTGCCTGCCTGAGCACTACTGGGAGCACTGTCCCTCCTGGGGTCACACCAAGGCTTTGCAGCTTTTAGTTTTAGTGCACTTTTATGTTCAATAATAATACAATTCTACTTTTTGTAGCACTTCAGGAGTTCCTGGGGCCTGTTATCACATCACAGGTTGGAAGCACTAATACAAAGCTGGGCTTGCTTAAGAGAGTGTGTTCTCCTGTGCCAGGTCAGCCCGGCAGCCCTGTGTGGCACGTGGCACGGCCACCAGTCCCATCATGGCAGCAGCTGCGCACGGCAGAGCTCTTTGTGCAGGGCACAATGCCTGCTCACTGCTTCAGATGCACTTCGTGTCTATTATCTCGCTGCTATCCCAGGTGCTCGGCTCCAGCATGCAAACTCGGTGGTGCATGAATCGGAGAGAATAACAGCGAGCAAGCGGCTGCAGATGGGCCCTGGGGAAGAGGTAGGTGCATGCCTGCATACATGAGGTTTGTGCCTGAAAGAGAAAAACACTGATTGTAGAGGGGAGAAGAGTTGCCCCAGTTCAGCATTGAGCAGCTGGTTGGGCAGGATGGTGCTGGTTGTGGTCCAGGGACTCCCCACACTCAAACCTGGCTAACCAGGAGCCCATTAGAACCAGGAAGGGATGAGGAAGTAAAAAAGGGCAGGTAGGATAATTAAGCCAACGGTCACTCTGCCTGGGGCATCAGACTGCTCATTGAGGGGCCAAGAGCTGTGCCACCCCCATGTCAGGGTGATGGCGGGCTCTGCCAGTCCGGTAAGTGCAGGTAGGAGTTGCCTTTGTACAGCCAAATGCCTGTGGCAGCATTTAGCAGCCCTGGAAAGCTGCAGGATTGAAAGAGAAATTGGGATGCATGAGCTGCACCTGGGCCAGCCTGACGCCTTACCTGAGAGCTTTTATTTTCCTGTCACAGTTCCCTTAATATAAAGACTTTTTTCATGTCTTTGCAGTTGTGGGCAAGTTGTGCTCTGGTAGCACTGTGTTATCATGACAGTTTGTAAGTACAAAAGATGGAGAAATAAACACTCTTTTTGGTATGAAAACATGGTCTTGCTTCCATATCATAACTCTGCTGGTGCAGAGACAAACCTGGAGCCTTGTGGTGCTGAGCCACAGGGTCCTCATCCAGGCTGGGGTGGGCAGCTGGAGCAGCACTGCGGTTGCCTGCAGTGGGCTGGGTGCTGCCACCACTTCCCAGGAGGTGGCTGGAAGTCCTGTTCTCACCACAGCAAATCCACATTGGCAAACCTGGTCTGAGAGCCCAGGCGTGGAGTGGGCTCGGGGGTGGAGGTGTCCCCCCTGCCCAAATGTCACCCAGCCTGAAAGCCAGGTAGTTGGGGGATCTGGCAAGGACAGGAGCCCCTCTCACTGTCCAAATACTGTGATGGATATTTCCCAGGGATAAAACAGTAAGCAGAGCCCTGGTCACACCACTTGAGCCTTTCTTGTCCCCAAAGGTGTACATACATGTGTGTCAGCTCTGTTACAGCAGTGTCTGTCCAGGTGACCCCCATGGAGGGGTCCTCCTGCCCTTGCTGTCATGTGAGTAGCACCAGCCAGGCCACCAGCTGAATTTAGAGGTCAACCGAGCCAGAAATCGGCCAGCCTGCGTTCCCCGCTGCTCTGCTGGGAGGAAGGACAGTTTCTCCCAGATGGCCACCTTGGAGGGACAAATGCTTTGCCACGTGCTGGTAGCCCTGTTTTGGTGGTACAGGAGGAATTCATCCTTGCAACTGGATCTGTGCATGGGGCTGGAGCCAAGGGTGAAAGCCTGCATCCCTTGTGCATGGACAGCCAAGCCCTGGCTGTGTTCCTCATCCTGGGGCCAAGTGCGTGTTGCAGCAGTTTAGAGTCCTGCTGGCATCTCATGGTAGGTACCCCATGGGCATCTGAATCCCTCTGTGGTCAGCTCCATCCCCCCTGCCCTAGGCAGCACTGCCTTTACCTTCTGCCTGTGCTAGGGAGCAGCCTCTGCTCCACTCCCTGGTGCCGTGGTTTAGAAAGATGGTGGTGGGACATCACCAAGGGGGTCCTGTGTATCCCCTGGAGCTGCTCCAGCCTCTCCTGCTACAGCAAGCTGCCACCAGTACCTCCTCCCCCTCCTCAGTCCTCCTCCCTGCCTTCCCCATCCCCCCCATGGGCATGGTCTTGGGAGGACATGGCCATCAACCAGTTCTGTGTGTCAAAATGTCTCTGCCTCTTACCCAGCCCCTTTTCCTCTTCAAGGTGTCCCTGTTGCTGCAGCAGGTGTGGGATGGGGCCAGCCACCAGCACTGACTCCATGGAGCTTTCAGGAGCTGGTCCCCACAGGCATGGACACACAGGGGACTGCTGGGATAATTTAAAAATGAGGGCAGAGACCTGATTATTGCCCTAGTTTGTGTCAAATTTCAGGGGTTTTGGTTTGGGGTTTTTTTTTAGCATACTTTTATAAGCTCATCAATGACAAGTTGCTAACTGGGGAGTGGGAGGCCTGTATTATTGTCCTGTGAAAATGGGAAAAAAAGAGGCAGGATAAAATAATTGTCTAAAATTGGCACTTGGCCCAACCAGAGAGACCAGGGGGATGCAGGAAAGCCAGGCTGGGGTGGCCTCAGAGAAGCCATGGGGCTGATACTTAGGGGGTGGGCACATCCCAAAGCTCTGCAGGGGTCAGCAGAGACCTCATGAGCTTCAGCAGGGAGAAGTGCTGCATCGCCCTGGGGTGCTGCAGCGGTGGGGGAGGATAGCTGGTTTCTGACAACATGAGGCACCCACCAGCATCACGTAGAGCAGTGGGCTCCAGATTTTTTGATTGCACACACACACACACACACCCCGCTACATTTATTGGTGTATAAATAACCTGCATGTACTGCTGGGCTAATATGTACACTGTAAACCACAAACTAAAACAGAAATTTAAAAATAATAGGGTAGAGATTAAAACCCCACTATTTTAAAAGGGGGGGTGGTAGTCCCGGGGTATTTTATTTATTAACAGTACAAAAAGTATTTTCTTCCTGCACCCCGGTGGACTATCATGCATTCTGCTTTGGGAACCATGGGATCAGAGGGAGCCAACCCAGCCTCTTTCCCCATCTGGCACCCACAGGCCCCTTCCCCATGGTCACCTTTTCCCCGCCCTCCGGATGCTGCCCTACACAAAGCAGCTTTGTCTGCCTCTTTCTCTTCACCTCCTCCTGTCTGGCAGCCCTCCTTCCCACCCTGGCACCTGTCCCATCTCCTTCTGCAGTGCAAGGACCCTCCTTCTCTATTTATCTCTGGGGAGGGGGGTCCAAGCCCTATTGTTGCCCCATTGCAGCTCGCAGGGACACCCCTGGCTGTGCCCTGTCCAGAGGCGAGGGGGAGGATGGCAGGAACTCCACCCCACCAGCCCTGGCACCTCTCCACACCCTGGGGACCTGTCACACAGCTGCCACTGGGGTGAGCAGTGGGCACTGCTCCCCAAAGCCCTGTGACGCCAGGGTGGCACAGGGGGGCCCTTTCCCTCTTCCGTGGCATGGCTTTACCAACTGCTTTCCCTTCCCTGTGTCAGCAGGGCTGTGTTGCTTGGGGTTCACCCAGGAAGGCTCCGCCAAACCCCCATGTGTTGTGAGCCCTGTGGGAGAGGAGGGGAAGTCCCCAGGATGAGTTTCTGTTTCCCAGCCTGAAACCAGCAGTGGCTTCCAAACCTTGGCCAGCAGGATGTGCCTGGCACCATGCCACCCATGTCTTTGTCCCCTGCAAGGAGGACATGCCCCAACACGGCCGTCCCCAGTCCCATTCCTGCTCCCAGCCCCCCCAGCAAAGCCCTGGGTGGTTTGGCTTAGCATTGCTGCCCGTTCATGGGGAGAGGGTGCCAAAAATACCCCTCCCCATGCTGGGCCAGCCACACTGTGGCACGACAGTGGTGCCCACAGCATCCCCCCCTGTCTGCCCAGTTTGCCTTCATCCCGCCTGGCATCCCTTTCCTTCCCCTGCCTCCCCCTCCCTGCTCTCCTCAGCTCCATGACTTCAGGCCTTGGCCACAGCTACTGTGAGCTCCACGGGGCCGAGCTCTTCCAGCCCCCAGCCCCCAGCCCGGCTGGGGCAAGGGCTCTGCCCCGGGGGAGGACAGACCGACCGAGCAGGCTCCAAACAGCTCATGCCATTGCATTGCCGAGGCCACCGCCAGGTCACACAGGCTGCGCAAAGGGCGAAACCCCACCACATCCTCTTTTGCCTGGTCTCCTGCAGCCCCGACACTGGCTGAGGGCTGGCCCTGCTCCTTATCACGATGGATGAGCTCTTGGCAGCCCCCGAGCCCCCCGCAGGGCCGGCAAAGGGCAGGCATCCTCCCCCACTCCCCCCCCCCCCCCCACACCCCCCGCAGTCACCCGTCACCCCCCCGCAGTCACAAGGTTTCAGCCAGCAAAAGGCAATTTTTTATTCCATCTTTGCACGCTGGGCTTAAGCTGTTAAAAAAAGTAATAGAATAAATCAAAGTGTCAGGAAGTGGATTTATGGAGCAGGAAGGGACAGGATGGTGAAACACCTCTCGCTCCCACTCGGGAGTGTGAGGCTGGGAGAGGAGCCGGCTGTATCGGGAGGAAAAATCCCAGGGGGCTGTCACGGCAAGGGGCTGGTGGGGAGCGTGGTGCCATGGGCTGCGGGAAGGGCTTTCTCAGCACATCACCTCGTCCCCCCCGGGCTGTGTGTCTGTCTGTCTCCCAGGGCTGCCCTGCCCCCACTTCCTCCACCCCACCCCCCCTCACATCTGGGCAGCAGCAGCAGCTCATTTTCCCTCTGCAGTTGCGACACTCCGAGCCACGGGATGTTTCTCCCCAGCCTGTCCTGGTCCCCCGCCGCAGGGAGGGGTCGGGGCTTGTCCTGGCTGGGGTCCCCGGGCACAGTATCTGACACATCTCCCTATCTGCTCCTCCCCCAGCACCGAAAAGGGAGCCCAGGCACCACAAAAGGCGAATCACCTCAGGGTTGGAGAAGGGAGAGTGGATCGCGGCTGGTAATGGGGAAGGGTGACTGGATCCCTGCCGGTGATGGGGAAGGGCAATTCAGTCCCCCAGGACTGGGGAAGGGGATGTAGCCGTGGCCACCACAGTCCCCTCGGTGGGGTGTACAAGGGTCTGCCCTGCCCTTCCCCAGAAATGCAGCTGGGAGCCCACTGGTGCCACCCACAGCCACTGCACCCTCTGCCCAAAGGCCTGGGGGACCCAAGGATGGGGGTACCCCAAGAGCATCCCCACTGCTGCAGCTAGGCTGGGGCTGAACCACCCCCCTGCCACCAGCCTCAGCACAGCAGCAGCACCAGGATGGGCAGGCCCCATCCGTGCCTTCCTCTTCCCATTGGAATAAATACCATTTATTCAGAAGAAACCATTTTATTATTTTTTCCCAAAGAAAAAAAGCAATATAAATATTAGAGTATAAAACTTGCGTGTAACACATCGACATTGGTCTATATGGGTATAAGAAGGATATAAGCATATATATAATATATAAGTATAATTCAATATTAGACACATTGAAAGGGCAAACGTGTTTCATTTCACGTACACTTGGAGCACAGACCACATGGAAAGAAGATACAGAGAAAATTGAAAATACTGGTGTCCACAAGTTAGTTACCAAGATTAAAAATAACACGCCACTAAGTACACGACACTCACTACGCTACCTCAGATTGCAGATTAAAAAGAAATATAAAGACTATGATTCAGCTACAGCATTTCTAGAGGGGGGCAGGTGGCAGCTGCGGGGGACAGGGTGGGAACCGCTCCCAGTGCAGCCAGCGCCAGAGGTGGCTGGATCCAGATGAAACACGGCAGATGCTCCTGCTGCCCAGGGTTTGGGGAGGGGGCAGTGATGGGGTGACTGCTGCCATGCTGGGGCCTAGCTGAGAGGGCTGGATCTGCTCGGGTGAGTTATGTGTTAGTGATTAAAAAAGGAAAAAACAACACACATCCCCTGGGAAATCCTGCATGGCCCCTTCCTGGCCACCCCACAGCCCCTCTCCTCGTTCTGGCTACACACAGCTCCAACTCCGACTCCTCGATGGGGCTCAGACCTGTTTTGGTTGGGAAGCCAGCCTGGTGCAAGGGTGGTGGGTGTGTGGAAAAACTATTCCTCATCCTTCAATTCCATCCGCGCGGACAGCCCAAAGCCAGCAGGAGCATCACCTCTTCCAGGCTGGCCCAGTGTGGTCCCATGTGACACCCCCTCCTTGTTCCCCAGCTCCCAGGCTTTGCAGCATCACCCCGCGCACCCACCCACACACCCCCCAGCTCTTGAATCCCTTCTCCAGGTCTGGTCCCCAGACACAATCAAACCAAACATCACTTACTCAATCACCAATTCTGCACCAAAGCCACACATGGGCAGCTCCGTGGATCTCACCTCTTTGGGTAAGACCCCAAATAACCCCCTTATTTGGAGTCTACACCCCAAATAACCCCTTTATTTGGGGGTCTACACCCCAAATAAGAAGTAATGAGTTTCCCCATCCTGCTTGACTAATCCCCACCCACCCCACCCCCCACCCAAGGCAGCCCCAGCACAGAGGCTTGGGCAGCTGCCAGCGCATTCACACCACGCTGCATGGGCATGCGAGGACTGCTCTGGGTCCTAACTGCGCTAGTGCAGGTGTGAGGTGAAAGACGTGCATGCAGACACAGTGTGCAGAAACGTGAAGTATTGTCCCCTGGTCCCCTTGGCGGGGACTTGGCTAGATGGTTGCCTGGCAGCAGGGGAGCAAGATTCTCTTAGCTTTAATTCCAGAAGAACATTGACTGTACATATAAATATTTACTGCAAAGAAGGGATGAGATGTGTCTGCTCTTCGGAGACCCCTAGAACCACTGGGGCAGCTGTCGCACACCTTGGCATGCTCCTCATTGAATTCCTTACCTCTCAGACATCAGATGGTTTTTTTTGTCTCATATATCAGGCCATCGGTAGTTACACATTTGAAAGAAAAAAAAAATTAGGATGCAGCTTTGCCATATTCCCTTTGACTCATGCAACATAACACTTTTTTTTTTTTTTTCAGGTAACAGGTAAGCAGGAACTGAAGCACTCCCTACAACTTCTCAGCAACAAATCCATCGCTAACATTAACTGGGGGTGAATTTTACTAATGGAAAGTTTAAGAGCAAAGATCTGGAGCATGGGCTCTAACCTAGGAACTTCCTTTTCCTTTCCAATAAATGATTGAAGGTCTATAAATTAAAAGATCCACGTTAAAATTATTTACACTGGGCAAAGCCGTGCACAATCCTTGTGCCTTTCTCAGACTATCTGGGAGCAAACTGGATCCACAGACGTGGCAGAAGGCCTTCCACCCTTGCATATTCTAATTCCCGAGGGGTTGTATAAAATATTAGCAAGTATTCACAGGGCACTTGTTTGCATTCGGTTTAGCTTCTGGATTGGTTTTCATCATGAGATCTAACAGCAGCAAGACGCTGCTCCTAGCTCTGATGATGATGAGATACATTCGCAGCGTTTCCTACTTCTTGAATCACAAAAAAAGTTCACATTCGTCCTCCGGCCTGGGCTGTGGTTTGAGGGAGTGCTGGAGCCGGCTGCCCTGTAGCTCTAAGGTCTCCTTCTTCTTCTCTACTTCTTCTCCTTCTTCCCAGATTTCTTCTTGTTGCCTCCTGAGGAGGCAGCGCTTTTGGCATCACGCTTGCCAGCAGCGTTGGTGAGAGTGGCAGTGCTGCCGGGGATGTAGACATTCTGCCGGTAATCGGGGACGTGCTGCAGGGTGAACTGGGGACCATAGCGGGCGCTCAGCCCCATGGTGCCCGTCCCGCCACCCAGGGTCGAGTTGCCGTCAGCAGCTTCTGTGGGGGATGCCAGAGGGGGGGGGCAAAGAGAAGGGCAGGTTGTTAATGCTGGCCAGAGCCCCCCCCCAAGCCCCAGCAGCCCCAAAAGGCTCTCACTGGGTGTCAAACACAGACCTCGGTGCCACCAACCTTCACCCCCACCCCTCATTACCCTTAAATGCTAATTCTCCACAGGACAGCTGCAACCTATATGCTGGGGAGCAGGGCACAGCCAGCACCAAAATCCCTTGTCTTCATGTCAAATTCTTGCTAAAGGTTTGGGACTGGGGCTGGAGGCTGGCCGGGGTAGGGCAACCTCTCCTCTGCCCTTGGCAGCAATGGGGCTGCCTGTCCCTCCCTGCCTGCCTGATACTGTCTGCTCTGCCCCCCTCCCAGCTTCTGTCTCCACAGAACCTCCCCCCCCGCCCCCACCACCACCCCCCGCGAAAGCAGCCCATTATAAATATTTTGTACAGCCATAACCATTAAAAATGCATTAAGGGAAATCCAATATTTTTCTTCCGCTGCATTTAAAACCCTGCCTACAGTATTTCTCCAGCCAGGTTTATTCAGGGAGCTGAGCACATGAGATGAGAAAGAAAATTCCTCCTGTGCAGTACCGCAAAATGGCTCTAGGAAGCCAAGCACAAAGCAAATCGTTGCTGAAGCACATCTGATGGTTCAGATCTGGGAACTGGGGGCGGGGAAGGCAAATTCATTCCTGTCACTCTGCAAAGCCCCAGCATGGAGACAGCAAGCGCAGGGGCGGGGAAGGGCGCAGGGCCCCCCCGGGATGTCGTGGAACTGCTGGATTGTAAAGACCAGATGGAGGAAAGGGGGACGCATGGAGACAGGGGGAGAAATGAGCATGGGGGGATGGCATAGCATGAGCGATGCTGTTGCCATGAGCTGCTACACAACCTGCTCCAGTGGGATCCTTCCACAGCCCTGCTCAGAAATGATTTGCTAAACCCCTGCCTCTGCCTTGGATACTGTGGGTCCCGTCTCAGCCTTTTAACTGCTTCATGCACGTGGCTGTGGACGTGCTCTCCTAGGAGGCTGGAGAGACCCATCAAGGGCACCTGGAGGGCCCAGGGCAGCATCCAGGGCAGCTACTCCCAGCTTTTACAAGCAGACAGACAGAAAAACAACGAGTAGAGATTGTGGGCTGGTCCCCTTGTGTTTCTCCTCTCTCCACACCAGACCTGTGAATGCCTCTGTGTTACCTTTGCTTCTCCCTAAACAGATGGAGGTGGCTAAGCCAGCCAGAAAGCTGGACAAAAAGCTGGGCCACATCCCACCAGCCCCCTGGAGGACTGCTGTGTACACATCCCCTCGCAGAGGTCAGAAGTATGAAGCAACTGCAGTTTGAAAAGTTACAGCTGCTCTGCTGGAGCAGGCAAAGGAAAACACAGTGAGTCCAAAAACAGGCATGATATTGTACACCGAAGCTGGGGGACATGCAGGATGGTGTACAAACACAGCAAACCAGTGTGGGGAAATGCCATTTTGCTTTCTGCTGTGGAAGCATTCACCGGCAGATTTTTTCTACAGTCCCCATTAAATGGGTCCCAGACCTGGCAAGGCTTTGGGAACCTTGGGCTGGAGGAGGGCTGGAGGAGATGTGCATATACAGTGAGTGGTATTTATCACTAATCCTTGCTTGCCTGATCAGCAGCTTTTTTCATTAACAACCAACTGAACCCTACACCATCAGGGTGTAACAAATGTGGGCAGGATGGCTGGAGATGTGCTGTCAGGCCAGGCTGCAGCGAGGGACTGGCTCACAGGGGGACTACAGCCTCTGGAAGCAGGAGAGAATTTTTTTCCCCTGGGCTCTCACAGCTGAAGATAGCCCATTTGGGGTCCTGGTCGGCTTGGGAACCTTCTTCTCTCCCCTGGGTGCTACTGTCCTGCTTCCCCCCGGACCAGCCCAGATGCACCAAGGCTCTGAGCAGTGAGGGGGCTGTAGGCTGCCAGCACCATCCAGGACAACTGGTCCCCATGAACTAGTTTGCAGTCACAGTACAGATTTCATGGGGGAGAAAAAGCCGCCCGCGAAGTTCCCAGCCTGCCAGTTGGTCCCGGGTAAGAGTAAAGGGCTGTTTCTAGGTAACATTGACATTAAGGCTGAAAAGAAGAGAGAACAGGGACAATAGAGGTTTATAAATGGGCACTGAGCTGCTCTTGCCAAGCAGGGCATTTCAGCTCTTGTTGCTGGAAAGGTCACACTAAGCCTTTACCAGCAGCCAGCCATTATTCCAAACCATCCTGAGGAGGAAAACAAGAATTTGAGTTTTGGCAAAAATAACCAGATAGCAGCTCCATTGCCCTTCTGGGCAGAGGGGAGGAGAGGCTGGTCAGAGGAAGCCCTGGAGCACATGATGCTGCAGCTGTTGGTGGGTCTTTCAGGACAGCCCAATATAGCACATCTGCCCCTGCCTGCACGCAGCAGAGCTGGGGAGAAAGACCTCCTTGGACTGCCTTTCCGTCTGCTCTCCCACCATCTCATGGCACCCCTATAAATTCCTGCTGGAAGCCAGAGTATTTTAAGGATAGGATGTCTGTCTGCCCTTTAGTGTCTGGTGTCCTGAAGCATCTGTGTCCCTTCGTCCATCTTAGCAGCTGACTCTGTCCCTTCAGATGGCTCATAACACCAGCTTTCCATGTTGTTCCTAGCTGCAATGGAGGAAGAGCCATAGGAAGGGAGCCTGGGAAGGGAGACAGAAGCCCTACAGCAGGGTCGCAGCCCTGTGGGGGAACCAGCCCCCCAGGCACAATGGCTTGGGAGGCTGATTTAACCATTAAGCAAGTGATTTAATCCTCAGAGCAATTGGACTGCGCAGGATTGTTGTGTCAGGGCCAGCTGTGCCTCTTGCTGAAGTGAAGGGTAACCTCTGGCACAGGGTAAGGATGCATGCAGGGCATTGCCAGCCACTTCTGGGGGAATCCCAGCTCATCGAGCAGAGCAGCAGCAGAGGAGTTTCTGCCTGGTGGGTGGTCTCTGTTTGGTGCGTGGGCTTGACGTGGTGCAGTGCAACTCAGCATCTACAGCTCTGTGCAGGGGCAGCTTGCATTCAGAGGAGTGGGTGAGCAAAGAGCACACAGTGGCATCACCTGTCACTGTCCCACCTGCCAGCCCGGAGTTCAAACAGAGCTCAGCAGGTGATAGTAAGAGATAATGATCATTTAAATAGCCAGGAACAATTACCCAAGGATAGGCAGCAAAAAGCTTAGTGAGTGGGCAATTAGCACTGCCCCTAATCAAAGCCTGCTCCAATCACCACTATTAGCTTAATAAGCGAGAGCAGAAAAGGGGTATAGAGACCAGAGGAGGCATGAAAACACAGCGCTGGTGGAAAAAGCTTGTGCTCTCCATCCATCCCATCAATGACGGGCATGGGTAAGAAAAGGATGGAGTACTGAGGGCTACGCTCTCCCTCGGGCTGCCCCCGGGGAAGCCCTTATCTAGGGGAGGGATCTGATTGAAATTAACTCCCTGGGTGGACTGAAGCCGTGGAAGAGTTTAGAACACTTTGGGACTTGTGGATCGGGGGGAGGTCTGCTGCAACAGGGCCCGGGACTACGTGGATCCTGGAAGTGACTCACTCGGCTCTCGGAGCTGGGGACCGCTGGAGCAGCAGTCAGAAAAACAGCTTTAGTTGTGAGCGAGGAAACAGGATCTGGAGGCCCTGGGTGATGATAACCACATGCAGCCCCGGAGGCTGTTTTTCCATGGCCGTTTTTCAGAGCAGAGGCACATTTTCACATTGTTTCTTTCCCTTGAGTGTAAACAACTTGCTTGCCTAAGACCTTCGTCCCCTTCCCTGGCCATGGAAGCTGTGTCTCCAGGCTGCCCCGTGTCCGCAGAGCAGCGAAGTTCAGCTGCAGCAGCTTTCCAAGAAAGCAACATCAGAGCCACCCCTCCCCCCTTCAGATTCCTTCTCTCTCAACAGCTCAAAGGAAACATCCTAAGCATTTTGCACAAGGTTTTATAGCTGTGCTGTTGCTTCTATTTTTAACACAAGGAAGAAAAGACTTGGAGGTATTTATAAATAAAGGCTATATGAAAAACCAGCCTCTCCAGCTGTAGTGCTGCTCAGAGTGATAATTGTACTTTTATATAAAGCCATGGAGACTGTGGGTGCATGGGAACACCCCTCCCTGCCCACTGCTTCCACATGGCACAGCCATAAACCAGAACAAACTAATCCAAAATAACCTCAACCCAAACTCCCGTGACTACAGCTGCAAAGAGCCAGCAGCAGCCTGTGGGATGAGGCTCGGTGAGCCCACGGCCTGGCAGAGGAATACGGTGTGAGCAGGGGGCACGTGCCTGCACCTCTGGACACAAGGGTTGTTGGGGATACAGAGTCGGGCATTTACCGTATTCCTGGCCCAGGCTCTAGCCACAGGCAAATCTTCTACGCTTCCTAACTCTTCCCCTTACAGCAACTCGCAATACAGCAGACATTTCATTTACTGTGACCTTCTGGAACAAAGTACTTTATAAAACATCATCTCAAAACTGGCTCTTTCATATAACATAACTGCATCACAAGCTGGATAATGTTCTTTCCAGTACATAGATAATATAGTGTGGGTGGAAGAGGTGCCCCGGCCTACAGCATGCCCGATACTGATGGCTATCTGGTATCTCCTCTGCCTGAACCCTTGCTGATCTCTCTCCTCTACACAGTAATACAGACAGCAGTGCTTTTCCACCAGCGTCTATTGAAGAAGGACTTTTGAAGCCACCTCAGTTAACCCAGACACATCAATCCCACCAGCATCTTATCTAACAGCATGCATCTGAGATGTCCATGTGAGAGCAAGTGCCATGGTTTTCCCACATGCAATGAAGACCAACCGTTTGCTGAAGCCAGGATCATGGCTTGGAGCATCTCCGTGTCAAACTGGTTGTTTGGCCAGGCTCCGCCTTCCTCTCCATTCTGGGAGCTATGGGAAAAGAAAAGAAACAGCAAGTTACTGCAGCTTGCTCGGGAGGAGTGGGCTTGTCAAAGCACAGGAGAAGCCAAGGCTGTGGGCTCACCCGCTGGCGAAGAGGAGTTTGAAGGCTTTAAATCCTTCTATTAAATAGCAGTCAAGAGCCAAGACACTTTCAGAGGTCTCCATCCCTCACCAGGGATCTATTGAAGAATAACCACTAATACCAAAAGCACTTGGGAGCTCAGTGGTACTTCCAGCAACACCTACCTAACTCTTGCTGACTTCAGAGATGGCCAGCACCTCATCACCTCAAAATTCCACCAATATAATGCAATGCCTTCCCACCAGTATAATGTAATACCACAAAAAATGCTGGTCCTAAAGCCCCAGAGGCGCATACACCTTGGTATGACCAGGTTGTCTGTTCCTTCTGCAGGCCATGTGACTGGATGCACGTTTCAACCTATCTGAGGCTACAACTCTGTTCTGCATCTTCATATGTAAGATGGAGGGTGAGAAAACCCCATGGCATGGTGGGCTTTGGGATTAGCATGGAGCCAGCTGCCTAATACTACAAAACTTGCTCTGACGGGAGTGCAAGAGCAGCTGCCAGCTCTGCAGAGCTGGCAGCAAACAGTCTTGGGGAGGCTGGAGCAACAGAGGGAGGAGAGAAGGGAGGTGGGCACCTGCCTTGGTTCCCTGGCACTGGTTGGGGGGGGGGGGCGGGGGGGGGGCGGCTGAGCCCCAGAGATCTGCCTGGGAAACCTCTGGGGATGCTATCACACTTCAGTCAAGGAGGTTTCATGACCGAGGTTACAATCAGCAGTCTGTGTGCAGTCTAACAAAGCCCTGCTTTCATGTTTGCCAGGTGCCAGCTGTGCTTGGCCACTGCTCACTGGTGGTGGCACTTCCCCTCCGGAGGGGCCAGCACTGTGCTCCCAGAGCCCCACCAGAGCCTCCCCACTTCCAGCACAGACCTAAACATCTCACCAGCTTCCTGGGTCCTCCTCTGCTCTGACTCTAAGTGACCACATCACTGAGACAACTGGGTGTCTCTCCTTCCCCAGCCAAGTGCTCTGCTCACCTGCTGGGATGCCAGGATCTGCCCCCTTGGTTGTGCACTGGCTTGCCTGGGACAAAGGCTGCCCTGCTCTTGCAGCTGGGAGCTCTCCAGAAGTGAGGTGGGTGGTGGGGTTGAAAGTCCTTCCCCTTGGATAGAGCTGAGCCCGTTTCCCAGGCAAGTGTTCAAACCACCAGGCTGCAAGGCACTGAAGTGGCCTCCTCCTCCTCTACCGCTGTGGTCCCAGCCCTTACACCCAGGAGCTGCCAGACCCCAAAGCCCTGCTTAGACCACAGAGCCCTGCTCAGACATGCTCAAGCAGCCAAGATCTCCACAAGCTCTGGGGTCTCCTGCCGGCAGCTCTGTGCTCGAATGCTTGGCTCCCCGCAGGTTGCAAATGCCAGCGCAGGCAGTGCCGGTACCAATTCAGTGCTGCGTGCTGGGCAGCAGATGGGCCCTTCACCACCATGCCGAGCACCCCGCCGCCCAAGTGCCCCTGCTGGCTGCACCCGCTGCAGCCGTCACACACAGGACAGGCTCAATACGGCCATTTCGGAAATGGGATGGACCCACAGGCACGTCTTTGAAGGTTTTGTCTGCCACACTAACCTTGTTGCATGGGCAGCTACTGTCCCAGCTGCATCAAAGCTCTGCAAAGAAGGAAGCCCTGAATGCACAACAGCTTCAACCATCCTCCCTGCGCAAATGTCCTGCACACAAGAAGCGAAACTGCAGATGCACAGGATGCGTAAGAGTGCCTGTGAGCTCTGATCAGGCCCTGCTCAGTCACACAGCTTGGTATGGGACCAGTGAAGGGTCTATATGGGCAAACTCCCTTTGAAACACAAGATTGGCGTGTAAGGATTCATGTATGGACACTCCCAGGTACTCTGTGGAAAATCTGGTCTTAAGCAACTTGTGCAAAGACATGCAGGACCTGTGCCAAGATGACACAGCCATCCATCCCTTCCCCTGCCTGACCCATCCCCAGCCAGGCACAGGGCACTGCCCTCACACTGGTTTGTCTGTGGAGGATGCAAGCAATCACTAATGTAGCAGAGGCTGCCCTGGCATGACACTGCCAACAGCACTGCTTCTAAAATACCTGCTGTCTGCTGCAACCCACGGCATCCCAAAAACTATTTATATCACGCCTCCGCACATGTGTGGTGGCAGTTTCAAGGCCAGAAGCGAGGCTTGCCTGCCCTGCAAATCGCTTTCAGTGTTTGCATGATGATTGCGCTGAGCCTCCTTGGATGTGGGTACTGCTGCCCTGCACTCGGTGCTGTGCCAACAAACAGCATGCAGGCAAGTCCAGGCCATGAGGACACGGTGGGGACAGCCCTGGGGCTTCGGTGACCTGTTAATGTCACAAGTAGGGCTGGGAATAGAGCCCTGGGCTAGATCAGATAAAGGACTTAGGAACATAAACTCCACTGCAGATCACAACCCATTCAGCCACCAGTTAACCCCAGCAGCTCCTGCCGGACCAGCTGGCGCACCCCAGCTGGCAGCTCAGGTTCCCAGGTTTTTCAGGGCTGCAGGAAAGCTGCCCAGGAACACCCTGGTGCCTCCCGGCCGCTGATTCTGCCTCTGGGGGCTTCACCAGCACAGTGATGGGATCCAAGGATGGGGAAAAGAAAAGCACAAGGTAGTGCCAAATCCATTATTTTAATTTTTTATTTATTTTGATATTCCAGTGGTCTGAACTCTGTTTTGAAATTAGAAGTCTAGGTTCAACTCCCTGTTTGATAAGGCAGTGCTGGCATAACATTTTCCACCTCCCAAAAGACTCTTTCCTCCCCTCCCACCTCTCTCCTTCAGGCAATGGGCTGCACTGGACAGAAGCTCCTCCTGCCCCCTGTCAAAGCCGTGCCTCTGTGCCCCAGGACAGCAGGAATGCATGTAAGGAAAGGCTAACGCTGTGGTCAGGGCATTCACCTGGGAGGTAGCACCAGGACCCCGAACCTCACAGAGCTCCCAGTCAGGTGGTCCTCACTCTCCACCCCAATGGCCCTTGGCCCCATGGCTGCATGCAGGCACAGACAGGAGAGCTGGCCACCACTGAGCACCAGACTTGAGCAGGGTTGAGTTGGAAAGGGGAAGGGAAGAAGGGCAGTGGTTAGTCCCTGCAGCCTGGGAAGGTGTTGAATGACACAGTCCAACCCCTCTGGTGCACTGCACGAGAGGAGCGGCTGTACAAGAAACATGTGGATCTTGTTCAGGTTGTTTTGAGTTTGTTTTAGAGCTGTGTGCCCCCAGGGAAGGTGACCGTGAACCACCAGCAAGCAGAGTGGGGTTCATCCCCAGAGGATGGGGAGACAGGCAGCATGTTGGACCCCTTTCCTTCCTTCTGGTCTTAGAGAGGGAGTGATCTCACGTGGTGGGCTTCACTAGCCCCTGCGTTATGGCTATACTCCAGTGTCAGGGGACAGCCAAAGCACTACAACCCCTTAATGCCCTGTGGGATCACAAAATCACAGACTGATTCAGTTGGAGAGGAACATGAAGTACCCAGCCTGAGGAAGGTGGGAAGGGCTCTGGTCCCACCTCCCACTCAAAGCAGAGCCAAGTTTTCAGCCAGACCCAACTTGATGCTCAGGTCCTGAGCAGCCACATTTTGAGTATGAGATTTCTCCACCTCTCTGGCCTCCTGTTCCAGTGTTTGACCACCCCTGAGTGAAAAATATTTCCTAACATCTACTTCAAATTGGTCTTGTTGCAACATGTGCCCGTTGCCCCTCATCCTTTCATTGTGCACCTCTGAAGACAGCAAGAGACCCTTCTCCCACCTCTTATGCCCCCAAGCTGAAGAAACTCTCTCAGCCTCTCCTTCCCTGCCTCAGGCTCCAGACCTCTGATCATTTTGGTGGTTCCCATATGGCCATGTCTGTTTTGCAGCAGGGAGCTCAACACTGGACACAGTGCTCTAGGTGCGGTCCTGTAGGTGCTGAATTGAGGGTAATCATCTCTTATCTTAACTTGCTAGCTACAATCTTACCCGTAAAACCCAGTCAGTCTCCATCACAGCAAGGGTGGACTGGTGACTTGTGTTCAACCTGACAGCCACTAGGTCGTTTTCTGCAAACTTACTGACCCAGATTACCCAAAGTCTGCATAAACACCCCCAAAGCTGTGTGCTTGCTCCTCATAAGGCCACACAGAAAAGCTATTTTAGAAATGCCTTGAAGTTGCAAAATACACTATTGATCTCACATTAAGCAGGAAATTCAAATGCCTCAATTACTTGCAGTGCAATCATCCAGAATTCACAGGCACAGAAAAAACCAAGTGCTGTAATCTTAAAAACGCCCAAAAATATCTTCTCACATTGGAAAAAGGCACACAGCTGATGACCAGATCTGGCCACGTTCCACGGCTACAGGATGGAGCTGTGAATCACCAATTCAACAGAAAGCAGCCTGCCCTCCCTGCAGCCCCTGCCCGTGGCAGGCAGACCTTGGAGCCCCCCTTGCAGCACTGCTCCCTACTTTGCCACAGCCTTGGGTGCTTCTGCGGGCAGGCTGCCCAGAACGGGAGGGCTGGTTCCTATGGAAATGACTCCAAGGACTTGATGTTTTTAATACAAATGCCGTTGTCTCAATAGGGGTTTTTTTCTAAAACCCATCCCCCATAGGATACTTTTTTTTCCTTCTCTCTCTCTCTCTCTCTCTGTTCAATTCCACTCCACACTTCAAAGCTCAGAAAAAAGCTGGCTTTCATTTTCGGGAACGTTTCCAGCACAGCTAGGACTGGAGGGAAGGAAGCAAGCCCACATTTGAGACAAACCCAGGGATGCAGCATCTTAGAGGGCTCAGGGCATGAGAGACACAGAGCACTGAATGGAGGCTGTGCCAGCAGAGGCAGGTACTGCCAGTGCGTGATCTGCAAACGCCTTCATTAAACCTGGCTACGTGGAAATCAGGGAATGCTGAAACATAAGGCCTGCCCCACAGCCTTGGCACAGCCCCACAGCAAGCTGCATTGCAAGGCTGCCCCATTCCCGAGGGCTTCCACAGGCATCCACCCAAGCAGTGCAGGGTGGACCTGGCTGCTTTGCTGACCAACTATTTTTCGGTACCCCCGGCCACCACAGCCCTTTTTAACTTGCACTTTGAGCTCCGAATTATTAATTTCCTTGCAGGGTTGCTATGGAGATCGTCACTATGGCAGCCAAAGGCCTTGCAAACATTTATTTGCACAACTGCCTGGTGGATTCCTGAAAAATTGTTTTCCTCACTCTGCAGCTGGAAACATGAGCCATAGCCGTGCCACAACAAACTGGAAAAGTTTATTCATGCCAGAGCAGTGCTGTCAGAGCCCCAGGGGCTGGAGAGGACAGCCCAGCACTCTTGGGGTGCCTGGCAGGGCTGCAGGCAGTGTTTGGCCTGGGGGTTTTCCTGGGATACCCTCAGCATCCTCCCTCCTCTTCCATTTGAGGCTTTCTGGATCCTATAGCAGTGGCCCCCCACCAGCACAGCTCCCACCCCCAGTCCCCAGCTGCCCCCAAACTTCCCCACTCAGGGGAGGGGGATGTGGCTAGGGTTTGTTTCTCCTCCCAGCCTCCTCCCCTTTTGCTCCCATTTGCTCCCCAGCTCCAGCTGCTGCTCCCACCATCCAGTCACCAGCCCCAGCAGCCTGCCTGGGGCAGCACTCTGCCCTCCCCTCCCCACCCAGTTCCCAGGGCCAGGGGGTATCTTCAAGCCCATTCCTCCATTCCCAGACAGCCCTTGGTTCCCCCAGGCTGCCCCTCCTGCCTAAACCCCCCTGCACTGCTGTTTCCTCTCTCCCAGCTTCCTCCGAGCCCTCCCCACTCCCCCTGCTGCCTCCCACACACAGCTCCAGGCTGAGATAGCAGCAGAAATAAAATCTCAGCCTGCACGTTTCCAGGCTGGCAAAGTGACAAGAGAGAATGAATCCATCCCTGCTGGTGCTGAGCCTCCACTGAGCTCAAGGTGTGCTGGGGACACAGCCCCACGGCTGGGGATGCAGCCCCAGGGTTAGCATCCCTCTGTCCTACTGCCCACATCAGCTTCCCACAGCCATGGCCCACAGCCCACCACCCTCCTGCCTCCCCCAGCCTCCAAAAAAATGGAACCAACTTGAAAACTGCCACAGTTCCCTGCCCTTCTCCGCTTCTTAAGAGAGGATGCTGCTGGCCCTTCCCCCATGCTCCCCCGGCTCTGCACATTCCCTGCCGCTTCTGTAATGCAATTACAGGGGCTGGAGAGGGCCTGGATGAGGCTCAGCTTTAAGATCATGACTTTGCAAAGATGGGATTGAAAATGTTAGCAGGCAAGCAGGGGGAAGATTTGCAGCCTCCCAAAGCATTCCTTAATTCCAGCCAGCACAGCAGCTGAGCTGCTGCTCTGCCAGGCGAAGGTAGCACAAAAGGGCACGCTATCTCTAAAAGGGGGACCAGGTGCAGCATCCCCCCTCCCGGATATTCTTCTAGCCCTCCTGAATGAGATGGAGATGCTGAGACCAGCAATTACTTCACCCAGCCCATCCTGCTACCATCCATGCCTCAAACCCACCAGGAAGGATATTTTGAGAAATTATTTGGAAAGGTTATCGGGCCTATTTGTCAGATCCCTGCACTTCTGCAGCAAGCCATGGCATGTGCTCAGCTGCACAGGAAGCAGATGGAGAGAGAAAAATTAAACTAATACACACAGCACCTGCTAAATTACCTAAAATAGCATTTCTATACATAACACTGTGATGCTGAAACTCCTGATATTGGGGGTGGGGTGTGGGGGGGTGGGGTGTCCAGAATGAGAAACGTGTCCCATTGCTAGGACATCTCCCCTCTTAAAAGACTCTCCATCTTTTGTCCCACTTGGCAGGATCTGGATGGCTCAGACTTCAAGGGCTGCAACAAATGCAGATAAGGGGATTATTGGCCCAGGATGGTCAATAAGGGAAGGAAACGTTCAGCTGAAGAGAGCTATGTGATCTAGAAAGAAGCTCAAATGCGGAGTCTGCTGAGATTTGGGCTGTTAATAGACAATATAAAGGTTGAACCCTGCAAGCAGGAGTGCTCACATGGCAGCATGCACAGCACAGGGGACCACCTCTGTAGTCTCCCAGCTGTGGAAAAGGAGGTGGGTTGGGACCAGGGCACATCACTACAAAACCTTCAGCTTCCAGTCCCAGGATCGGCTCAGCTCTGCAGAAGGAGGGGAAAGGAGAGCAGTTATCTGGGGACAACTCCTGCTCCCAGTGTCAAAACAGCTCCTGCCTGTCCCAGCACCCCAAATCCACTCCAGATTTGTGCCATGGGGCTGCAGCCCATGCTGAGAGCAAAGCCAGACTCTGAGCAGCCTTGTAATGTTCTAAAGCAGCATTTTCTCTGCAGCATTTGATACGACACCACAGTCACAGAACCATAGAATCATTTAGATTGGAAAAGACCTTTAAGATCACCAAGTCCAACTGTTAACTGCCCAGTCCACCACTAAACCATGTCTCTAAGTGCTACACCTACACATCTTTTAAATACCTCCAGGGATGGTGACTCCACCACCTCCCTGGGCAGCCTCTTTCAATGCTTGACCACCCTTTCTGTGAAGAAATTTTTCCCAATACCCAACCTAAACCTCCCCTGGCTCAATTTGAGGCCGTTTCCTCTTGTCCTATCATTTGTTACTTGGGAAAAGAGACTGACACCCACCTTGCTACAGCCTCCTTTCAGGTAGGTGTAGAGAGCGATAAGGTCTCCCCGAGCCTTCTCCTCTCCAGGCTAAACACCCCCAGTTCCCTCAGCTGCTCCGTGTAATTCTTGTGCTACAGACCTTTCCCCAGCTCTGTTGCTCTTCTCTGGCCATGCACCAGCACCTCAAAGCCATGAGCCTCTGAGTGGTCTTCAATCCTTCATGTTTCACGACTCAGGGCAACACCAAACCTGACAGGTGTTACCATCTGGCCCTTGCTGGGCTTCTGTGGTTCCCTCTGAGGTGTTTGCTGAGCAAAAGACACACACAGGCTGGGGTCTGGCATGGCCTGCATCACTGGGCATGAAAAAACACCTCAAATATTCCCCAGAAATGCAGCTTCTCTCCCAGGCTCCCCAGGACCTGGCACCAGCTGATGATGTGAGCTCTGCAGCCCCAGAGGCTTTGGCAGGTGGAAACCCCTCCCTTCAGAGCAGAGACCCTTCACTAGCACAACTCCTTCACTCCAGGGTCTGCAGCCCACATTAAAGTGCAGTGGCTCTCAGTCTTAGGAGAGCATTGTGTCACTTAGATTATGGCTGTTCCTGCAAAGTGATAACCTCAAAGGCATTCCCAAAGGCTGCTGTGATTTTTCAGGCTCCACTCACACCTCCTCAAGTCCCTGGAAGGCAGCTGAGAGCAGCTCCACGCTCTGCATGCTGCAGGGGCTATGGAGGAGTCACTCAATACTCAAGCATCTGAACAGGCAGACAAATGCAAACCAGTCAGAAGAAGCAGCAATTTTAGCTCAAAGACTGTTTGCACCTCTTTTGATTCATCTGCAAAACATATGGAACATCACCTGGTAAAGTGAATACCATGTTGGCTTCAAACCCTGAGTACATTTGGGATGGAAATCTGAGGATAACAATTATTTCCTAAACTCCCCAGGGTGGCAGTTATTTCTGATGCTACTCTTGCTCCTGTCAATGAGAAGCTAAGGATGGGAAGCCCAGAAGTGCCAGTGATCACTCCCAGGGCTCCTGGCCTTCCCTACACCACAGTGACACCAGCTGAGGTCCACGTCCTACTAGCTGCATGCTCTCCGGGTGACATTGCCCTAACAACTGTCTCCTTTTCCCTTTTTCAGCCTGTTTTCTCCACACTTCCCATTCACTCATTTGATTACCCCCAGCTTCTGGAAACTGTTGAGTGGTTTCAACCAGCTCCGACAGCCAGGTGGAAGTTTCTGATATTCTTAAACTACTTGCATGAAAATCAACCAAGAAAGACCCTCACTGGTGTCTCGCACTAGGGAAAGGCTCAGTTGCCAGTCATGCCCGTCCCACCAGCTTGCTTGTCACTGCCCATCATCACACGGGTGGCTGGACACAGCAAAGCTGCTTTTTCTGCTGCTGGTTCGGAGCTGGGCACAGCCTGGGATGCTGTGTGGGGTGACAGTGGTGCTGGGGCAGGGAGAGAGGAAGCAGGAGACTGGAGATGCGGTGGGGAACAGAAAAGAAGAGCACAGGGAGACCCTCACCACATGGTGCACAGGAGGGCAGCAGGAGCAGATACTGTGGTGGGAAACACCAGGGACCTGCACAGGCTGGAGGAGTGGGCCGACATGAACCTCATGAAGTTCAACAAGGGCAAGTGCAAGGTCCTGCACCTGTGTTGGTGCAATCTTCTGTTTCAATACAGACTGGGGGATGAATGGGCTGAGAGCAGCCCTGTGGAGGACTTGGGGATACTGGTAGGTGACAAATGGGACATGAGCCAGCAATGTGCACTCACAGCTCCGAAAGCCAAGTGTGTCCTGGGCTGCATCACCAGCAGCATGGCCAGCAGGTCGAGGGAGGGGATTCTCCCCCTCTGCTCCACTCTCATGAGACTCGCCCCTGGAGCACTGCGTCCAGCTCTGGGGTCCTCAGCACAAGACAGACACAGACCTGGCAGAGTGGGTCCAGGGGAGGCCACAGAAATGGTCCAAGGGCTGGAAAAGCTCTGCCACAGAGGGAAGCTGAGGGAGTTGGAGTTGTTCACCCTGGAGAACAGAAGGCTACAGGGGACATCAGTGCAGCCTTTCCATATATAAAGGCAGCTTATAAGAGAGATGGAGAGAGACTTTTTATCAGGGCCTGTCATGACAGGACATGAGGCAAGGGTTTTAAACTGAGAGTAGGTTAGATTAGATATTAGGGAGAAATTCTTTAAAATGAGGGCAGTGAGGCACTGGCACAGGCTGCCCAGAGCAGCTGTGGGTGCCCCGTCCCTGGCAGTGCTCAGGGCCAGGCTGGACAGGGCTTTGAGCGACCTGACCTAGTGAAGGATGTCCTTGCCCATGGCAGGGGGCATTGGACTGGATGCTCTTTAAAGGTCCCTTCCAATCCAAACCATTCTGTGAATTTATGATTCTCTGAAAAGGAGGGTCACAGCCACAGGGACCTGACTCTGCAACCCAGTTGTGACACTGGAAGGGAGGGAGCAGACTGCTTCAGGCTGCAGCTTGCCCAGCACCTCTGCCCAGCAAGTGCCTGTTTTCACACATTTTCAATGGAAGAGCAAACGGAAGGTAAATCTGTCAGTGTTTACCTATACATCCCCACTGCTGCACCTGTGCATGTGCTTTATAGCACTCACTACTTTGTCCACTGTAACATTACACAAACTTGCAATGTAAATTCCTAGGGGGTTACAACACACACAGACATCCCTCTATGGCTGCTGGGTTAGCAAGTGGTTCATTGGGCTGGGTTTTTTTCGGAAGGACATGGTAAAGCCTGCGTCTGTGGCCAGTTGTCTTTTTGCTGTGTATTCACCCCCATGCTGGGTAAGCCCATGAACATCCACATCCACATCGCTGTCTCTGGCCCCAGCTACTGTGTGCTCTGGGATGTGCCACCCAGACATGCACACATGGGGTCCCCTCAGCAGGAGCATGTCCTGGTACACTGGGGTGCTTCTGTCATACAGGACCTCCTGACCAACCCAAACACACATTAGAAGCCTCCCTGAGCTGCAGCACCCTTTGGCAGCATCTGCATGCTCTGAGCACCAAGATGCTCCTGAGAGCTGTAAGGACTATTTCCTGGGACAACTCTTCTCCCCTCCCTGCCCCCCACCACATGCAGGCAGGCTGTTGTTTAGTCCTGCAAGCCCAGCTCTTGGAGCTCTTGTCTGAAAAAAACCCAAAGAATTAAAAAACCAGCCTTTCCTTCATAGCTCTCCTCTGGGCACTGCTGCAGTAGTTCCACTGTCAGCCCCAAACCCCTTCTGCGGCCAGGGTCACGGGGCAGCTGTGATGCTGTTTAATGGGTAAGTGAAGCAAACATCACTATTGGCTCTGTTTGGCCTTGACGGGGGAGGCTGGCTCAAAACAGCATTGTAAAGCATTAACACAGAGAGATTTAGAATTGGAAAAAATAAATGGAGGAGTTGTGTGAAATGGCATTCTGTATCTTGTTTGAATGCTTTGCTCCTTCCTTCCCTGCAGTGGCTGGGGATTCCCAGACTGCTCCCCACCTCCTCCTGTGTCTCTTGCCTGGGATCACCTTCTAGCCTGCCCACACAAACCGAGACTGTCCACACTCCTCCCACAAGCTGCCAAGGACATAGTGGCTCTTCCCAGCCCAGGATGTCCCACCCTCTCATGCCCACCTGTGAGCAACACAGACGCCTTCCCACTCCTCCAGAAAGGGAATCCTGATTTAAGCCCCACGTTTTCCTCACTAAACCATCACAGAGAGATCAATGCAAAGAGCTATGGGGTCAGGCAAGTACCACGAACGTGCAGGGCACAAGTCTGGTCTCTGTTCCTTTGGCAGCTAGTGAAAAAGCAACAAGATGGTTCCCTTGTACCGGTCCCAGTCCCTGCATTCTCCCCCCATATGCCATACACTCCCAGGAAATCCCCCAGGAATGTCCTGCAATGCTGCCAGACCGTACACCTACTTCACTTTGGACAATTCATTGCTGTAATCTCCACTACAGCCACTGATCTGATTCATCAGGGAATGGCATCTGCTGCCTGGTGTCATTCTGTATTGCTATTTAATTTGGGTCAGACAAATGCATTTAAGAGCACATTCTTTTTTTTTTTCTTTTCAGCTAAGAGGTGGCCTGTGTTCCCCAGGCACCAAGCAAAGCCCATCAGAGAGAGAGCTCATGGTGCTGGACAGGCTTCCCTGCCAGCAGCAGACACAGCTGTATATAAGCTAACATTGGAGAGAGGAACAGCGGGCAGGGCTCTGGCAGCTGCCCTTGCACGCTCTTTAATACCTGTAATACCAACCAGTGCCTGGGGAATTCACACACCAGGTATCAAAACACTGGGAAGAGCATGGGAGAGCACAACAGGGAGCAGACTGCTCTCCCGGATTTCTCTGTTTGATCATCAGAGAGACATCAGGGCTGGGCACTAAACATATGATAGCACTTTCTATTTCCATCCTTTAGTACTGTAACACAGGTTTAGAATAAAAACATCTCCTTGGTTCAACTTAAAACAGGATAAAAGAAACATGGAAAAAAAATCAGCAATAGCTGTTTCACTGCTAATGTGAAATCTGCACACAGGCATGTGGGGAAAACCAGCAGGAATTAAAATCCACTGAGTTATTTCAGTACCAGCCTGTGCTTGGGCAAAGTCCCTCTCCAAACCCAGGGGCCAGCCCGTGCTGCGGGAACCCCTGCCCCAACAGGCACTGACACAAGCCGCTACCATGGGCACCCAAGTCACAGATCACCACGGGTAACATCATGGCTCAGCACCAGAACCAACATGCCATGCTAGTTCAGCTCCCCATGAACAAGAGTCTGAGGCTGCCGTTCCTCCTGCCCTCTCTCTTCCCACCCCACATGCTGCTGCTCCCATTTAGGGACTGGGAAGGGGCTGGAGCTTGTAAAGAGCTTCAGGCAGAGGCTGGGGGGAGGGTCACTGTCCCATGACCTGAGAAAAGGTCCCTCTTGTTGAGTTAAGTAGGTCTGCGCTGCATCAGCTCTGTGCCTTGAAGAGCTCCAGCATGATGCTAGAAGAGGGAACAAGAAAGCTTGCTCTGATGGGGCTCATTTACTCACTTCTCATAACAAAACTATTACAGCAGCTCTGGTGCACTTCTGTATTAACAGGGCCTTGTTAATTGTCATTTGAACTAGAGCGTAAATGGTTAGAAAGATTTTTCTTGATTAAAATGTTGTCAGTGATGGGGAATCCAACAGACCTCTGAGAAAACTGCTCCAGTGATAGCCTTGTTTTAAAGTCTGGTTTCTAGTAGGAATGCTTTATCTACTCTACATCATACCCTCACTCCATTTTAGCTATGTCAGCTAGAAAAGCCTAGTAACAAAGTTTAATTGCTGCAACAAGTTGGATATAGGAGCCTTTTAATTTTCTGATAAGTTAATTTATCAAGCCAGACCCAGGGAAATACTCAAACACAACCAGCTGCTGCAGATGTTTAACTACAAGCTTCAACACTGAAATCCAGGACCTGGTGCTCCCTGTAGCACCATGTAAACCTCCACAGGAGCTGCGCGAGTGGCCACCAGGAATGACAAAGCAGAGGCATGAGCTCCTCTCTTTTCTGCAAAGATATGGTGCCAGACCCAGCCAGCCAAGGAAGCGCATAATCTAAATTTACTCCTGATTGCTCCAAGGGTATAATCCTTGGTTATGCCCCAAAAGATATAATCTTTTCACATATAAATTCTCACTTATCAATTCTCCCATATAAATGGAGCCATTACCCTCATACACAGTAACCTCTGGTTGGGGTATTCACAGAGTAAGGTGGACTCCCAGTTTAAGTCCTTTCTTACCCTGATGGCACTCAAGGAAGCTGACCCTCTGAAGAGGATCCCTGCCCCTGCTTATGAACCAGAAGGGAAGACGGGAGAGGTGAAGGGCACCTGCTCAACATTTTCTTGTCAATGCTTTCTCACTGTGGACCAAGAAAAGCAAACTTTGTTGGGCCAGAGCAAGAGAGCGCAAAGTCAAGAGAGGGGTACTCCCTTGGGAGGCAGGTCTCTGCTCTGCTGACAGGGCTTCTTATCTTTCAGCCATCACATGCAAACTGGCAAAAACTCAGCCATGATTTTGACAGCAAGACCAGACCTTAGGAGACAGCCTTCCTGTAAGTGTCCTGACCCATGAGGTTTAATTTCTTCTTTCTTAGCCTCCCTCTGCCCAGTTGTCCAGTTCCAGTAGGAAGCGTGCAGAAGGCTCCTCACCTGGATGAACCATCCCATGTTAGTGATGGCACTTCCCAAGGAATGCAATGAAGGTTCCAAACTCTCCAACAAACAGATCCAGGCGTGCCAACCCGGATTCAGCCAGACTAGCCCACAGGAGAAAGCACAAACAGTGGCCTTTCATGAGGGATCTGCTCCTGCTGAGTTAGATGTGGCTGGGGACACATTTCTCTAGAGGGGCCTTTGGGGACCTGGGGCTCATCCACTCAACTTCTGGCTGCCACAGGGGCTTACACAGCAGTTTGGCAATAGGTGTTCAAGCCACAGCAGGCAACACACTTCAGCAGCACAGAGCCTGAGGCTCCATGGTTGGTAAAGGGACTCACACAGTGATTTCCAGCGGCCTCCGTACAGGAGGAATCAAGATTTTGGACTCAGAATCTAATCTAAATGCTCAAAATCCACTTTAAAGAAGCATCCTTTCCCTGTGAAGCATGTTTTCCATTCCTTTAACCACTTCACAACTTCACCTGGAGTTCCCTCCAGCTCCTGACTGTCTCCTTGCACTGTAGATACCAAACCAGACAAACCACGGCAAACAACAGCTGACACCACCACCAAACAGGACTGATGCAGAAGCAGCCCGACTTCACTCTTTGGCTGGACAGTTCTACCAATGACAGGGAACACCCATCCGCAGAGCTGCCAGTCAAGGAATTCCCAGCACTGGAAGTGGTATGCAAAGGAAAGGAACCTTCACCGGACACATACATGAAGAAAAGAGGCACTTACCCACTTGTTCCAGGTCTCTGGGTCTGAGAGAAGCGCCAGTCTGTGTTTGGCTGAGCTTGCTGCAGAGAAAATAGAAGAGTTTTAATACCTCTATTCTTGCCTTTGAAAATGGAAGTGAACTGATCCTGGATTATTTCAGTCTGGAGTATCAGTGTGATCTTTCCAAGTAAAGCAAATCAATTAGAACAGAAAGAAAGCTCCCCTTCCCCCTTTCTGGAGTATTTCTGAACCAGCATGAATACTAAAAAGCATGACAAAAACTATTCAGCGAATAATCTTCCAAAGCAGCTCAGGAAACCAGGCTGTGAAAGAAATGAAGCATGAAATAAACTGATAAGAGCATCAATTCAGCAGGAGCAATGGTACCAAAGTAATGAGCTTGGAGGAGGGCAGGGGTGGGGGTGGCAGAATTAATTGATACTGAGAAAGATGCTTTTAATGCCAGAAGGTAAAATGGTAACAGACCTTCCTAATCTGTTTTTCTTCTGTCCTTAAAAAAGCCTGCCTGAGATCTTGATTTCACACACTGTATTTGAATGACATTTCCTAGATGATGTGGCCTTAGAGCATTACAGTATTTTTCTGTCCACAGAGAAAAGAATGAACTTCCGACAGCAAAAGAAAAAAGCATTATTTGTTTAGGAGGCACAATAAACTTCAGACACAGCAGCACACTTTGTAACTTCATTAGTAAGCCCTCGTATCGCTTTCTGCCCGTGTTATTTTACCATCAGACAATGGACATTCTGTAAATAGGGAAGGACACAAGCAGGCTTGCATATTCCTATTTGAATCACGCCTTTGTGAAGAGCACTAAATAGCAGAGCTGTTTTCTGTCTGGAAAACATACTTCCGAAAATCGTAATCTTCTTAATTAACTCCAGAATGATAACATACTACCTGGAAAGGACAACATTTCTCTCAATCATGTTAGGAATGAGCAATTCATAGTCCATACAGTGGAACATCAATTTTACAGGATTATTCTGCTTGTACATGCAATTACTAAGGAAAAGTGAAGACGGATACAGCTGACCTAGATTTTTAGTTAGTAGATGTGATTTCACTAATTCTTTCACAGCTTTGATGACTCTCATGAAAGAATATATCAGAATAAATTACTCCCCTAAAATAGAGTCCCCACTGGTACCCATGCTGCATGCAAATTAAGCTGTTAAAATACTTGCCCTCCAGATTTCAGATACACATTTTTGCACACCAGCACTGACACACAGTCCTGCACTAGATAAGCCCTTCCCAATCTGTATTTTGAATTCCTGTTGTAAATACCAGTTTCAAATTTAGGGCAGGCATTTATAACACAAAATTACCTTTTATATCCCAAAATTATAAAATCTACAGCTAAACACAGTCACCTACATCCATATTTAGACATCTGAATACAAGTGGCTAAAGTTTTCAAAGCTCACCGCTGCCTAGGTCTCTGCAAGACCAAGGGCATGTAAGGTCACCAGGATCTTTGCAAAAAATGTCACTATGTCCAGTGCTGAATACTGAATTCAGCCCCTCCCTCAGAAAGACTAAGCTGGAAAATGATCCCTTGCTGAGGCACGATCAATAATTACTAACACTGGGAGTTAGGGAATGAGAAATTTCTACAATGCACCTCTAAAACAGAGCAAAAGAAAACACTGACAAACTTTGCTTTCAGATAACCTCCTCCTCTGTCACGGTTCATATGCCATGCAGAATAAAGGGGTTAAACAGAGTCAAGAAGTTAAAACACCCAGAAAACATGTTCCTGACCATGTTAAGAATCACTTTAAAAAGAAAAGAGTATGAACGGGTCTAAGGGAAAACTCTCCACTTCTACAAACACACAGCCTTTGACTTTACAGTACTACCCAGCCCCTTCCCCCACCTCCATCAAGCCAAGCCAAAGCTTTCACCTGCCACCTCCCAGGAGGTGATGGTGACACACATTCCCTGAAGTCACCTTCTTAGGTGGAAGGACAGACAGAGAACAGCCAGCTGGCCTTGATATTACGGACTGTTGCACTTAGCAGACAGGACAGTAAGAAACACCCATCTCTTACCCCATCGCAGGGACTCGCTAAGGTGCTGGTCACCTGCTCATAGGCAGCCACCGTCTCCGCAGTGCTAGAATGGCTGAAAGGTTTTACAAAGAGGAAATCACTCTGGTCAGACATGGGTGAGAAACAAGAGGTGTAATTCTGTGCCTGGGAGGTCAAGCCCGCTCCTCCCACATCCAGGTATTTGATGAAGCCATCTGGCTTCATCTGCCCACGGAAATGGGAGGCAGGCTTGCGGCCAGTCCCTCGGCAGCAATCCGCAAAGGTCCAGCTGGCAGTGCCAGTTTTGAGACACCGGGCAGCCACCACAGCAAACATCACACAGGACACAAGGGAGATGGACACCAAGGAGATGATGAGGTAAAGCGTTAGGTTGGTATCCTTGGGAGAAGATTTGGGGAGGTCCAGGGACTTGGCGAAGTCCTGCACACCATTTTCCTCTGGAGAAATTATTATTACCACAGAGGCCGAGAGGGACGGTGTCCCATTGTCCCTCACTTCAACAACCAGCCTGTGGGGATCTTCTGACTCCCTGAGAGCCTGTGCAACCCTTATCTCTCCAGAGCGGCGTTCCACTTGGAAAGGCAAAGCCTCAGCGGCTTCCTGCAGCTGGTAGGACAGCCAAGCATTATGACCACTATCAGCATCAACAGCTACAATTTTGGTGACCAGATAGCCAGGTTCTGCCAAGGCCGGGATGGTTTGGTGGAAGGCAGAGCCCTGGGGGACGGAAGGGTAGACAATGGTGGGGGCATTGTCATTCTCATCCAGGACGAACACATGGACCACAGCAGTGCTACTCAACATGGGAGACCCAGCATCCTTCACCTCCACGGGCAACTGGAACACCTTGTCCTGCTCGTAGTCCAGAGCTCGCACAGTGTAGATGGTGCCGTTGTCCTGGTCTATTCGGAAGTAGGTTGAGATGGGTACATCCTGCACTCCATTGTCCAAGATGGAGTAAGACAGCTTGGCATTGCTACCCTCATCAGGATCAGATGCTGACACTGAAAAGACAGAAGTTCCAGGAAGGGAGTTTTCCTGAACATGAGCTGTATCAAAAGGACTGGAGAAATTTGGTGCATTATCATTCACATCAGCAATTTGGAGGTAAAATGTTTTTTGTGTGGCCCTCTGTGGGGTCCCTGAATCCACAGCCCTCACTGTGATGTTGTATCCACTGGCCTTCTCCCGATCAAGGGGACCATTTGTGACCAGCGAGAAATGCTCTTTAAAAGACGACACCAGTTTAAACGGGAGCTCTTTTGCTATCTGCAGATGGACCTGCCCATTGTCACCGGAATCGCTGTCCTTCACACCAATGAGGGCAATTACAGTGCCTGGGGTTGCATCCTCCTGCACTGGGCTGGAGAGAGAAGTCAGCACGATCTCTGGGCTGTTATCATTGATATCGATTAATTCCACTCGCAGGTGACAGTGTCCTTCCATGGCTGGGGATCCCTTGTCCCTGGCTCGAACCGCAATCTCATAAGCACTGGATTCCTCATAATCCAGTGGGGCTGTGGTTCGGATCTCCCCTGTCCGGGGATCTAAGGAGAACACCTTGGTGAATTGACCAGGTGCATTATTGCTAGTTTTGAAAGAATATTCCACATCCCCATTGGGACCTTCATCCAGGTCGGTGACATTCAACTTGGTGACCAAAGTGCCCACTGGCACATTCTCCTCCAGATGTACCTTGGATACAGGTGGGTCACAGACAGGAGGGTTGTCATTTGCATCCAGGACATGGATGGTAACCTTGGCAGTGCCAGATTTCACTGGATTCCCTCCATCCAGGGCTGTCAGAGTTAGATGATGCACAGCCACTTTCTCTCTATCCAGTGGTTTTTCAAGTATGATCTCGGGCATTTTAACACCATCTCCTCTCACATTGATGCTCAGGGCAAAATGTTTGCTGGGACTGAGCTCGTAGGTGGAGATGGAGTTGGAGCCCATATCCGGGTCTTCTGCTACCTCCAAGGGTAGCCGAGTCCCAGGGTTGGCTACCTCAGTGATCTCCAAGACCACCTCCGGCTTGGGGAACTGGGGCGCGTTGTCGTTCACGTCGAGGACATCCACCTCAACACGGTGGAGCTGGAGGGGATTCTCCATGACGAGCTGGAGGTGCAGGGAGCACATGGGACTCTGCCCGCACAGTGCCTCCCGGTCCAGCCTGCTGTCCAGGAGCAGCACCCCGGCTGCCAGGTCCACCTGGAAGGGCTGTTGCCCACCCTCGCTCACCAGGCGCAGGTTGCGGGCAGCCAGGCTCCGCGCCTCCACCCCGAGGTCCTTGGCCAAGTCGCCCACAGAGGAGCCCGGCTCTCTGTCCTCGGGCACGGAGTAGCGGAGCTGGGCGCTGCTGGGAGCCGGCAGGCAGGAGAGGGCTGCGAACAGCAGCTGCCATGGCAGACTCCGTCCCCCGAGCATCCCGTGCCGGGTATGAGAGCGGGGTAGCGCGGAGCGGAGCGGCGGTGGCTCCGCACAGCCTCCCCCGCCTCCCCGCCCCCGGCAGCCGCCGCCGCGCCGGAGCCCCGCGCCCCGGGGGGGTCCGAGCGGGTTGTGCAGGAAGAAGCTGCCGCCGGAGCCGAGCTGGGAGGGATGGAGGGGGCGCGGGGGGGGGAGGGGGGCGATCGCAGCCCGGCCGGCTGAGCCGCTTCTCGGCACGCAAAGACACACAAAGTCGGCGAGCAGAGGGGATGGACCGAGTGACAGTTTTACGTCTCTCCACAGCCCCCTCCTCCTCCTCCTCCCCCTCCTCCTTTCTCTCTCCCTCCTCCTCCGCCGCCGCCGCCTTCCCAAAATACGCACGGCGTAGCCTCACCCCACCCCCCCCGCCCTGCCGCCGCCACTCCACCCCCGCAGCGCCAGGGGGGCGCCGGGAACTCCCGGCCGTGGGAACCCCCGCCCCGCCCGGCTGCAGAGAGCGGGCACCGGCGGGCACCCCCTCCCCAAACCCGGCCGAGGGTGCCGCGCCCCAGCCCGCGGTTGCGGTCAGCCTGGGGGCCACGCTCCCGAGCTCACCTCGCTGCACAGGGTGGGATCCGGGTTGGCACCGCCTGGACCCGCGGAGGGTCTCACAAACATGAACTCGCTGATGTCCGAGACCGGAGAAAAGCAGGAGCGGTAACGCGGAGCAGGTGGTGCCGTGGCTGTCACCTGGACGCCCATCACCGTGTCCCCTTGCTTAGGTTCATAGTTCAAGTGCCCAAAAATGTGGCTAGGAGGGGGCTGAAGCGTGTTCACACTCTCCACGCAGCAGCCCTGGCTGGCAGGTGCAGAGCCCCGATGGAGGCACCGCACGCCCAGCACTGCCAGTCCCACGAGTGAGACAGCAGAGATGAGCACTAGGGACGCGATCAGATAAAGCGTAATTGTGGCCAAGCCCCCACCATCAGTGGCCCGAGTCTCGGCGCCCTGCAAGGCTTCTGGCCCCTTCTCCTCCACCAGTACCACCAGTGTGACAGCTGTGGAAAGCGGGGGTTCCCCGGCATCCCGGATCACCACCAGCAGTTCATGCGCAGAGGCATCTGTCTCCTGCAAAGCCCGGGTGATCCGGATCTCCCCAGAGCGCAGTGCCACACTGAAAAGCCCCAGGTCTGTGGCTTCCACGAGATGGTAGGAGAGCCAGGCATTGCGCCCCGAGTCCGCATCTATCCCCACCACCTTGGTGATGAGAGCAAAAGGGGCAGTGGAGGGGGAGATTCGGAACTGGGTAGTGGAGTCCTCCCCGGCCCTGGGGAAATGCACCCGTGGGGCATTATCATTCTGATCAACTATAAAAACGTGAACCAGTGTCCTGTTCCTCAGGGCTGGGGAGCCACCATCAGAGACCTCCACGTGGAACTGGACATAGGTGGTTTGTTCATAGTCAAAGGGGAGTTTGGCAGAGACCTGGCCACTTGTGGGATGTATGGAGAGGTAGCGAGTCGGATCCAGGCCTGGATCTGTCCCACCAGCTCGCAGGATGGAGTAGGAAAGGCGGGAATTCTGCTCTGAGTCAGGGTCAGCAGCGGAGACTGTAACCAGCACACTGCCCACCGGGTTGTTTTCTGCCACCAGCACTTCGTAGGATGCTTGTTCAAACTGAGGCGCATTGTCATTGACATCTGCCAGCGTGATTGGCAAGATGGTGTGGCGGGAGAGTGGAGGACTGCCCAGGTCCGAGGCAGAGACGGTGACATTGTAGTAGGCAACATGCTCCCGGTCCAAACGGGTGCTGGTCAGCAGTGAGTACTGGTGCTCATAGTCCTTACGCAGCTGGAAGGGAAGATCTGGAGACACATGACACTGGACCTTGCCCTGCTCACCAGAGTCCCTGTCTCTGACGTGTATCACAGCCACCACTGTGCCCAGGGGTGCATCCTCACTCAGGGAGCTGGAGAAAGAGGTAAGAATGACCTCAGGGGCATTGTCATTCACATCAGTGATTTCCACCACCACACTGCAGTGCTCCTCCATCGTTGGCGACCCCATGTCCTTGGCCTCCACTTCGATCTCATACACTGTTGCCTCCTCAAAGTCCAGGTTGCCCTGGACACGAATCTCCCCAGTTTGCTCATCGATGGCAAAGATCTGGCGTAAGGCAGCTGAGTTGTGGCTGCTGAGGGAGTAGCGGATGTCCCCATTGGGCCCTTCGTCCACATCAGTGGCATTTAATTTCACCACAAGGGTGCCCAGTGGCGAGTTCTCCACTAAACGGGCTCCGTATGATGGTCTGTCAAAGACCGGGTGGTTGTCATTGGCATCCAGGACATGAATAGTGATGTGTATCTTGCTGGACTGAGGGGGAGAGCCCCCGTCTTCCGCAGTCAGGACCAGGTGGTGGAAAGCTCTGAGTTCCCGGTCCAGGGCTCTCTCCAGCACCAGTTCAGGGAACTTCCCCCCATCTGTGCGTGCCTTCACATTGAGGTTGAAGTTCTCATTGGCACTCAGGTGATAGGTCTGCAAGGTGTTGGTGCCCACATCGGGGTCCTGGGCAGGCTGGATGGGGAACCGGGCACCCAGAGATGCCAGCTCATAGATGCGCAACGAAACCTCGTCACTGGGGAACTCCGGGGGGTTGTCATTGACATCCAGAATCTCCACCTCAATGCGGTAGAACTCCACTGGGTTCTCGATGGCAAGTTTCAGGTGGAGGAAGCAGCGGGGATTCTGGCCGCAGAGCTGCTCCCGGTCTATCCGCTCACTGACCATTATAATGCCAGTGTTAACATTGACCGAGAAGTACTGAGAATCCGAATCAGACAGTACCTGCAGGTTAGCTGCTGCCAGTTTCGCCACATCGGTGCCCAGGTCCTTCGCAATATTGCCCACGAAGGCACCCCGGGTGAGCTCCTCCGGGATGCTGTACCGGATCTGAGCAGAGGAGCTGTGCAAAAACAGACAGAACGAGAAGACACGCGGCAGCCCCAGGGACCGGTCCGCCTTCCCTACCCTCGGCATCCTTGCCGGGTGGGCGGCCGAGGAGCGATGCCCTCCGCGCCCGCGCTCAGCGCTCGCCGCTCCCATTCATTGTTTGGGGCGGACGCGGTTCGAGGAGGGCGGGGGACGCCGGTGCTCCGCACAGCCGCCTCGCCATTGGCTCCGACCGCCGCGCCGCTCCTCCAATCGCCGCGCTCCTTTCTCAGGACAGCAACACCGGCGCCAATCGCAACCCGCGGGCTGTTGCCGCGCGGCGCGAACCTGCGCGGCGCTTCCCCGACCCCGCAACGAGCCGAGCCGAGCCGGGCCGGGCCGGGCAGCAACGGCGGACCCGGGGGCCATGCGCGGTCCTGCCGCCCCGCCCAGGCACCGCCTTCCCCAGCCCCAAGGCTCTCACCTGGCCGGGCTCCCGCAGCGTACCGGTAGTGGAGAGGAAAGCCCTGGTTTCTCTCGGTAGGGTCGCGGGGGGTGGACAGGGCCGCAGGAAGGTGAAATCACTCCGGTCGGAGCCGGGGGAGAAGCAGGTGCTGTAGCACTGAGACTGGGAGTCGGTGGGTCGCAGGGTGACCTCCATGTACTTGAGGGTGCCGTCGGAGCTGAGCTGGAGCTTGGGGCTGGAGTGCTTGAAGAAGTCCCGGTTGGGCGACTCGCTGAGCCAGCAGCAGCAGCAGGGCGAGCCAGCAGCACGGCCTCTGCGCCGCAGGCAGCGGGCGGCCAGGAGAGTGATGGTGGCAAGTGCCACGGTGCTAACAGCTGCCAGTGCGATGATCAGGTAGAGGGTCAGGTCTGGCTTCTCCTTGGCACCAGCCAGGAAATCCCGAGGCTTGTAGTTATCCTCCGGAGCCATGTCCTCCAGGGCCACAGTGATGATGACAGTGGTGGACAGTGGTGGGTCGCCATTGTCCATCACCTGGACAATGAGCTGCTGCACAGCAGCATCGGTGTCCTGGAGGGCACGTGCTGTCCGCACCTCCCCAGTGTACAGCGACACATGGAACAAGGAGGGGTCAGTGGACTGCGGCAGCAGTCGGTATGAAAGCCAGGCATTGTGCCCAGCATCTGCATCCACTGCTGTCACCTTGGTGACCAGGTAGCCCAATGGGGCCGACAGCGGAACCCTCTGGGGTGCGGGGACATCACTGTCACTGGCTGGGTGCAGGATAGTGGGGGAGTGGTCATTCTGGTCCAGCACAAAGATGTAGACAGTAACATTGGCATGGAGCGGGGGGGACCCTGAGTCCCGCACAGCCACAGAGACTGGCAGAACCTGCAGCAGCTCAAAGTCAAAGGTGCGCTGAGCATACAGGTTGCCATTCTCAGGATTGATGTGGACAAAGGAAGAGATGGGGGTACCCTGCACTTGGCCACTCTCTATGGAGTAAACAAGCCGAGAATTATCCCCATCGTCAGGGTCCGAGGCAGAGACAGTGCACAGCAGGGAGCCAGGCAGGTTGTTCTCCTGGAGGAAGGCATCATAGGAGGGCTGCAAGAAGCGTGGGGGGTTGTCATTCACATCAGATATGTTGAGGAGCAACATGAGTGTTGTGGTGAGGGCAGGAGACCCACCATCCTGGGCAATCAGCTCCACTGCATACTGTGAGGTGGACTCACGGTCCAGGCTGTCCCGGGTGACCAGGGAGAAGTGGTTCTGAAGGGACCTGATGGCAAAAGGCACATCGGGGGCAATCTCCAAACTCACATCCCCATTGGCCCCTGAGTCTTGGTCCCGTACATTGAAGAGCCCCACAACGGTCTCTGGTGGGGTATCTTCTGGCACCGGGTTCAGCAGGGAGGTGAGCAGCACCTCAGGGGAGTTGTCATTGGTATCCTCCACTTCCACCTGCAGTGTGCAGTGTCCCTCCATCTCCGGGACCCCTCTGTCATGGGCTCGCACATAGATCTCATAGAAAGGTGATTCCTCGAAGTCCAGGGCCCCACTCACCCGGACCTCACCACTGTGGGGATCCAGGGTAAAGAGCCTCCGGACAGAGTCAGAGGTGTGAACCCCAAAGGAGTACTGTGTCTCCCCATTGGGGCCCTCATCAGGGTCAGATGCATTGAGCTGGACGAGCAGGGCCCCCACGGGTATGTTTTCCGGGACTTGCACCTTGTACATGGCACGATCAAAGGTGGGTGCATTGTCGTTGACATCCAGGACCACGACTGTGATCTGCGCTGTGCCCGAGCGAGCTGGGCTTCCCCCATCCACGGCCGTCAGCACCAGCTGCAGTTCTGGCTGCTCTTCCCGGTCCAGGGCACGCTCCAGCACCAGCTCTGGGAAGAGTTTGCCATCCTGCTGCTGCTTGACATCCAGGGAAAAGTGGGAGTTGGGGCTTAGCCGGTAGGAGCCCACAGCATTGGTGCCCACATCAGAGTCCTGCGCACTCTCCAGGGGGAAGCGTGCAGCCACTGTGGCAGACTCAGCAACGCGCAGCATGCGGTGAGCAGTGGGGAAGCTCGGGGAGTTGTCATTCAGGTCCAGGATTTCCACTTCCAGGCGGAAGAGCTGCAGGGGGTTCTCTGTCACCACCTGCACCGACAGCACGCAGCTGGCAGCCGCTCCGCACAGCCGCTCCCGGTCCAGCTGCTGGCTCACCACCAGCGCACCGCTGTCCAGGTGCACGGCGAAGTGGCGCAGGTTCTCCTCTGAGCCCAGGCGCAGCCTGCGACCTGGCAGCTCCTCCACCTTCAAGCCCAGGTCCCAGGCCACGTTCCCCACCACGGTTCCCACCTCCGACTCCTCAACCACCGAGTAGTGGATCTGCCCGGAGACCCAGCCCCAGCCGCAGAGCAAAAACAAACTCAGTACTTGCCATTTCCAGGCGGGTCGCTGGAGGCTGCCGCTTTCCATGTCCATGCGCGTCCGGCCCAGGACACAGCAGGCGCCGGAAAGATGCAAAAAAAAATCCCCAGGTCTCTCTTCCACGGCTTGGAAAACAGCTCTGGGGCTCCGGCAGGCTGCGGCTCCGGCTGTCAGCCTCCCAGCAGAGGGGGTGGGCTGGGGGAGGGGAACTGAATCACAGCCCCAGCGCGGAGGTGGAAGTGGGGGGGGAGAAGTAGATCCCCCCCACCCCCACCCCGGCTTCAGATCAGCGCCCAATTGGCCGAGAGCTCCGGCCCCTCTCGCCCAGCACTGGCGCCCTGGAGGTTTGGGAAGCAGGGGCCCGAGCCGGCATCAGCCAGGCTG
Source organism: Falco rusticolus (assembly GCF_015220075.1). NCBI lineage: Eukaryota > Metazoa > Chordata > Aves > Falconiformes > Falconidae > Falco > Falco rusticolus. The sequence goes on from NC_051194.1 coordinate 20,388,632, forward strand.
CCACCCCCGGCCTCCCCTCCACCAGCCTGAGTCACTTGCTCCGACAGCTCACTTCACGTTCGCAGGGAAACTGCACATCCTGGCAGCCTGGAAGCTAGGTACAAGCCCTCCCTGTGTGCTCCCCCTTCCACAATGGTGGCTTCACACTGCACCCACAGACAAAGGGCAGCTGTCATGAACACAGGCCAAAAGGCCTTTTCATGCCCAATAAAAAGGTGCTTGTTAGAGCCCTGAGGTGCCAGGGGCTCTTCTCAAACCCCTTTTCTCCTCCCCACAAACTAATGCTCTGGCCACTGCCTGTACCCTGTAATTGCCTCTGTAAGTGAAACATCACTGCCACCAGCACACCATCAGCCCAGAGACCTTGCACTGAGGCAGGGACACCCACCCCTGCCAGCACCCCATGGGTGTCCGAGGTAGTAGGTGAGGAGGCAGAGATGGGTGAGCCATTCAAAGGCGGAATGCACTTGCTCCCCACACACACCCAGCTGGACACCCCTTCCTCACCTTGGGACAAGGAAGAGATCAACCTCCACAGTACCCCAGTCACTGCAAATGCAGGGAGCCAGCCAACAAGCCCACTTGACCACCGCCAGATCACAGCATCAGGTCAGGACATCAGACTGAGATGAGGCCTGAGCCGTCCACCTGACAGACACATATGATGAAATGCCACAGCAGACACAGCTTTGCAGCCAAGCAACCTCCCAGAGGGCAAAAGCAGGTGTCTCAGCCTCCCCAGGGAGGGAGCAGAGCAGTAACTCCCCCTCTCTCCCTTTCCCAGAAGATGGTGGCAAGCTGCAGGGTGTTTGCTCAGTTCACATCCCCACAGAAGCCTTGTGCAGTCATGCCCTCAGTTCATGTCAGCGGTGCACTCAAGACCACCCTGACCTCCCCTGGGTGCATGCAGACCCTGGGGGTTGGGGTCCGCAGTGGTGCAGCAGGCAGGGGACCCAGGTCCTGCCTGGGACCCTGCTCATCCCCACCACCTGGGCCCCAAGGGGATCTGGGGGAATAGGTGACCGAGGCTGGGGGCACCCACACCCAGCACGGTGGACAGTGACAGGGACACAAGCCTTCTGGGTGAGGATAAAGACGGCACAGCCGCTGCCGCCGAGGGGCCTCCCTCTCTTCTGCAGCCCCTCCCTGCCCATTCTGAGAATCACGGGGCGGGACCACCCTACTGCCACTCTGGGAGAGACACAGCAAGGGACCTCGCGACTGGTGCAGGACGGCGCCCGAGTCCCACCTACTGCCCGCTCGGCGGGCGGGGAGAAGGCCTTCTTAAAGGGCAAACGCAGCAAAAGGCTGGAAAAGCGGGTTCCCCAGTGTCCAGAGACCTGTTTGACCTGCTTGGACGTCCTAATTCCTTGAGGGCTGCCGACGGTGTCACCAGCAGGAGGCTGTCACAGTAACCTTGACTTTGGGATGTGCCCTGTCCCCATCCCTGGCAGGGTCCCAGACAGCACAACCGGGTGACAGACATTGCTGCTGGCAACACAGAGTGCTATGCCCCAGGAATGGATTTGGTGCTGCTGCAGTGTCCCAGTAGAAGCCCCCTGTGAAGCCCATATAGTCTGGGAGAATCTGCATAGTGTCCCAAGGTAGCTCAGTCACCAAGGGGCTGGAGTAAGGGATGGGCTTCACACAGGGGATCCTGCTGTTGCTTGGGTCTGCCAAAGCCCTGGATGGGAATGCTGGCAAGGCAGGAAGGGTATGGGGTGTTTAGGGTGGAGAAGGAGATATCCCTGTTCCAGAGGGCCAGAGCTCACCCTACAGAAAGGTTCCAATCCAGACAACCCAGGGAGCTGAAGGATCACTGGAGATCCTGCAGGGTAGGATCTCTCATGGCAGGGCATGCCACCTGCCACAGATGGGGCCAGCACCGTCCCCACTGCATCGGTTTTAGGGTCTGGCCATTACCCTGCAAAGCAAAGAGGTGTATAGCCCTTGCAGGCTTGACATGGTCTGTGGCATTGGGCTGGATCTTCTGTCACCACAAAGACTGAAAATCCAGAGCTCAGTGTCAGCCCAGATGGTTTCTCACTACCGGTGTCTTTCCAGTGTAGTACTGGGAAGTAGGGAGGAGCCATGGCTAGGGCTCAGGCTTACCACCTGTCTGTTATCACCTCTTTCCACCCCCATTCTCAAATAATTTACTGCCCCCACCCCCAGAGGCATCTTGCCAGGACCCTTTGGTGGAGGGGACACCTTTGTCCCCAGCTGTAGGACAACCCACACAATGCTGAGGAACACTTGCTCCTGCAGCTGCTGCAGCCATTTGCACCTGCCACAAACCAGAACTGCTGAGCCTGAGCAGCAATGCGGAGGGGGAGGGGGCGGGGGTAGGAAAGGGAGGGGAAGGCATAAAATAATTCTGAGAGGTTTCTGCCTCCGTCTATGATTCAGCCACAGAGAGCAGGCAGCACACGCAGCCCCACGCCCATGCACAGCTTCCACTGTACCTCACTTCCGTCTGCTCCGAGGAACAGGTTGCTCCTACTCACAGCATCCCAGGAGGGGACACATTACTGGCACCAACCACCTTGGAAACCCATCAGATTTACCCCCCCTTTCACTGGATCCACTCCCCAGCCTCAACTCTGAGGATCAAAGCGTTCCTGTAATTAAAAACTCTCAAGCTGCACAATTCCCACCGGGGAAGAAGCACAGAAGCTGCCTGCCATGCGTGAATGCCTTCCTTGCTGCAGTTTGTTCAGTCAGGACATGAGACATCATCCAGACACAGCGTATTACAAATCGTGTGGGGCTTTTAATAGGGTTGTTAAACCACCACCTCAGTGCAAGACTCACCATCCTGCTCAGAGCCACAGCCCAGCGCACCAGAGCCCTGCAAGCAACGGGTTGACTGCAATCCCACCCCACCCCAAAGTGAACATCACAAAATTTCTACAGAAACAAAACCAGAACCACCAGGAGTGAAACACAAAATGAGACACGGACTGGAGGAACTGCTCTGTGACCACAGTCTGTCAAACGAAGGAACCAGCATCGTCCTTCAGCTCTGCATACTACACTGTGGGAAGTGACACCCTGGTTCCCCCTCGCTGACAGCTGGTGGCTCCCAGCCCTGTTTGCACGGCCACCTCCTCAGCCCCCACCAGGGCACGATGCAGAGAGGCTATGTTCCCCTCCCAGTGCCCCCCTTGGCTCTCACTTTGCTAAGGGAAGGAAATACCATTAGCAGCAAACTTTCTGCCAAGGATTTGCAAGTGGTTGCAAGCTGACCTCAGTCTCCATCAGTTACTCACACAAGACATACCCAAAACTGCATCCGAAATATATATATGTTCGCTAACCTGAGCAAACTGACACACTTGATCCTGCACACCACAGTGCAAATGTCAATGATACTCAGGACGACTCATATGACTACAAAGAAGACCTGTTCAGCTACAGCTTAACCACTCTTTAGAGGCAAGGCGCAACTGGATATTCCCCCCAACCTCAACCTGCTACACCTATGGCACAAATGGACCATGTCTCTGCCTGGCACTGAGAAATGCCAAGGAAGGAGCTACATTACCTCAGCAGGCATGGGGAGCCGGCCGGTGGTGCCCACGATCTGGTGGTACAGCCCTGGCTCACCATTCCTTATGGTGCTCTGGCGGCTCCCCAGGGGGCTGGAAGTGAAGGGCTTTTTACACAGAAGATCACTCTGGCGAGAGTCTGTGGTGAGATAGACCTGGTGGTAGAAATTGGGTGGCATGAAGCCACCACGCACGGCGTCAATGTGGTGGAAGGGCCCTGGTGTCCTGTACAGGGTGCTCCTGGAACTGTTGAACAGCTCCTTTGACTGCCTCCACTTGTAGCACTTGAAGATGCCCACTGACAGCATGGTGATGAAGAAAGCTGCTGACACCAAAATCACAGCCAGGATGAGATAGAAAGTCAAGTGCCTCCTGGAATCATTGGCAGGTGCCACATCAGTGAGGTCAGTAAGCACCTCCTTGACCATCTCAGCCACAGAGATGGAGACAGTGGCACTGGCGGACAGCACAGGCTCCCCATGGTCTTTCAGCAGGATGACTAGTGTGTGCTGGGGAGCATCATCCTCCTGGAGTTGGCGTGCCGTGAAGATCTCCCCACTGTGCAGCCCAACTGAGAACAGGCTGGGGTCAGTGGCCTGCAACAGGGTATAGGAGATCCAGGCATTGTACCCTGCATCTGCATCCACTGCCACCACCTTGGTGACTATGTGCCCAGCAGGAGTGCCTGGTGCCACCACATCAGTATAGGTGGCAGTGGTGTTGGGGTGAGGGTGCAGCACAGTTGGGGCATTATCATTGAGGTCAGTGACAAACACACTGACTGAGACATTAGTGGCCAGAGGCGGAGAGCCGCCATCCTGGACCTGCACCATCATGCTGAACTCCACCTGGTCCTCATGGTCCAGGGAGGTAAGCAGGTAGAGGGTGCCATTTTCTCGGTGGATGGAGAAGAGGTGGCCTACACTGGGGTCACCCTGCAAGAGGGTATAGGAGAGATGGGCATTGCGCCCAAGGTCTGGGTCTGTGGCACTCACATTAAGGATGGGGATACCAGGCATGTTGTTCTCCAGCACATACACATCATAAGAGTCCTGAGAAGACTTGGGCGCATTGTCATTGATGTCTGACACCTGCACCAGGATCTGTTTTACGGCAGACAAGGGTGGTGAGCCTGAGTCCCTGGCGGTGATAGTGATGTTATACTCTGATGCCTTTTCCCGGTCCAGAGCCGCTTTTGTTTTCAATGTGTAATAATTTTTGAGGGAGGAGCTGAGCATGAACGGGATCCCAGGGGAAATGAAGCAGTTCACCAGACCGTTGCCATGGGAGTCCAAATCTGTAACACTCAGCAGAGCTACGACCGTCCCTGGGGCTGCATCTTCAGGCACAGGGCTGTACACAGAAGTCACTGTCACCTCTGGAGCATTGTCATTCACATCCACGACTTCCACCAGCACTTTGCAATGAGCCATGCCAGGAGCAGCACCCTTGTCTTTAGCCTGTAAGTAAATCTCATACAGCTTCATTTCCTCATAGTCCAGCTGTCCCTTGACCTTCAAGTCCCCCGTGGCTGAATCCAGAGCAAAGAGTTCTCGTACCTTGGCAGGTGTGTGGCTGCTGAAGGAATAGACAATGTCTCCATTGGGCCCATCATCCAGATCATACGCGCTGATCCTGGTGACCAGGGTACCATCGGGCATGTTCTCCCTCACACTTGCCTTGTAGGTGGACTGATTGAAGACCGGGGCATTATCGTTGGCGTCCACAACGTCAATGTGGATCTGCACGTGGGCTGACCGTGGCGGGCTGCCTCCATCCAGCGCAGTCAAGACCAAGTGCAGCTCCCGTTGCTCCTCCCTGTCCAGCTCCTTCTCTAGCACCAGCTCCGCGTACTTGCTGCCATCCACCCTCGTCTGCACGTCGAGCGCAAAGTGCGGGTTAGCGCTGAGCTGGTAGGTCTGCAAAGAGTTAACTCCCACATCGGGGTCTTGCGCGCTCTCTAGCGGGAAGCGCGCTCCGGCTGCCACCGACTCACTGATTTCCAGCCTCGCCTGGCTGCTGGGAAAAACCGGGTCGTTGTCATTGATGTCCTGGATCTCCACGGCGCCGCTGTACAGCTCCAGCGGGTTTTCCACCAAGATCTCAAAGCTGAGGGCGCAGGGGGAGTGCGCGCCGCAGAGCTCCTCCCGGTCTATCCGCTCGCTCACCAGCAGCGCGCCGCTCGTCAGATCCACCCCGAAGTACTTCTTGTTGCCCCCGGACACCACCCGCAGCCGGCGTCCCGGCAGCCGCCCGAGGTCCAGCGCCAGGTCGGCTACCACGTTCCCCACCGTGGAGCCTCTCCGCGCCTCCTCGGGAATCGCATAGCGAATCGCGGCGGCAACCCAGTCGGAAACGCCGAACAAAAGCAAGAGGCTCAGTACCTGCCCCGTCGTCACCCCGCGGCTCCTCGCAGCAACGCCGTTCATCGCACAGGACGGCCGCGCCCTCCGCTTCGCCCCCCCGCCCCGGCTAGAAACCCCCAGCTCGCCCCGTCATGCCGCTGCCCAGCGCGCCCCGGGAAGCGCCGGGCATTGCTCTGAGGGCTCGGCCGTGACTCGCTCCCAGGCTCTCTGAGACCGTCTGCGCCTCATCCCGGCTCCGAGCGGGGCCGGGCCGCCAGATCCCCCCACTCCATCATTGGCCGACAGCGGCACACAGAGTCCCGGCCCATAACTGCACGGAGCGCAGGGCTGCCGCAGCCCCGCCGGGAGGGAGCGGCGGCCCCGGCCCGCGGGGCTCAAGCCGGTTGACCCTGAAGGGAGAGCACAGCCCTGCGAGAAACCCAGCTAATGGCAGCCGGGCGGGGAGAGCGCTGCCTAGATCGGGCACAGGGGCTGCGCGCGCGGGCAGGAAGGTGTAAGAGCTGGCGGAGAGGAGGACGCCAGAAAGGGTGATACGGCAACGGGTGGGGTGTCCCCCGGGAAAACATCGCTGGAAAGAGACAGCGGGAGCAAGCAGGGGAAGTGGAGCGGGCGGGACGAGGGGTGGGGAGGGTCGGCCGGGGCACGCAGGGCGCCGGGGAGAGCCAGCCCAGCCCCGGCACGCGACGCGCCAAGTCCGAGTGTCCCTCGGGATGTCGGTCCTCCCACCGAAGTGCTTGGCCAGCCTCTTCCTGGTATCCCACGTCGTCGCAGCGTCGCGCTTCTGCGTGCCACCACGGCAGCGTCACCGGCAAAACGAGACGGATGTCGTGCTGCCGAGTTAGGAGCAACCCCTCCGGCCGCAGTCACCCCCTGCCGCAGGGCCCCCAGTAGCATCGCCCCTCCAGCTCCCAATGCCACCACTGTCCCACCAGGCATCTTCCCCGACAAATCGTAGAAATCTCGGGTTAAGACGCCCTCCTGCTCTCGCCACCTCCCAGCTTGCTCCCCAGCACCTGTTTCCACCAGCCAGACGCAGGGAAATCACAGTCTGCGACGTGCCGATTCACCGGGAGCAGTTCCTGTTCCCGTGCTGGTCACGGCACCGGCAGCGCCTGGGTGAGAAACAGCCAATTCTCGGGCTGCCTGCCTGCGTTTGGGGCTGTCATGGCCAACAACTCCTGATACCTTGGATTTTCCAACGTTTCGAGCGTTCATGTGGATAAAACTACCTCAATTTGGGCATTCGTTGTCTGTCACCTGCACAACTGATCAGCTGTCACGGTAAGGGGCCCAGGATGCTTGGTAAGGGAGCACCAGGAGCTCTGTCAAAACCCGCCTGTGGCCAAGAAACACAGAGTCCAGGTGGCTTCCCACAGCCGAGATTGATAAGGAAGGGACGGTGATCTCTGGGAAATAAACCGGACTAGAGATCAGTGCCCACGTGTTCACTCGCTTACCGAGAGACAGGAGAAGGCTCCCCGCGCCCTGCAGACCTGGCTCGGAAACCTGGCTGGTTATCAGCTATTGCTCGTCGTGGCGGAGCGTCTTGTGGAAGGGATGCAAATCATCTGCACCAATGTGGGAGACATGACACCCACCAAAGTGACAGGGACCTTGACTCTGGTTACGTGTCCTTGCCCTGCACGGGCCCCTTAACTGCTATGAGCAACACGGGATCCACTCAGAGAGGCAGTATTTCTGCGCTTATATGAAGAATCAATAATATCAAATAGATCGGTGCAGCCTTTCCTCTCTTACATGCTCAGCTATTTCCTTTCCTACCAAATAATCGTTGCTGAAGGATAAACTAATTGTATCAGCTCCACTTACCATTCTCATCACCAGTCCACGGAATGTGATAAAAGTACAGGTTTCACACCGATAAAATCCAACGTTAGTCATCTAATGCTGTACTTAAATAGAATTTCGTTCTGGAGCAATTTAAAGACTAAGAAGGAAAACTATATGCTTTAGCCACTGCAGCTGCATCATGCACGTAAGTACACGATATGCTTCTATCCATTTTGGAGCGCTTCTGTAACAGACAGTATCTGCAGGCTCACAGTGCTGACAGCAAACTTCTTTTCTCATAGGACCTTATGCAACAAAATCCCAATTACCTTTCTCTTTTACATATAATCCGAAAAGAAGAAAATCCATAGCTCTCTTCGAGACAAATTTTGAAACAGTATTCAGCCACTTATTTTCTTTGAAATAAGCTCTGAATCTTTTTTCCAACCACTGCCCATTTTGTATCTTTCCCTGTTTACTCAGCAATTTGTCTAACGTGCGTATCACAATTCTTAAGGAGTTTCTCTTTGTATGAATGTGCACACAACCCCTATTCAGAGTACCTCGACCGCTTAGTCCCAGCAGCAGCGGAGAGCTGAGTACAACAAAGAGACCTCTGGAAAGGCATGGAAGACTGAACATTTCCCTTCCCGTATTTCGACTGATCTGGAGACATTACGTCTCCACCACTTTGATGGGAAGCCCGAATACGGAAGGTGATGCTCTGGAGCTCCTGAAAGCACCATTTGGCGGGAGAGGAGTGGAAATGTGCGAAAGTTAACGGCAAAGATGCCTTTCCCCTGCACCAGGAATTCCTTCGGGGAGGGGTTCAAGCCAAATCCCAGCCAGAGCCGCTCACTCCGGCATTATGCCCGGGCTCCAGAGAAGTCGCTGGCAGTAGTGGACCCAAAGCATTTTCCGCTGGGCGCCAGGCTCGGAGCTACAGTGAGGCACCAGCCCCGGCTCCCCAGACGGAGGGGGATGTTATTCCCGGGTGTAAATAAATAACTTCCTTTTGAGGCGTTCAGAATATGAAAAGAAGTAAGCAAGCAGGGGAAACAGCAGTACAGAGCTGCTGCCCTGAACAGGCCCGGACAGATCACACATTGTTATCACAGGAACGGGCTCAAATCGGGCTGAGACGATCAAACTGGACCAAGATGAAAGGGTTATCTCAACTTCGGACCCCAGGTCACCGTTGCCCAGACTCTACTCCGTGTCCACCCCACCACCCCAGCTCAGTGAAACTCGCACCTAGAGCAGGACAGACAGCAATACTGACAGCATTGCGTCGCTCCTCGGGGAACAACCGACAATTTACGGATGAGACTGAGCAGGTCAAAAGGAAGAGCCATAGTCACACACACACACCAGCACACAGCCACGCCCCCGAGCGATTCAGCAATACGCCCGGATGTAACGCTGAGCTTTGCCGGTTACCCACTGATCTCTGAGGGCAGGACAGGGGAAGGAGAATAATCACACAAGCCCACAGAAAGGGACCCTAGGACGGAAGCTCACCTGTGCAGACCTCTCGGCGCTATGAGAGTCCATCCTGGAATCAGTGTCAGAGCCGCGTTCACCAGCTAGGAGACGGTCAGACACGGCTACTGCCCCTGGTCTCAGAAACGTGAAGTCCTTCTGACCCGACTCGGAGGCTAAACACACCTCGTAGGAGTAGGGCAGGGGCAGCGTGCTGCTGCAGTAGTTATACGGAGCTTTTGAGCCCAGGCTTGAATACAGTTCTTTATCAGAAGTTAGAAAAACGGGAGGGCTCCTCGATCGTCGGCATTTAAAGAACAGTATCAAAATTACTGTGGAAACGAATAACAAAGACACGACAGCGAGCGCCGCTACAAGAATGAGGTTTAGGTCAGACACCAGCTCAGACACAGCTTCTCCATCGCTCAGCTCCGGCAGCGCCTCCTGCAAGCTCTCGGCCAGCACCACGTGCAGCGTGGCCGTGGCCGACAGCGCCGGCTGCCCGTGGTCCTTCACCACGGCCACCAGCCGCTGCTTGGCCGCGTCCCTCTCCGACACGGCCCGCGCCGTGCGCACCTCGCCGCTGTGCAGCCCCACGCGGAACAGCGCCGGCTCCGGCGCCTGCACCAGCTCGTACGACAGCCACGCGTTGCGCCCCGCGTCCGCGTCCACCGCCACCACCTTGGCCACCAGGTACCCGGCCTCGGCCGAGCGCGGCACCACCTCGAACGGCCCCGCGCCCGCCGCCGCCTCCGCCCCCGCGCCCGCCGCCGCCGCCGCCGGCCACAGCACGCGCGGCGCGTTGTCGTTGCGGTCCAGCACGAAGACGCGCACCGTCGCCGTGGAGCTCCGCGCCGGCGCCCCGCCGTCCTGCGCCCGCACCGCCACCGCGAACTCGCGGCACTGCTCGTAGTCGAAGGAGCGCTGCGCGTACACCGCGCCGCTCCGCGCCTCCACCGACACGTACGGCGCCGCGCCCGCGCTGCCGCCCGCCAGCCAGTAGCTCACGCGCCCGTTGGCGCCCGCGTCCGCGTCCCGCGCGCGCACGCGCAGCACCGGCGCGCCCGCCGCGTTGTTCTCCGCCACGTAGGCGCTGTAGGCGGCCTCCTCGAACACCGGCGCGTTGTCGTTCACGTCCGACACCTCCAGCACCAGCGCCGTGCGGCTGGACAGCGCCGGGCTGCCGCCGTCCCTGGCCACCACCGTCACCCGGTGCTCGGCCGCCTGCTCCCGGTCCAGCGCGCTCGCCGTCACCACCTTGTACGAGCCGCCCGACGACGCCACGATCGACAGCGGCGCCTCGCCCGACAGCTCGCACGACACCTGACCGTTCTCCCTGGAGTCCCGGTCCCGCACTTTCACCACGGCTACCACCGTGCCGGCCGGCGCGTCCTCGGGCACCGGGCTCAACAGAGATGTTAGCGTCACCTCGGGCGCGTTGTCGTTCACGTCCAGCACCTCCACCTCCACTTCGCAGTGCGCTACCAGCCCCCCACCGTCCCTCGCCTCCACCAGCAGCGTGTAGCTTCGCGTGTCCTCGAAGTCGAGCGGCTCCTGCAGCACGAGCCGCCCGCTCTCCGCGTCTAACACGAACTTCGCAAGCACCTTGGCCGGCAGCTTCCCGAAGCTGTAGGAGATTTGGGCGTTGGTGCCGGCGTCGGCGTCCGAGGCGGAGACATTCAGTACCGCCGATCCCGGCGGCGCGTCCTCGCGCAGGCTCGCGTAGTACCGGTCGTGCGCGAACACGGGGGGGTTGTCGTTGGCATCGGTGACGTTGATGCAGAGCTGGGCGGTGCCACTCCGGGGCGGTTCTCCGCCGTCCAGCGCCGTCAGCACCAGCCGCAGGCTCTGCTCACGCTCTCGGTCCAGTGCGCTGCGCAGCACCAGCTCCGCGAACTTGCTGCCGTCCTTGCTCTCCTTCACCTCCACCGCGAAGTACTCGTTGGCCTCCAGCTCGTAGCCCTGCAGCGAGTTGCTGCCCACGTCCGCGTCCTCGGCCATGCCCACGGCAAAGCGGGCGCCGGGGGGAGTGAGCTCGTTGATCTCCAGCTGGAAACTATCTTGCAAGAAGCGCGGCGCGTTGTCGTTGACGTCGTGGATGGCGACGTCGACGTGGAAGACGTTGAGCGGGTTCTGCACCAGCGCCTCGAAGCTGACGGCGCAGGACGGCGACTCGCCGCACATCTGCTCCCGGTCCAGCCTCTCGCTCACGTACAGGTTCCCGTTCTCCCCGCTCACGCTGAAGTATTGCTTCTCGGCGCTGAGCCGCAGCTTGCGTGCCGGCAGCTCGGCCGGGCTCAGCCCCAGGTCCCGCGCCAGCGGCCCCACCAGCGAGCCTCTGCCCAGCTCCTCGGGGATGGCGTAGCGGATCCGCTCCGGCGCCGCCCGGCAGCACAAGCACAGCAGCACGGCGGGCAGCAGCGCTCGCCCGGCCGCTCGCCGCCGGCTCGGCCCCGGCCTGCCCGCCATTCTCGCCAGCGCTCGCCGCGCTCCTCCCTCCTGCCGCTGCCCTCCCTCCCTTGCAGCCCCGCTCCGCCACGAGCGCGGGGGCCGCCGGAGGGCAGCGATCTCGGTGCCGGCTCCCCGCGCCGCCTCTCGCCGCTGCTGCCCGTGCCGCTGCCGCTCTGGCCGGCGCCGTGCAAGCCAGCAGCCCGCGGGGGCAGGACGCTGCGGCTGCGGCTGTGGCTCCAGCGCCGCTCCGCGTCGGCCAACAGCGGCACCCGGAGGCGCCACGACGCCACCGCAGCCGGCTGATGGCCGCGCTCCGCGGCGCACACCCGCTCTCGGGGGCGCTCCCAGCAGCTGCCGGGAGTCGGCGCCACCGGCTACCGGAACGCGCGATTCAGCTTTTCAGTGCGGCGAGTTTCTCACAGCCGCGGCAAGGCGACTCAAGCAGCGCTGCTCAGCCGCGGCACGGCAGTCTGGCTCGGGAACGTGTTGCCGAGCGGCGGAGGAGCGCTCAGGCTCCGCGCAGCAGAGCACAGGTGAGTACAGGTGAGTACAAGCAGGTGCACTGTACAGCGCATTTCCGATATATTCCAACAGCTTCTACTTTTGCTGCGGGTGGGATTTCCCAGATCTTTTATTTCATTTCTACGAGCTCTGAGAACTAACAGCCACAAGTGACTTTCGAGGAGAAGCTGTTGTAGACAGGAAGCGCCAGACCCCGCCTTTTGATTTGAGGAGATTCTTGTTCATATTCCTTTTATTTTACATACCTCTGAGTGTGACTGAGACCGAGGGAAAACGGTAACCCTTATTCCTTGCAACAGCACTATTATTACATGCTCAGAGTTTTACATATCACGGACATCACTACTTCTTGCTCTCGGGAAGACAGACCTGTTAAAGCACTTTTTTCAGGATTGTTTCTCTCAGCGAACGGGGTAAGTAAGTAGATCTAAGATGGACGGGCAGCAAACAGGTAGACATGCGCCCAGGATACTTCAGTTACCAGTCCGCTATTCCAGGAATTGTGAGGAGGAGTGGTATAGTCCTCCGCGGTGTTGCCCCAGGTGCATGTGACATGTCAGCTAACTTTCCCGGGACAGCCAGAGACTTGTAGAATAAAAAGGCGGCAAAAGAAGTCCAAGAAGAAAAAGTCAGAAGGACAACACTAGAGAAGGCAGTTTACCCATGACACAAACACAGGGACGTGTGCTTTGCACCGATCATACACGTATCACTCCAGGCGTGGGATGGTCTGAAAATGAAAAGGATGAAACCCTCTTGAGTGCGACATCTATGAAAAAGTACTTGATCCTCCTCAGTTCCTGTTTGTACGATAACACCACCTCTCAGCAACAATCAGGAAATCACGGAATGCAAGCCCGTCTTCAACAAGTCTTGGTTCATGACCACGGAGAAAGCAGGGCATAGTACGACCAGCTGAATCATTCCAAGCACTACACAGACCACGGGCTGAGAAACTACAGGTACATCAGATTTTGCTAAGACTCCTATTGCTCCAAACAAGACCTGACTCTGTGGATGACTACTGTGCTCATTCTTGAGATCCTGGTGATAAGTCAATTCCTGGTTATGCCACTCTTGCCACTTCCTAAAAAGGTACAAAGACATGGGCTGCAGGACTCAGTTTCTCCTTCACAAGTTTTTTCCACTGCAGTAGTTACTAACAAACGATCGTTGAGCCACAACATTGCTGTAAGAATAGGCTCTTCCTTGCCAACAAGACCATGCTCACAAAGTAGCCACCGCACTGTGCTTCAGATGCAGAGGCACATACAGGAGGGTCACCTTCCCACACTAAGCAAGTATTGACGCAGAATCTCGCCATTCCTCAACTTTTGTTGCATTGCACTACTACTGCTCACATGCATTTCAAATAACTAATGGTACATGAAAACTCTGTGTTGTAAGACAATCGTGATAAATAAAGGAACGAATTATAGACTTTAGAAAAACCTTCAGCTAATAAGCCGTTCATAATGAAAATACCTGTGCATGTCTAATAGTCCAATCCTATGAATAACGTTGGCGAGCAAGAATTTAGCATTATATCGGCATTAGGCACATTAAGACCCTGTCACTACATCCTCAGCTACACCACTACCTCTAACTACACGGCTCTGTAAAAGACACAAAGACGAACAGTAAAGCAGGTGAAGAGTGCCCAGAGGAGAGTAACGATCCCTCGGAGATTAGCCCCTCTTTGGCAGAAGAGGCTACAGGGTTGCTGCGTCAACAGGTATCTTGTGGAAAACGAGGTCATTCTCACAAAATCGTTCTAGGTACAGGAAGACTCTGGATGTGCTCACCGGCTGGGAGTAAGGGTAACGAGCCCAAAAGGAGAAAACAACCTTTCCAACCCGTAACGCTAGTAAGAATGCATGCTTCTCTGTTCCTCACACACTGTTTGCGTCGACTTTAAACACTTAGTATCGGAAAATCAAGCGCTGCTACACAAGGGAAAACCGTAAGAAACAAGCTGTAAGGCGACATCAAAAGCACAAATGAACAACCCCTCACTGCAAGAGCGTCTTGACATTTCTTGAAAGTGCCATGCTGTCTGTAACACACCCCGACAGAAATCGAGACAATACTATTTCCTAACACTTCCCCCATAGACTGAAGACCTAAGAGGCTTATAGAGTCTATAAGCACAACATTCAGTCTGGGAACATCTAGTTCTTCAACTCCACTCCATCGTTGGAAGAGCACAGCGGTAACTCACAACCAACATGAACCAACCAGCTCTTGCATATGCACGCGTATTTTAGAATTTAACACTTACCAACAAGTAATTTGCGCTCCTCCTCGACCCTCTTTCTAAATCCGGAGCATGGAGCTCACTTTTGACCCAGTCAAGGAAATTCCGACAAATAACAAGGAATTATTATCCCAGGAATGCCTGGGAATGGTCTCCTGATTAAGGAAGGCGTTTTCCACCTCCAATGTGGAAAACACACCCCATTCTGGTACACAAAATCGGCATTGCTATCACTACTGGCTGAGGAACATGCTCTGTGAGGGACTTTCACACAAGAGACAAGTACAAGACACGCCACAGCACACAGTCGCTATACGTTCATTTTCAACAATCGCTTACATCCATCCTAAATAAATGACTGTTAAATGAAAGAGATGTGTAACAAGGGAAGAGAGATAATCAAGTGAACCAAAATAAAAGACTTCAGATAAACACCTTAACTAAAACGTCGTTCACGATAAATACAATTGTGCATTTGTAATACACCTGTAAGTAAAATGTCTCACAGGCTGGTAAGAAACACAAAAAATTAATAGAACCTTTCAAATAACTACAGGTTTCAAAAGGCATACTACCTGTTCGTAACACACGGCTTTCAACAATACTAAATAATAGAAGATCAAAATATCATGCCAAGCAGATAATGGTACGAAACAAGCAATAAGGATTCATAAAAAGTACAAACTAGTAACCAGCCATAAAATTTATGCACGGGGCAGTTGACGTTCTGTTTACAGACAACCTAAAGCTACAAAACCGCATGTGCTATAGGTAAGATACGTGACCCTGCTAATAACGCAAAGTACTATTTCATAATAATGCAATACCTCCGTTCAGAAGAGCTGGTACTAAAAGGAAAACTGGTATTCTACATGTCGAGAGACAAACTGAGAAACGACCTGGCCCAAAATAAGGACAATATATCCAACAGCAGCCTCCTATACCACGGTGAGGCTGAAAAATAGTCCCACGTCCACCTCCCAGGAGCAAGAGGAACGACCACACAGCACAATGCTGAAGGAAACTTTGCCTCCTCCTAACCAAACCTCCCCACGCAGGACATGAAGACAGGAGAGAAAGGCCAAAGGAGCAGCAGAGAGATGAACGGCGAAGACGGTCCGGCCAAGAGGCACTCACCATGGGCGCGGCGGGGTCGTCGCCGAGCAGCGGCGCGGGCTCGTCGGGCGGCGGCCGGGCCGGGAGGGTGTCGCAGCAGCTGCCGGCCGACAAGCGGAGCTGGCTCTTGCGCGAGCCGGCGGTGAGCGACACCTCGTGCGAGTAGGAGTGCAGGAAGGCGCGGACGCCGTCGATGCCCACGAAGTGCGAGGCCGGGACGCCGCGCGCGGCGCCGCTGCCCGCCGCCAGCAGCTGCGAGCGGCGCCAGCGCCGCAGGCGCAGCGCCAGCAGCAGCAGCAGGAAGGCGAGGAAGAGGCAGGACACGGCCGCCACGGCCACCACCAGCCAGCGCGTCAGGCTGCCGGCCGGCTCGCCCGGCGCCGCCGCCGCGCTGCCCAGCTCCGAGAGCAGCTCGGCCACGCTCTCGGCCAGCACCACGGTCAGCGTGGCCGTGGCCGACAGCGCCGGCCGCCCGTGGTCCTTCACCACCACCACCAGGCTCTGCCGCGCCGCGTCGCGGGCCAGCGGGAAGCGCGCCGTGCGCACCTCGCCGCTGTGCAGCCCCACGCGGAACAGCCCCGGCTCCGTCGCCTTGGCCAGCTCGTACGACAGCCACGCGTTCTGCCCCGCGTCCGCGTCCACCGCCACCACCTTGGCCACCAGCGCCCCGGGCTCCGCCGAGCGCGGCGCCAGCTCCACGCCCGCCCAGCCCGCGCCCGGCGCCGCCGGCGGGTACAGCACCTGCGGCGCGTTGTCGTTCTCGTCCACGATCACGAGCCGCACCGACACGTTGCTGCTCAGCGCCGGCGCGCCGCCGTCCTCCGCCCGCACCCACAGCCCCACCTCGCGCACCTCCTCGTAGTCGAAGGAGCGCAGCGCGTACAGCGCGCCCGTCTCCGCCTGCACCGACACGTAGGACGAGAGCGGCGCGCCGCGCACCCGCCCCTCCGACAGCCGGTACCGCACGCGCGCGTTCTGACCCCAGTCCGCGTCCGCCGCCCGCACCGTCAGCACCAGCGCGCCCGCCGCGTTGTTCTCGGGCAGCCGGGCGCTGTAGCGCGCCTCCGCGAACACCGGCGCGTTGTCGTTCACGTCCAGCACCCGCAGCGCCAGCACCGCGCCGCTCCACAGCGACGGCGACCCGCCGTCCGCCGCCCGCACCGTCACGTTGTACTCCGCCACCTCCTCCCGGTCCAGCTCCCTCGCCGTCACCACGCGGTAGTAGCCCTCAAACGACTTCTCCAGCCGGAACGGCAGCCCCTCGCCGATGCTGCACCGCACCTCGCCGTTCGCCCCCGAGTCCCGGTCCTGCACGTGCAGCAGGGCCACCACCGTCCCCGACGGCGCGTCCTCGGAGATCGCGCTCAGCGCCGACCGCACAGAAATCTCGGGCGCGTTGTCGTTCACGTCTGTCACGCTGATCGCGACTTTGGCTGTGTCGGACAGACCTCCGCCATCCCGTGCCTGCACCTCCAGTTCGTACGATTCGGCTTCCTCGAAGTCCAGGCTCCGTACCACCGTGATCGATCCCATCTCAGTGTCCAGGTGGAAAATCTTTGACGCTCTCTCCGAGATTTTCTTCACTGAGTATTTCACGTGCCCGTTCAGCCCCTCGTCGGCGTCGGAGGCCGTGACGGTGAGGAGGATGGAGCCCACGGGCACGTCCTCCGGCACACGCACCGTGTACTCGGCCTGGCTGAACTGGGGCGCGTTGTCGTTCGCGTCCAGCACGGCCACGCGGATCCGCGCCGTGCCCGTCCGTGCCGGCTCGCCGCCGTCGCTCGCCCTCAGCACCAACTCGTGGAACGTCGCCTCCTCCCGGTCCAGCGCCTTGGCCAGCACCAGCTCGGGGCGCTGGTCCCCGCCGGGGCCCGCCTGCACGGCCAGCGAGAAGTGCTCGTCGCCGCTCAGCTCGTAGCTCTGCAGCGAATTCGCTCCCGCGTCCGGGTCGTGAGCCTCGGCCAGGGGAAACCGCGACCCCGGCGCTGTCGTCTCGCTCATTCTCTCTTCCACCTCAATTTCCTTGAAGCTGGGCGCGTTGTCGTTAATGTCCGTGATCTCCACGTCGACGCCGTAAACCTTCATTTCCCCGTCCACTATCACCTCACAGCGCAGCACGCATTGCTGCAGACCCTCGCAGAGCTGCTCTCTGTCTATCCTCTCCGCCGTCACCAAGTGTCCCGTCTTCCCGTGCAGGGCGAAATGCTGCGCCTTACCTTCGCAGACAAGGCGCACGCCGCGGTCGGGGAGCGCGGGCAGCTGCAGCGCCAGGTCCTTGGCCACGTCGCCCACAAACGAGCCCTTCGGCATCTCCTCGGGAACCGAGTAGCGCAGCTGCCCCCACGCCACCTCCCACGCCGCCAGCAGGACGCACCAGAGCAGGGCTCGCTCCCGCCGGCCCCAGCGCCTCCCCGCCGCGCACATCTCTGTCGCGACACCGCCGGCAGATCCCCGCCACCGCCCGCCGAAAGGGGCACGGGAACAGGCACAGGCAGGGGCACGGGCACGGCTCGCCGCTTCGGGCCCCTCCGCCTGGCTGCAGCGCGGCTCCGCACCGCGGGGACGCTCGCAGACCGCCCGGCCGCCGAGCCAGCCAGCAAGCGAGCGAGAGAGCGAGCCGGGCCGCAGCGGGCGGGGCTGCCTGCAGCGCTCCGGCCTTCCTCTCGCTCCTCCTCGGTCAACAGCGGCGCCCGCAGCCTCCTCCCGGCACTGCAGGCACCGAGCGCTGCCGAGCGCGGCCCGCCCGGCCTCCCCACGGGCAGCTCGCCGGGACGCGGCACTCGCCGCGGAGGCAGCGGGTCCCGTCCAGCGGGGATCTCCGCCGTCGCCTTCTCTCCCGCCCGCCCCTGCCTGGCTCCCCGAGACCATCCCGGCCAGGGAGACAGAGCGCGCCTCCCGCGGCTCGCGTGATGCTTCCGCACGGCAATGATGACTGCCTAACGGCCGTGGATACACAAGAATGTACATTTTTCTCGTAATACGATGCTCAGACTTTTAGTCCAAAAGCACAACCCCCACCACTGGCTTCTGTATGCCGTCACGCTGGAACGACCGGTACAAGGACAGCAAGAGCAAACAGGCTCTGCAACACAAAACACGACGTCCAGAGCGTCCCCCGGGAGCCAGAGGGATCAGGCTCATTCACCCAGCCGCCAGGAACACGCCCCAGATTAAACGCTCCGCCACCGCTGACGGCCATTAGGCGGTTAAAGGCTAAAGGGGGTGGCGGCCAGCAACACAGAACCTCAGTGCCCCACCCCCGCCCAGCCAGCCCCTGACGAGGGGCGTTACTCGGGCACCTGCACGGGCTCTGGGATTTCTCCCAGCAAGACACAGGATAGCTTATGTACATTCACATTTATCCAAAACATTCGATAATTCGATACTGATAATTCTATAATCGGTTTCAACGACCGCGCAGCGGCTTTCATCTTCTCAAAAATCACGCTGTAAGAGCTTGACGCGTGGCAGGAAAACACTCGTCTAGTTCGTGAATCTTCCCGGCCGTGGGACACAGCTTTCCCACCGAATGCTGTAGGAAGCGGCAGAAGACAAGGACGGCTGCAAACCCTAAGCCACGCGGACGAAGTGCAAGTGTGCAAATGCACTTCGTTCGACTGCCCAAGCGCTGTCGTTTTGCGTACCTCATTGTAGTCTTAGGTATGTTCTCAGGATGGGAAGACAGGCTCTGAAACACAAGAGGCGACTTTTTCCCCTCCCTTTTTTTTTGCCGTTCTACCCCTGCACTTGTCTCAGACAGAGAGACAGAACAGGGCCAGTAAGGAAGAGGGAACTACCACCCAGGAAAAAGGAGAAATAATAGCGCACAGAACTCGGGAAAATCACGCCCTGATGAAATTTATCTGCCCCCCGAATGCAGCCGTTCCTGCAGCCTTCTCCAGAAGATGGGAGGGCACCTGGTTAAAGGAGGAAACTGCTCACTGGCGGGGAACAAGCGCCGGGGTAACTGCCCCGGTCACGGCGCCACGCGCACCTTCCTGTGGGAAAGAGCATCAAGGGGCAGGCGGAGAGCCCGTGCGTGCCTCCGTTCCCTGGCGGGGACACGGCTCAGCGCTGCACCTGCACCGCCCCCGCGGGAAGCCCCGGGGAAGAGCGGTCGGCGGCTCGGAAAGGCTCGAGGGGAGGAGCGCGAGCGCGCGGGCTTACCGACCTGCGGTGCGTCGGCGTCCGCGGGCGGCTCTCCCGCGCCGGCGCTGCTGCTCGGGCTCGGCTTCCCGCAGGGCTCCCCGCCGAGCAGCTCCTCCGCGGGCAGGCTGGGCAGCGGCGGCGGCAGCCAAGCGCCCTCGGCGACGGCGCGGCCCGGCGCCACGCACAGGTTGTAGGAGTAGGGCAAGGTGCCCTCGCAGAAGTCGGCCGGGAAGGCGGCGCCGGCCACGGAGAAGCGCTGCGCGCCCAGGCAGCGCAGGACGGCGGGCGGCCCGGCGCCGCGCACCCGCGCCACCACGGCCAGCGCCACGCTCAGCAGGAACAGCGCGGACAGCAGCGCCAGCGCCAGCACCAGGTAGAACTGCAGCTCCGCCGGCGCGTCGGCGCCCGCCGCCCGCTCGCTCAGCTCCGGCAGCGCCTCCTGCAAGCTCTCGGCCAGCACCACGTGCAGCGTGGCCGTGGCCGACAGCGCCGGCTGCCCGTGGTCCTTCACCACGGCCACCAGCCGCTGCTTGGCCGCGTCCCTCTCCGACACGGCCCGCGCCGTGCGCACCTCGCCGCTGTGCAGCCCCACGCGGAACAGCGCCGGCTCCGGCGCCTGCACCAGCTCGTACGACAGCCACGCGTTGCGCCCCGCATCCGCGTCCACCGCCACCACCTTGGCCACCAGGTACCCGGCCTCGGCCGAGCGCGGCACCACCTCGAACGGCCCCGCGCCCGCCCCCGCCTCCGCCCCCGCGCCCGCCGCCGCCGCCGCCGGCCACAGCACGCGCGGCGCATTGTCGTTGCGGTCCAGCACGAAGACGCGCACCGTCGCCGTGGAGCTCCGCGCCGGCGCCCCGCCGTCCTGCGCCCGCACCGCCACCGCGAACTCGCGGCACTGCTCGTAGTCGAAGGAGCGCTGCGCGTACACCGCGCCGCTCCGCGCCTCCACCGACACGTACGGCGCCGCGCCCGCGCTGCCGCCCGCCAGCCAGTAGCTCACGCGCCCGTTGGCGCCCGCGTCCGCGTCCCGCGCGCGCACGCGCAGCACCGGCGCGCCCGCCGCGTTGTTCTCCGCCACGTAGGCGCTGTAGGCGGCCTCCTCGAACACCGGCGCGTTGTCGTTCACGTCCGACACCTCCAGCACCAGCGCCGTGCGGCTGGACAGCGCCGGGCTGCCGCCGTCCCTGGCCACCACCGTCACCCGGTGCTCGGCCGCCTGCTCCCGGTCCAGCGCGCTCGCCGTCACCACCTTGTACGAGCCGCCCGACGACGCCACGATCGACAGCGGCGCCTCGCCCGACAGCTCGCACGACACCTGACCGTTCTCCCCGGAGTCCCTGTCCCGTACTTTCACCACGGCCACCACCGTGCCGGCCGGCGCGTCCTCGGGCACCGGGCTCGACACCGACAGCACCGTGATTTCGGGCGCGTTGTCGTTCTCATCGGTGACCTCTAGCTGCACCTCGCAGTGCGCCGTCAGCCCGCCGCCGTCCCTCGCCTCCAGGCCGAAGCTGTATTTACTCCTCTCCTCGAAATCGAGTGGCCCCGCAGTCCTGACCTCGCCGCTCTCGCTGTCCACGCTGAACAACGCGCGGACGCCGTCGGGGACGTTGCCGAAGGAGTAGGAGACCCGCGCGTTGGAGCCCGCGTCCGCATCCGTGGCCCGCACCCGCAGCACCGGCGACCCCGGCGGCAGATTCTCCCGCACTCGCGCCTCGTAGACGCTTTTACTGAACACGGGCGGGTTGTCGTTGGCGTCCGTCACGTTGACGCGAACCTGCACGGTCCCGGACCTGGCGGGGTCCCCGCCATCGACCGCCGTCAGCACCAGCTCGAAGGAGCTCTGCTTCTCACGGTCCAACGCGCGTTCCAGCACTAATTCCGGTTGCGTCTTTCCACCCGGGCTCTCCTTGACGGCCAGGCTGAAGGACGGGTTGCTGCTGAGCTGGTAAGTCAGCTGCGAGTTGCTGCCCATGTCTGCATCCTCGGCCATCTCCAGCAGAAAACGAGCTCCTGGAGAAGTGAACTCTGCGATGTCGAGGTGGAGAGCAGCCTTGCTGAAGTTCGGCGCGTTGTCGTTGACGTCGTGGATGGCGACGTCGACGTGGAAGACGTTGAGCGGGTTCTGCACCAGCGCCTCGAAGCTGACGGCGCAGGACGGCGACTCGCCGCACATCTGCTCCCGGTCCAGCCTCTCGCTCACGTACAGGTTCCCGTTCTCCCCGCTCACGCTGAAGTATTGCTTCTCGGCGCTGAGCCGCAGCTTGCGTGCCGGCAGCTCGGCCGGGCTCAGCCCCAGGTCCCGCGCCAGCGGCCCCACCAGCGAGCCTCTGCCCAGCTCCTCGGGGATGGCGTAGCGGATCCGCTCCGGCGCCGCCCGGCAGCACAAGCACAGCAGCACGGCGGGCAGCAGCGCTCGCCCGGCCGCTCGCCGCCGGCTCGGCCCCGGCCTGCCCGCCATTCTCGCCAGCGCTCGCCGCGCTCCTCCCTCCTGCCGCTGCCCTCCCTCCCTTGCAGCCCCGCTCCGCCACGAGCGCGGGGGCCGCCGGAGGACAGCGATCTCGGCGCCTGCTCGGACGCCGCTGCTCCCCGCGCCGCCTCTCGCCGCTGCTGCCCGTGCCGCTGCCGCTCTGCCCGGCGCCGTGCGAGCCAGCAGCCCGTGGGGGCAGGACGCTGCGGCGGCTGCGGCTGCGGCTGTGGCTCCAGCGCCGCTCCGCGTCGGCCAACAGCGGCACCCGGAGGCGCCACGACGCCACCGCAGCCGGCTGATGGCCGCGCTCCGCGGGGCGCGGGGGCTGCATCGGCCCCGGGGTCGTTCAACGCTCAGGTACACTGCCAGGGGCTTTCGGTCACCTCCCGCATCGCAGAGAGTGCTCAGCACCCGATACGCGCCAGAGAACAACAGAAGGAACTCAACCTCTCCTGGTGAAATCGGCAGCAACGAGAAGAGGAACACACGGTTTGATAGCTGCGGAAGTCTTCTTCTCCGTTCTGCTTTCCTTACCTGGCACGAGTACCATCAAGGACAAAGTCGTGTTGGAGTACTCAATAAGGCATCAGAAACAGAATGAAGCAAAATCCTCTGCAGTCCTACCATGCCAGAACTTCAAAGGCTCTGCTTTGTTCCAGTGTTACTTCTTTTCTTAACGCGAAGAACAATTACCCCGAGAAACATATCACCCTAAAGGCCACGTGTATGATAAGCGTGCAGAATAACCCTTACTAGTTTCATTTTAATTCACAGAAGTTCCTGCTATTGCATCTCCATACTTGAGGGGCTGAGCAGGGGAAAGTGCAAAGCCACACTGAATCTTTCATGGATCCAAAGAATGGTTTGGGATGGAAGGGACCTTTCAAGTTCACCTAGCCCAGCCCTGTGCCATGGACAGGGACCTCCTTCACTAGGTCAGGTTGCTCAAAGCCGCGTCTAACCTGACCAAGAACCCTTCCAAGCACGGCACATCCGCAACATATTTGGAAAACCTGTTCCAACGTCTCATCACCCTCATCACAGAACGTTTCTTCTTTCTGTCTCATCAGAAACAACCATCTTTCAGTACAAAACCATTGCCTCTTGCCCTGTCACAAAGCCCCTGGTAAAAAGTTTTTCTCAGTATTTATTATAAGCCCCATTTATACATTGAAAAGGCACGATAAGGTCTCCCAAGAGCCTTCTTTTCTATAGGCTGCAGAACCTCAACTCCTTCAGACCTTTTCGTAACACCAAAGATAAATGGCCAAAAGAAAAGAGGCATCGTCATCTAACAGAGCCTGGGTCATCAGATGTTCTAGCTCATTGACAATTAATTTGACATTTTCTGGAACTGGAACGCAGTACTGCAGCTGGGATCTCATGAAAGCAGAGTAGGGCGGGAAAACCACCTCCCTCGGACTGCTGGCCATACTATTTCTTATGCAGCCCACAATGTGATTGGCTTTCTGGACTTGGAGCGAACATTGCCAGCTTCTGTCCCATTTGTCACGCACCAGTACCCCAATGTTGTTCTCAATCCTCCCATCCCCCAGACTGTATTGAAACTGGGGATTGCCCAGACACAGTTGCAGCACCTTGCGCTTGGCTTTGATGAACTTCTAGCCTGCAAAGGTGTCTCCGGATTCCGTCCCTTCCCTTGAGTAAGTCAACTCACCTTCAAGTCATCTCCAAATATGCTGTCACTGCTCCAAATTGCACTATGAACATATAAAATAGTACTCATCCAGGTACAGACTGTTGAGGGACACCACATGGTACTGGCTTCAAATTGGACATTGAGCCATTGACTAGAACTCTTGGGACGGGGCCATTCAGCCAGTGATCTAACAGTCCCATATTTCTCCAGTTTAGCAGGCACCGTATTTTGGGGGACTGTATAGAGGATACCCTGCACAGTCTTCCAACGATGCACATATTCTCCCACAGGCCCCAGGTGTGCTCAGGGAAATTTGCTTGGGCTGGGTTGGAACTCTGCACTTTGAGGACTGCAGTAGGGATGGTCTTTCTCTCTCTCACTAAAGACAAATGCGCCTCTGGGAGCATATGTATGCCTAGGAAAGCCTTCCTCTTTACAGCTCTCAGCATCAAAGGGGTGTATGCGATCTGAGCCTGCACTCAGGGAATTGCAAGGGACCTGACCTTCCCTATGTCATCAGGCACACTGAGGTCGAGCTCATGACAACAAGCAAGGCAAGAGTCAGAAACATGCAGATATGAATGCATCACAGGGAATAGCATTTCTTAGGCCACAATGTCTGAGAAGCTGGAACCCCAGCTGCACACATGGTACACCATCAGGCACACAGTTGTGTTAACTATGACAAGCAAGGAAATGACCATCTGTTCTTCCACAGCCTCATACACACAGCTCCCCTCTCTTCTCTACCACCATACACAACTGGTTGATTTGATTCTGGCCTTCTCAGAGTTGGAAAAGACACACTGTGCTAATAAAATGCGCTACAATCTCACCAAGGGGGGAATTACATTTCCTCGACACAAGTCTGAGAACAAACTAAAGGATCGTAAAGCACACCATTGAAAATTGGCAAAATAAAAGAAGAGAAGCCACCTAACAATAAGGGTCATCACACTGTCCGCTGGGGTGGAATCTCCTCCCCTCTTTTAGCACATGCACTCTTCTATAGAGATGTGACTTCCACTAGGGTCATGTTTAAAGAGATTCCTCCCAACAATAACAGAACACAAAGATACTCTGACATCTCCTGCCTTTCACACTCGCTGTAGCATGGACAAGAGGCACTAACACGTGACACATTGCTAAACAAAGCTCTGCTGATAATGGCAAGTAAACCTACATGCACAGGAAAACAAGAAAAGAAAAACCCATAAATCAACAGAGCAAGGCAAGGAAGCATCAGAAGACGAAGTGTTGTCAGAGAAGCTCACCGGGAAGTCTTCTTGGTCTTCACTGCAGGCATTGAAATTCCTCCCTGACAGCACCTGGAAGTCACACAGATCTCAATCTGCCAGTGTGGCCCTGAAGTCTCACCCTGGACTGCATAGTAGTACGGGGCGTCATTTTAAGAAATAGTCATCAGCTCCCAGAAACCTTTTTTTCTACTGTGTGGCCTGTTCATCTCCCACAAATATGAAGCAATATGTGTAAACACCTTATCATCGGCCTCTTTCTCATGCTCATTCTCCTGGGCTACTACAGCAGACTCTCTTTTAGCTTCTGCTTGCTTTTCCTCACAGGCAAAAGTCTGTCTTTGGTGGCTGAAGGAAGTATTTGCTGCAAAATTCCACGCACAGTTTCAAATGCAAAAGCACTCTGCAGAAAGCGGGGAAATGAACCACGACCTTCCAGAACACAAAGGCCTGAAAGACAGTGTCATTACAACTATGAAGAACTCCACATCGTAGTGTTACAGGGGCAGACAGATGGGCAATGCAGTTTCACAGAGGAATTGAAGCCGTTCTTCCCGTGCATCATGGTCCAACACAAACAGTTCCTGCGCAAATTGCTAGAGGACAGACTTTGGCTTTCAGGACAGGACAACCAGGACCACTGCCTGAATGGCACAGGCCTTGGCAAAAGGCACAAAATCAGACCGTTGCTCAGCCAGAACCATGCTGACCCACCTGTTTCCTTGGCTCCAAGTCTCCCTCTCACCCTCCTGGCTCTGTGCCCATAGCCTTCAGTTGCACCACGGACAGTAACCAGTGTTTTGGCCACGTGTCAGCCACAGGCAAAAGAGCATGTCATTTGGTGGCATCTTAGGGAAACAGAAGGGCATCAAAGTCTTTGCCTTGGCAGCTGTACACCTTCAGGGTATGGATGGGAAGTGCTTTGCCAGCCCAACAACTAGAAGAGACCTTCAAATGTTGTAAGGGTCACCAGGCGCAATGAGGCCCAGCTTTAGGCCTGGACAACCAACAAGGAAAGAACGAGACATCTGCTGCAGAGAACGAATCACAGCTTCACAGTTCAGCCCCTGCCAACTGCAGAAGCTATGCAAGAAGAGTATCTAGTTGGTAATAAGCACGTGAGTGGCTCACACCAAAGACCACAGCCACATTTCCTCAATGGAATGTCTTTGCAGAGTAGAAGAGGGAAAATGCATGGAACCACAGCTGTGGGCTCCCTGTAACAACCAGGACAAACTAAACTTTTACAGCACCATTACATCTTCCAGACATTTCAGATGTCAGGCACAGTAACCTTTTTCACCTGCCCGGTCTCTGGACAGGCAGAACTTTTCACCCTGCCCAAACATTACACAACGGGAAGGCTACCTCTGCAGACAGACACCACTGAAAGAAAAGCTGCACACCAACTTCTCCTTACTGAAGAACAAGGATCACAACACAGATGCATGCAAAGGGATTTCTCCGCACATCACACTGCTTCTGAGAAATTTCTCAAGTGCATAAGCGATATGCAGCTCCGATAGAGACCCAGTCATCCAAGGATCACCTCAAAGATACAACAGTCCTACTACAGCACATGGGCACCTTGGAAGATAGACGATTCCCAAACCATGACATAAAGTGCATATCAATGCTCACTAATTGCCATGTACAACACACATCACTGAACAGGAAGAATAAATTGATGAACGTAGTGAAGCCTGGGAACTAACAAAACATGTGTCTTGTTTGTGACAACCAAAAGCATTTCCTCCAGTAACATTTTATGGAAACACAGCTATGATTGTCTTCCTCTTTACAGCAGTGACCATCAAAGCCAGGTACGTGACAGTCAGAGAAATGTAGCAGATTTATCTTGCACACATTATCAGAGATGATGACCCACCTCCAGATCATCACAATGAGCAAGGCAAGAAATTAACCCGTGCTGAACTGAAGGGATCATGGCATTCTCTTCTTAGAGCACGGCACTTAGGGTCAGGAATTAATTCAGGTATTTCGTAGGGAATGAATACTCAGTTGGCTCCTCCCAAATCTCTTGTAATGGCCCTTGCCATAAGCACATAATTAAGCCATTTGTTAAAAACACTTTGACAATGGGCGAACACACAGGAAGGAACTCCCAGGGCTCGCAATGCAGCTGGAATAACATTCCTTTGGCCAAACGACATGTCTTGTGCCCTTCTACAGCTGCTCACAGACAGCTCCCAGGACGCTCGTCAACAGCCCCTCACAAGTCGCGTGGTGTTCTTGGACCCACCTAATGTGCCAGCACCTCTTACCAAACCGCCAGTCCCCCAGGCCACTTCTCTGTGACATGCGCCATTATCACGCCTGGGAGCATTCCAAGAAGGGAGGCGTATTCTTTGCAAGGCTCACCAGCAGAGCCTGGGGGTGGATACCGAGCAAAGCAGGAGTCCCGAGCGCTCCCTCAAGGCCATGCACTCCCACACACCCCCGCGCCTGTCCTGCTGCGGTCGTGCCTACGCCTCCTCCCCCCGCCAGCCCCGCGAGAGAGCGCCAGGGACCCTCACCGCCCCTGCCTGCCACCGCAGCCGGAGCGCCGGATGAGCCAGCCAGGCACGGACCCGCGGGAACGAGAGGCAGGAGCGCACCGAGGCCCTGTGCCCGCCACTGCGCCGGCCTTGCCTGCGTGCGCAGAGGGAAGGCAAGGGGCAGCGAGAAACTCCAGAGCGGCAGGAAGGAAAGGCAGCCAAGCGCGGGCAGAGGCACTCACCGGGGGCGCGGCGGGGTCGTCGCCGAGCAGCGGCGCGGGCTCGTCGGGCGGCGGCCGGGCCGGGAGGGTGTCGCAGCAGCTGCCGGCCGACAAGCGGAGCTGGCTCTTGCGCGAGTCGGCGGTGAGCGACACCTCGTGCGAGTAGGAGTGCAGGAAGGCGCGGACGCCGTCGATGCCCACGAAGTGCGAGGCCGGGACGCCGCGCGCGGCGCCGCTGCCCGCCGCCAGCAGCTGCGAGCGGCGCCAGCGCCGCAGGCGCAGCGCCAGCAGCAGCAGCAGGAAGGCGAGGAAGAGGCAGGACACGGCCGCCACGGCCACCACCAGCCAGCGCGTCAGGCTGCCGGCCGGCTCGCCCGGCGCCGCCGCCGCGCTGCCCAGCTCCGAGAGCAGCTCGGCCACGCTCTCGGCCAGCACCACGGTCAGCGTGGCCGTGGCCGACAGCGCCGGCCGCCCGTGGTCCTTCACCACCACCACCAGGCTCTGCCGCGCCGCGTCGCGGGCCAGCGGGAAGCGCGCCGTGCGCACCTCGCCGCTGTGCAGCCCCACGCGGAACAGCCCCGGCTCCGTCGCCTTGGCCAGCTCGTACGACAGCCACGCGTTCTGCCCCGCGTCCGCGTCCACCGCCACCACCTTGGCCACCAGCGCCCGGGCTCCGCCGAGCGCGGCGCCAGCTCCACGCCCGCCCAGCCCGCGCCCGGCGCCGCCGGCGGGTACAGCACCTGCGGCGCGTTGTCGTTCTCGTCCACGATCACGAGCCGCACCGACACGTTGCTGCTCAGCGCCGGCGCGCCGCCGTCCTCCGCCCGCACCCACAGCCCCACCTCGCGCACCTCCTCGTAGTCGAAGGAGCGCAGCGCGTACAGCGCGCCCGTCTCCGCCTGCACCGACACGTAGGACGAGAGCGGCGCGCCGCGCACCCGCCCCTCCGACAGCCGGTACCGCACGCGCGCGTTCTGACCCCAGTCCGCGTCCGCCGCCCGCACCGTCAGCACCAGCGCGCCCGCCGCGTTGTTCTCGGGCAGACGGGCGCTGTAGCGCGCCTCCGCGAACACCGGCGCGTTGTCGTTCACGTCCAGCACCCGCAGCGCCAGCACCGCGCCGCTCCACAGCGACGGCGACCCGCCGTCCGCCGCCCGCACCGTCACGTTGTACTCCGCCACCTCCTCCCGGTCCAGCTCCCTCGCCGTCACCACGCGGTAGTAGCCCTCAAACGACTTCTCCAGCCGGAACGGCAGCCCCTCGCCGATGCTGCACCGCACCTCACCGTTCGCCCCCGAGTCCCGGTCCTGCACGTGCAGCAGGGCCACCACAGTCCCCGACGGCGCGTCTTCGGAGATCACGCTCAGCGCCGACCGCACAGAAATCTCGGGCGCGTTGTCGTTCACGTCTGTCACGCTGATCGCGACTTTGGCTGTGTCGGACAGACCTCCGCCATCCCGTGCCTGCACCTCCAGTTCGTACGACTCGGCTTCCTCGAAGTCCAGGCTACGCAGCACCGTGACCGCTCCCGTATCGGAGTTCAAATCGAAAATCTTCGAGGATTTCAATGAAGCTGTTTGATACGAATACTTCACGTGCCCGTTCAACCCCTCGTCGGCGTCGGCGGCCGTGACGGTGAGGAGGACGGAGCCCACGGGCACGTCCTCCGGCACACGCACCGTGTACTCGGCCTGGCTGAACTGGGGCGCGTTGTCGTTCGCGTCCAGCACGGCCACGCGGATCCGCGCCGTGCCCGTCCGTGCCGGCTCGCCGCCGTCGCTCGCCCTCAGCACCAGCTCGTGGAACTCCGCCTCCTCCCGGTCCAGCGCCTTGGCCAGCACTAGCTCGGGGCGCTGGTCCCCGCCGGGGCCCGCCTGCACGGCCAGCGAGAAGTGCTCGTCGCCGCTCAGCTCGTAGCTCTGCAGCGAATTCGCTCCCGCGTCCGGGTCGTGAGCCCTGGCCAGGGGAAACCGCGACCCCGGCGCTGTCGTCTCGCTCATTCTCTCTTCCACCTCAATTTCCTTGAAGCTGGGCGCGTTGTCGTTAATGTCCGTGATCTCCACGTCGACGCCGTAAACCTTCATTTCCCCGTCCACTATCACCTCACAGCGCAGCACGCATTGCTGCAGACCCTCGCAGAGCTGCTCTCTGTCTATCCTCTCCGCCGTCACCAAGTGTCCCGTCTTCCTGTGCAGGGCGAAATACTGCGCCTTACCTTCGCAGACAAGGCTCACACCGAGTTCGGGGAGCGCGGGCAGCTGCAGCGCCAGGTCCTTGGCCACGTCGCCCACGAACGAGCCCTTCGGCATCTCCTCGGGCACCGAGTAGCGCAGCTGCCCCCACGCCGCCTCCCACGCCGCCAGCAGGACGCACCAGAGCAGGGCTCGCTCCCGCCGGCCCCAGCGCCTCCCCGCCGCGCACATCTCCGCCGCGGCACCGCCGGGAGATCCCCGCCGCCTCACGCCGACACGGGCACGGCTCGCCGCTTCGGGCCCCTCCGCCTGGCTGCAGCGCGGCTCCGCACCGCGGGGACGCTCGCAGACCGCCCGGCCGCCGAGCCAGCCAGCGAGCGAGCGAGAGAGCGAGCCGGGCCGCAGCGGGCGGGGCTGCCTGCAGCGCTCCGGCCTTCCTCTCGCTCCTCCTCGGTCAACAGCGGCGCCCGCAGCCTCCTCCCGGCACTGCAGGCACCGAGCGCTGCCGAGCGCGGCCCGCCCGGCCTCCCCACGGGCAGCTCGCCGGGACGCGGCACTCGCCGCGGAGGCAGCGGGTCCCGTCCAGCGGGGATCTCCGCCGTCGCCTTCTCTCCCGCCCGCCCCTGCCTGGCTCCCCGAGACCATCCCGGCCAGGGAGACAGAGCGCGCCTCCCGCGGCTCGCCTGATGCTACCGCACGGCAATGATGACTGCCTAACCGCCATGGATGCAGCGGATCGTTGCGGAAAAAGTAATTTTTCTCGTAATACGACGCTCAGACCAGTAGTCCAAAACCACAAACCCCTGCCCACCACCACCACTGGCTTCTGTAGCCGTCACGCTGAACGACCGGTACAAGGACAGCAAGAGCAAACAGGCTCTGCAACACAAAACACGACGTCCAGAGCGTCCCCCGGGAGCCAGAGGGATCAGGCTCATTCACCCAGCCGCCAGGAACACGCCCCAGATTAAACGCTCCGCCACCGCTGACGGTCATTAGGCGGTTAAAGGCTAAAGGGGGTGGCGGCCAGCAACACAGAACCTCAGCGCCCCACCCCCGCCCAGCCAGCCCCTGACGAGGGGCGTTGCTCGGGCACCTGCACGGGCTCTGGGATTTCTCCCCGCATGACCTAGGATAGCTTATGTACATTCACATTTATCCAGGTCATTCAATAATTCGATACTGATAATTCTATAATCGGTTTCAACGACCGCGCAGCGGCTTTCATCTTCTCAAAAATCACGCTGTAAGAGCTTGACGCGTGGCAGGAAAACACTCGTCTAGTTCGTGAATCTTCCCGGCCGTGGGACACCTTTCCCACCGAATGCTGTAGGAAGCGGCAGAAGACAAGGACGGCTGTAAACCCTAAGCCACGCGGACGATGCGCAAATGTGCAAAGGCACTTTATTCGAGTGCGCAAATGGTGTCGTTTTGCGTACCTCATTGTAGTCTTAGGTATGTTCTCAGGATGGGAAGACAGGCTCTGAAACACAAGAGGCGACTTTTTTCGCTTTCTTTTTTTTTGCCGTTCTACACCTGCACTTGTCTCAGACAGACAGACAGACAGAACAGGGCCAGTAAGGAGGAGGGAAATACCACCCAGGAAAAAGAGAGGAGAAATAATAGCGCACAGAACTCGGGAAAATCACGCCCTGATGAAATTTATCTGCCCCCCGAATGCAGCCGTTCCTGCAGACTTCTCCAGAAGATGGGAGGGCACCTGGTTAAAGGAGGAAACTGCTCACTGGCGGGGAACAAGCGCAGGGGTAACTGCCCCGGTCACGGCGCCACGCGCACCTTCCTGTGGGAAAGAGCATCAAGGGGCAGGCGGAGAGCCCGTGCGTGCCTCCGTTCCCTGGCGGGGACACGGCTCAGCGCTGCACCTGCACCGCCCCCGCGGGAAGCCCCGGGGAAGAGCGGTCGGCGGCTCGGAAAGGCTCGAGGGGAGGAGCGCGAGCGCGCGGGCTTACCGACCTGCGGTGCGTCGGCGTCCGCGGGCGGCTCTCCCGCGCCGGCGCTGCTGCTCGGGCTCGGCTTCCCGCAGGGCTCCCCGCCGAGCAGCTCCTCCGCGGGCAGGCTGGGCAGCGGCGGCGGCAGCCAAGCGCCCTCGGCGACGGCGCGGCCCGGCGCCACGCACAGGTTGTAGGAGTAGGGCAAGGTGCCCTCGCAGAAGTCGGCCGGGAAGGCGGCGCCGGCCACGGAGAAGCGCTGCGCGCCCAGGCAGCGCAGGACGGCGGGCGGCCCGGCGCCGCGCACCCGCGCCACCACGGCCAGCGCCACGCTCAGCAGGAACAGCGCGGACAGCAGCGCCAGCGCCAGCACCAGGTAGAACTGCAGCTCCGCCGGCGCGTCGGCGCCCGCCGCCCGCTCGCTCAGCTCCGGCAGCGCCTCCTGCAAGCTCTCGGCCAGCACCACGTGCAGCGTGGCCGTGGCCGACAGCGCCGGCTGCCCG
The DNA here is from genome assembly GCF_015220075.1 of Falco rusticolus. Lineage (NCBI taxonomy): Eukaryota > Metazoa > Chordata > Aves > Falconiformes > Falconidae > Falco > Falco rusticolus. The sequence goes on from NC_051194.1 coordinate 20,421,069, forward strand.
TGGTCCTTCACCACGGCCACCAGCCGCTGCTTGGCCGCGTCCCTCTCCGACACGGCCCGCGCCGTGCGCACCTCGCCGCTGTGCAGCCCCACGCGGAACAGCGCCGGCTCCGGCGCCTGCACCAGCTCGTACGACAGCCACGCGTTGCGCCCCGCGTCCGCGTCCACCGCCACCACCTTGGCCACCAGGTACCCGGCTTCGGCCGAGCGCGGCACCACCTCGAACGGCCCCGCCCCCGCCTCCGCCCCCGCGCCCGCCGCCGCCGCCGCCGGCCACAGCACGCGCGGCGCGTTGTCGTTGCGGTCCAGCACGAAGACGCGCACCGTCGCCGTGGAGCTCCGCGCCGGCGCCCCGCCGTCCTGCGCCCGCACCGCCACCGCGAACTCGCGGCACTGCTCGTAGTCGAAGGAGCGCTGCGCGTACACCGCGCCGCTCCGCGCCTCCACCGACACGTACGGCGCCGCGCCCGCGCTGCCGCCCGCCAGCCAGTAGCTCACGCGCCCGTTGGCGCCCGCGTCCGCGTCCCGCGCGCGCACGCGCAGCACCGGCGCGCCCGCCGCGTTGTTCTCCGCCACGTAGGCGCTGTAGGCGGCCTCCTCGAACACCGGCGCGTTGTCGTTCACGTCCGACACCTCCAGCACCAGCGCCGTGCGGCTGGACAGCGCCGGGCTGCCGCCGTCCCTGGCCACCACCGTCACCCGGTGCTCGGCCGCCTGCTCCCGGTCCAGCGCGCTCGCCGTCACCACCTTGTACGAGCCGCCCGACGACGCCACGATCGACAGCGGCGCCTCGCCCGACAGCTCGCACGACACCTGACCGTTCTCCCCGGAGTCCGCGTCGTTCACGTTCAGCAGGGCCACCACCGTGCCGGCCGGCGCGTCCTCGGGCACCGGGCTCGACACCGACAGCACCGTGATTTCGGGCGCGTTGTCGTTCTCATCGGTGACCTCTAGCTGCACCTCGCAGTGCGCCGTCAGCCCGCCGCCGTCCCTCGCCTCCAGGCCGAAGCTGTATTTACTCCTCTCCTCGAAATCGAGTGGCCCCGCAGTCCTGACCTCGCCGCTCTCGCTGTCCACGCTGAACAACGCGCGGACGCCGTCGGGGACGTTGCCGAAGGAGTAGGAGACCCGCGCGTTGGAGCCCGCGTCCGCATCCGTGGCCCGCACCCGCAGCACCGGCGACCCCGGCGGCAGATTCTCCCGCACTCGTGCCTCGTAGACGCTTTTACTGAACACGGGCAGGTTGTCGTTGGCGTCCGTCACGTTGACGCGAACCTGCACGGTCCCGGACTTGGCGGGGTCCCCGCCATCCACCGCCGTCAGCACCAGCTCGAAGGAGCTCTGCTTCTCCCGGTCCAACGCGCGTTCCAGCACTAATTCTGGCTGCGTCTTTCCACCCGGGATCTCCTTGGCGGCCAGGCTGAAGGACGGGTTGCTGCTGAGCTGGTAAGTCAGCTGCGAGTTGCTGCCCACGTCCGCGTCTCGGGCCATCTCCAGCGGAAAACGAGCTCCTGGAAGCGTCCATTCACCGATGTCGAGGTGGAGAGCAGCCTTGCTGAAGTTCGGCGCGTTGTCGTTGACGTCGTGGATGGCGACGTCGACGTGGAAGACGTTGAGCGGGTTCTGCACCAGCGCCTCGAAGCTGACGGCGCAGGACGGCGACTCGCCGCACATCTGCTCCCGGTCCAGCCTCTCGCTCACGTACAAGTTCCCGTTCTCCTCGCTCACGCTGAAGTATCTCAGCTGCCTCTTAGCGGCAGACGCCACCCGCAGCTTGCGTGCCGGCAGCTCGGCCGGGCTCAGCCCCAGGTCCCGCGCCAGCGGCCCCACCAGCGAGCCTCTGCCCAGCTCCTCGGGGATGGCGTAGCGGATCCGCTCCGGCGCCGCCCGGCAGCACAAGCACAGCAGCACGGCGGGCAGCAGCGCTCGCCCGGCCGCTGGCCGCCGGCTCGGCCCCGGCCTGCCCGCCATTCTCGCCAGCGCTCGCCGCGCTCCTCCCTCCTGCCGCTGCCCTCCCTCCCTTGCAGCCCCGCTCCGCCACGAGCGCGGGGGCCGCCGGAGGACAGCGATCTCGGCGCCGGCTCGGACGCCGCTGCTCCCCGCGCCGCCTCTCGCCGCTGCTGCCCGTGCCGCTGCCGCTCTGGCCGGCGCCGTGCGAGCCAGCAGCCCGTGGGGGCAGGACGCTGCGGCGGCTGCGGCTGCGGCTGTGGCTCCAGCGCCGCTCCGCGTCGGCCAACAGCGGCACCCGGAGGCGCCACGACGCCACCGCAGCCGGCTGATGGCCGCGCTCCTCGGGGCGCGGGGGCTTCAGCGGCCCCGGGGGCGTTCAACGCTCAGGTACACTGCCAGGGGCTTTCGGTCACCTCCCCCATCGCAGAGAGTGCTCAGCACCCGATACGCGCGGCAGAGCAGAACACAAAGGAACTCAGCCGCTCTTGGTGAAATCGGCGGCATCGAGAAGAGCAACACACGGTTTGATAGCTGCAGAAGACTTCATTCTCTGTTCTGCTTTCCTTGCCTGGGACGAGTACCATCAAGGAAAAATTGGTGTTGGAGTACTCAGTGAGGCATCAGAAACCGAATGAAGCAAAATCCTCTGCAGTCCTCTCATGCCAGTACTGCATGGGGAAACTTTTGTTCTCTTGTTAATTCTTTATCTGTTGTAAATTCTTCCATTGGGGGAAGAAAATTTATTCCGGGAAACGTATCACCCCAAAGGCCACGTGTATAGCTCTGTGCTAAGAGAGCAGAATAACCCTTACTAATTTCATTTTGATTCACAGAAGTTCCTGCTCAAGCATCTCCATACTTGAGGGGCTGACCAGGGAAGTGCAAAGCCACACCGAGTCTTTCATGCATCCAAAGAATGGTTTGGGATGGAAGGGACCTTTCAAGTTCACCTAGCCCAGTCCTGTGCCATGGACAGGGACCTCCTTCACTAGGTCAGGTTGCTCAAAATCCCGTCTAACCTGTCTGTAAACCCTTCCAAGCATGGCACATCTACAACATATTTTGAAAACCTGTTCCAGTGTCTCACCACCCTATTTATAGAACGTTTCTTCTTTCTGTCTAATCAGAAACATCCGTCTTTCAGTACAAAACCATTGCCTTTTGCCCTTTCACAACAGCCCCTCGTAAAAAGTCTCTCTCCATCTATATTATAAGCCCCATTTATACATTGAAAAGGTACAGTAAGGTCTCCCAAGAGCCTTCTTTTCTATAGGCTGCAGAATCTCTAACTCCTTTAGCCCTTCCTCAACAGCAGAGATAAATGGCCAAAAGAGGCACGGTCATCTTACAGAGCCTGGGTCATCACATGTTCTAGCCCTTAGACCATTCATTTGACTTTCTCTGGACTCTATGTAACTGGCCCGTATCTGTTGTGACTGTGGGCCCCAGAGTTGAGCGCAGTCCTGCACCTGGGGTCTCATGAAAGCAGAGTAGAGGGGGAGAACCACCTCCCTCAGCCTGCTGGCCACGCTACTTCTTATGCAGCCCAGGATGTGTGATTGGCTTTCTGGGCACAAAGCCCACATTGCCAGCTCATGTCCCATTTGTCACCCACCAGTACCCCAGTGTTGTTCTCAATCCTCCCATCCCTCAGTCTGTATTGAAACTGGGGATTGCCCAGACTCAGTTGCAGCACGTTGCACTTGGCTTTGCTGAACTTCTAGTCTGCAAAGCTGTCTCCGGATTCCATCCCTTCCCTTGAGTAAGTCAACTCACCTTCAAGTCGTCTCCAAATATGCTGTCACTGATCCAAATTGCACTATGAACTTTATAAAATAGTACTCATCCAGGTACAGACTGTTGAGGGACACCACATGTTACTGGCTTCCACTTGGACATTGAGCCATTGACTTGAACTCTTGAGACATGGCCATTCAGCCAGTGATCTAACAGTCCCATATTTCTCCAGTTTAGCAGGCACCGTATTTTGGGGGACTGTATGGAGGATACCCTGCACATCATCTCCTATTATCACTGGGTGTTCAAACCTTGCTTCGGCTGGATTACCACTCTGCACTTTGAGGACTGCAGTAGGGATGGTCTTCCTCTTTCTCACTACAGACAAGTGTGCCTCTGGGAGCACACGTATGCCTAGGAAAGTCTTCCTCTTTGCAGCTCTCAACATCAAAGGGGTGTATGCGATCTGAGCCTGCACTCTGGGAATTGCAAGGGACCTGACCTTCCCTATGTCATCAGGCACACGGAGGTCAAATTCTAGCTCGTGACAACAAGCGAAGCAAGAGTCAGAATCATGCAGGAATGAAAGCATCACAGGGAATAGTATTTCTTAGGCCACACTGTCTGAGAAGCAGGAACCCCAGTTGCACACATGGTACACCGTCAGGCACACAGTTGTGTTAACTATAACAAGGAAAGAAAATGACTATCTGTTCTTCTACAATCTCACACACACAGCTCCCCTCTCTTCTCTCCAACGGTACACAACTGGTTGATTTGCTTCTGGCCTTCTCAGAGTTGGAAAAGACACACCATGCTAATACAATGCACTACAATCACACCAAGAGGGCAGTTATGTTTCCTCGCCCCAAGTCTGAGAACAAACAGAAGGATTGTAAAGCACACCACTGAAAAAAGGACAAAATAAAAGAGGAACATCCCTCCAACAGAGTCAGGGTCATCACGCTGTCTGCTGAGGTGGAATCTCCTCCCCTCTTTTAGCACACACGCTCTTCCATAGAGATGTGGCTTCCTCTAAGGTCATGTTTAAAGAGATTCCTCCCAACAATAACAGAACACAAAGATACTCTGACATCTCCTGCCTTTCACACTCGCTGTAGCATGGACAACAGGCACTAACACATGACACATTGCTAAACCAAGCTCTGCTGATAATGACAAGTAAACCTACATGCACAGGAAACCAAGAAAAAAAACCCCATAAATCAACAAAGCAAGGCAAGGAAGCATCAGAAGACGAAGTGTTGTCAGAGAAACTCACCTGGAAATCTTCTTGGTCTTCACTGCAGGCATTGAAATTCCTCCCTGACAGCACCTGGAAGTCACACAGATCTCAGTCTGCCAGTGTGGCCCTGAAGTCTCACCCTGGACTGCATAGTACTAGGGGGGTCATTTTAAGAAATAGTCATCAGCTCCCAGAAACCTTTTTTTCTACTGTGTGGCCTGTTCATCTCCCACAAATATGAAGCAATAAGTGTAAACACCTTGTCATCGGTCTCTTTCTCATGCTCATTCTCCTGGGCTACTACAGCAGACTCTCTTTTAGCTTCTGCTTGCTTTTCCTCACAGGCAAAAGTCTGTCTTTGGTGACTGAAGGAAGTATTTGCTGCAAAATGCCACGCACAGTTTCAAATGCAAAAGCACTCTGCAGAAAGGGGGGAAATGAACCACGACCTTCCAGGACACAAAGGCCTGAAAGACAGTGTCATTACAACTATGAAGAAACTCCACATCACAATGTTACAGGGGCAGACAGATGGGTAATGCAGTTTCACAGAGGAATTGAAGCCGTTCTTCCCGTGCATCATTGTCCAACACAAACAGTTCCTGCGCAAACTGCTAGAGGACAGACATTCCCTTTCAGGACAGGGCAACCAGGACCACTGCCTGAATGGCACAGGCCTTGGCAAAAGGCACAAAATCAGACCGTTGCTCAGACAGGACCACGCTGACCCACCTGTTTCCCTGGCTCCAAGCCTCCCTCCCACCCTCCTGGCTCTGCGCTCACAGCCTACAGCTGCACCATGGACAGTAACCAGTGTTTTGGCCACGTGTCAGCCACAGGCTAAAAAGTATGTCATTTGGTGGCACCTTAGGGAAACAGAAGGGCATCAAAGTCTTTGCCTTGGCACCTGTACACCTTCATGGTATGGATGGGAAGTGCTTTGCCAGCCCAACAACTAGAAGAGACCTTTAAATGTTGTAAGGGTCACCAGGCGCAATGAGACCCAGCTTTAGGCCTGGACAACCAACAAGGAAAGAACGAGACATCTGCTGCAGAGAACGAATCACAGCTTCACAGTTCAGCCCCTGCCAACTGCAGAAGCTATGCAAGAAGAGTATCTAGTTGGTAATAAGCACGTGAGTGGCTCACACCAAAGACCACAGCCACATTTCCTCAATGGAATGTCTTTGCAGAGTAGAAGAGGGAAAATGCATGGAACCACAGCTGTGGGCTCCCTGTAACAACCAGGACAAACTGAAATTTTACAGCAGTTATATGTTTCAGACATTTCAGATGTCAGGCACAGTAACCTTTTTCACCTGCCCGGTCTCTGGACAGGCAGAACTTTTCACCCTGCCCAAACATTACACAACGGGAAGGCTACCTCTGCAGACAGACACCACTGAAAGAAAAGTTGCACACCAACTTCTCCTTACTGAAGAACAAGGATCACAACACAGATGCATGCAAAGGGATTTCTCCGCTCATCACACTGCTTCTGAGAAATTTCTCAAGTGCATAAGCGATATGCAGCTCCGATAGAGACCCAGTCATCCAAGGATCACCTCAAAGATACAACAGTCCTACTACAGCACAGGGGCAGCTTGGAAGATAGATGAGTCCCAAACCACGACATAAAGTGCACGTCAATGCTCAATAACTGCCATGTACAGCACACATCACTCAAACAGGAAGAATAAATTGATGAATGCAGAGAAGCCTGGGAACTAACAAAACATGTGTCTTGTTTGTGACAACCAAAAGCATTTCCTCCAGTAACATTTTATGGAAACACAGCTATGATTGTCTTCCTCTTTACAGCAGTGACCATCAAAGCCAGGTACGTGAGAGTCAGAGAAACGTAGCAGATCTGATCTTGCACACATTATCAGAGATGATGACCCACCTCCAGATCATCACAATGAGCAAGGCAAGAAGTTAACCCGTGCTGAATTGAAGGGATCATGGCATTCTCTTCTTAGAGCACGGCACTTAGGGTCAGGAACTAATTCAGGTATTTAGTAGGGAATGAACACTCAGGTGGCTCCTTCCAAATCACTTGTAATGGCCCTTGCCATAAGCACATAATTAAGCCATTTGTTAAAGACACCGTGAAAACCTGTGAACACACAGGAAGGACCTCCCAGGGCTCGCAATGCAGATGGAAAAACATTCCTTTGGCCAAACAACATGTCTTGTGCCCTTCTACAGCCCCTCAAGGATAGCTCCCAGGACGCTCGTCAACAGCCCCTCACAAGTCGCGTGGTGTTCTTGGACCCACCTAATGTACCAGCACCTCTCACCAAAGGGCCAGTCCCCCAGGCCATTTCTCTGTGACATAAACCATTATCAGGCCTGGAAGCATTCCAAGAAGGGAGGCGCCTTCTCTGCAAGGTTCTCTAGAGGAGCCTCGGGGTGGAAGCCGAGCAAAGCAGGAGTCCCGAGCGCTCCCTCAAGGCCATGCACTCCCACACACCCCCGCGCCTGTCCTGCTGCGGTCGTGCCTACGCCTCCTCCCCTCGCCAGCCCCGCAAGGGAGCGCCAGGGACCCTCACCGCCCCTGCCTGCCACCGCAGCCGGAGCGCCGGATGAGCCAGCCAGGCACGGACCCGCGGGAACGAGAGGCAGGAGCGCACCGAGGCCCTGTGCCCGCAGCTGCCGCGGCCTTGCCTGCGTGCGCAGAGGGAAGGCAAGGGGCAGCGAGAAACTCCAGAGCGGCAGGAAGGAAAGGCAGCCAAGCGCGGGCAGAGGCACTCACCGGGGGCGCGGCGGGGTCGTCGCCGAGCAGCGGCGCGGGCTCGTCGGGCGGCGGCCGGGCCGGGAGGGTGTCGCAGCAGCTGCCGGCCGACAAGCGGAGCTGGCTCTTGCGCGAGTCGGCGGTGAGCGACACCTCGTGCGAGTAGGAGTGCAGGAAGGCGCGGACGCCGTCGATGCCCACGAAGTGCGAGGCCGGGACGCCGCGCGCGGCGCCGCTGCCCGCCGCCAGCAGCTGCGAGCGGCGCCAGCGCCGCAGGCGCAGCGCCAGCAGCAGCAGCAGGAAGGCGAGGAAGAGGCAGGACACGGCCGCCACGGCCACCACCAGCCAGCGCGTCAGGCTGCCGGCCGGCTCGCCCGGCGCCGCCGCCGCGCTGCCCAGCTCCGAGAGCAGCTCGGCCACGCTCTCGGCCAGCACCACGGTCAGCGTGGCCGTGGCCGACAGCGCCGGCCGCCCGTGGTCCTTCACCACCACCACCAGGCTCTGCCGCGCCGCGTCGCGGGCCAGCGGGAAGCGCGCCGTGCGCACCTCGCCGCTGTGCAGCCCCACGCGGAACAGCCCCGGCTCCGTCGCCTTGGCCAGCTCGTACGACAGCCACGCGTTCTGCCCCGCGTCCGCGTCCACCGCCACCACCTTGGCCACCAGCGCCCCGGGCTCCGCCGAGCGCGGCGCCAGCTCCACGCCCGCCCAGCCCGCGCCCGGCGCCGCCGGCGGGTACAGCACCTGCGGCGCGTTGTCGTTCTCGTCCACGATCACGAGCCGCACCGACACGTTGCTGCTCAGCGCCGGCGCGCCGCCGTCCTCCGCCCGCACCCACAGCCCCACCTCGCGCACCTCCTCGTAGTCGAAGGAGCGCAGCGCGTACAGCGCGCCCGTCTCCGCCTGCACCGACACGTAGGACGAGAGCGGCGCGCCGCGCACCCGCCCCTCCGACAGCCGGTACCGCACGCGCGCGTTCTGACCCCAGTCCGCGTCCGCCGCCCGCACCGTCAGCACCAGCGCGCCCGCCGCGTTGTTCTCGGGCAGACGGGCGCTGTAGCGCGCCTCCGCGAACACCGGCGCGTTGTCGTTCACGTCCAGCACCCGCAGCGCCAGCACCGCGCCGCTCCACAGCGACGGCGACCCGCCGTCCGCCGCCCGCACCGTCACGTTGTACTCCGCCACCTCCTCCCGGTCCAGCTCCCTCGCCGTCACCACGCGGTAGTAGCCCTCAAACGACTTCTCCAGCCGGAACGGCAGCCCCTCGCCGATGCTGCACCGCACCTCGCCGTTCGCCCCCGAGTCCCGGTCCTGCACGTGCAGCAGGGCCACCACCGTCCCCGACGGCGCGTCCTCGGAGATCGCGCTCAGCGCCGACGATACTGTCAGTTCGGGCGCGTTGTCGTTTACGTCTGTCACGCTGATCGCGACTTTGGCCGTGTCGAAAAGGGCCCCACCATCATGCGCCTGCACCTCCAGTTCGTACGACTCGGCTTCCTCGAAGTCCAGGCTCCGTACCACCGTGATCGATCCCATCTCAGTGTCCAGGTGGAAAATCTTTGACGCTCTCTCCGAGATTTTCTTCACTGAGTATTTCACGTGCCCGTTCAGCCCCTCGTCGGCGTCGGCGGCCGTGACGGTGATGAGGACGGAGCCCACGGGCACGTCCTCCGGCACACGCACCGTGTACTCGGCCTGGCTGAACTGGGGCGCGTTGTCGTTCGCGTCCAGCACGGCCACGCGGATCCGCGCCGTGCCCGTCCGTGCCGGCTCGCCGCCGTCGCTCGCCCTCAGCACCAGCTCGTGGAACGCCGCCTCCTCCCGGTCCAGCGCCTTGGCCAGCACCAGCTCGGGGCGCTGGTCCCCGCCGGGGCCCGCCTGCACGGCCAGCGAGAAGTGCTCGTCGCCGCTCAGCTCGTAGCTCTGCAGGGAATTCGCTCCCGTGTCCGGGTCGTGAGCCTCGGCCAGGGGAAACCGCGACCCCGGCGCTGTCGTCTCGCTCATTCGAAGTTCTTTTTCTGCCTCTCGGAAGCGGGGCGCGTTGTCGTTAATGTCCGTGATCTCCACGTCGACGCCGTAAACCTTCATTTCCCCGTCCACTATCACCTCACAGCGCAGCACGCATTGCTGCAGACCCTCGCAGAGCTGCTCTCTGTCTATCCTCTCCGCCGTCACCAAATGTCCCGTCTTCCCGTGCAGGGCGAAATACTGCGCCCTGCCTCTGTCTATGATGCGCACGCTGCGGTCGGGGAGCACGGGCAGCTGCAGCGCCAGGTCCTTGGCCACGTCGGCCACGAACGAGCCCTTCGGCATCTCCTCGGGCACCGAGTAGCGCAGCTGCCCCCACGCCGCCTCCCACGCCGCCAGCAGGACGCACCAGAGCAGGGCTCGCTCCCGCCGGCCCCAGCGCCTCCCCGCCGCGCACATCTCCGCCGCGGCACGGCAGGCAGACCCCGCCGCTGCCCGACGACACGGGCACGGGTACGGGAACGTCTCGCCGCTCCGATCCCCTCCGCCTCGGTGCAGCGCGGCTACACACCGCGGGGACGCTCGCAGACCGCCCGGCCGCCGAGCCAGCCAGCGAGCGAGAGAGCGAGCGAGCCGGGCGGCAGCGGGCGGGGCTGCCTGCAGCGCTCCGGCCTTCCTCTCGCTCCTCCTCGGTCAACAGCGGCGCCCGCAGCCTCCTCCCGGCACTGCAGGCACCGAGCGCTGCCGAGCGCGGCCCGCCCGGCCTCCCCACGGGCAGCTCGCCGGGACGCGGCACTCGCCGCGGAGGCAGCGGGTCCCGTCCAGCGGGGATCTCCGCCGTCGCCTTCTCTCCCGCCCGCCCCTGCCTGGCTCCCCGAGACCATCCCGGCCAGGGAGACAGAGCGCGCCTCCCGCGGCTCGCCTGATGCTTCCGCACGGCAATGATGACTGCCTAACCGCCATGGATGCAGCGGATCGTTGCAGCAAAAAGTAATTTTTCTCGTAATACGACGCTCAGACCAGTAGTCCAAAACCACAAACCCCTGCCCACCACCACCACTGGCTTCTGCAGCCGTCACGCTGGAACGACCGGTACAAGGACAGCAAAAGCAAACAGGCTCTGCAACACAAAACACGACGTCCAGAGCGTCCCCCGGGAGCCAGAGGGATCAGGCTCATTCACCCAGCCGCCAGGAACACGCCCCAGATTAAACGCTCCGCCACCGCTGACGGTCATTAGGCGGTTAAAGGCTAAAGGGGGTGGCGGCCATCAACACAGAACCTCAGCGCCCCACCCCCGCCCAGCCAGCCCCTGACGAGGGGGGCTGCTCGGGCACCTGCACGGGCTCTGGGATTTCTCCCCGCAAGACGCAGGATAGCTTATGTACATTCACATTTATCCAAGACATTCGATAATTCGATACTGATAATTCTATAATCGGTTTCAACGACCGCGCAGCGGCTTTCATCTTCTCAAAAATCACGCTGTAAGAGCTTGACGCGTGGCAGGAAAACACTCGTCTAGTTCGTGAATCTTCCCGGCCGTGGGACACAGCTTTCCCACCGAATGCTGTAGGAAGCGGCAGAAGACAAGGACGGCTGCAAACCCTAAGCCACGCGGACGAAGTGCAAGTGTGCAAATGCACTTCGTTCGACTGCCCAAGCGCTGTCGTTTTGCGTACCTCATTGTAGTCTTAGGTATGTTCTCAGGATGGGAAGACAGGCTCTGAAACACAAGAGGCGACTTTTTCCCCTCCCTTTTTTTTTGCCGTTCTACCCCTGCACTTGTCTCAGACAGAGAGACAGAACAGGGCCAGTAAGGAAGAGGGAACTACCACCCAGGAAAAAGGAGAAATAATAGCGCACAGAACTCGGGAAAATCACGCCCTGATGAAATTTATCTGCCCCCCGAATGCAGCCGTTCCTGCAGACTTCTCCAGAAGATGGGAGGGTACCTGGTGGAAGGAGGAAACTGCTCACTGGCGGGGAACAAGCGCCGGGGTAACTGCCCCGGTCACGGCGCCACGCGCACCTTCCTGTGGGAAAGAGCATCAAGGGGCAGGCGGAGAGCCCGTGCGTGCCTCCGTTCCCTGGCGGCGACACGGCCCAGCGCTGCACCTGCACCGCCCCCGCGGGAAGCCCCGGGGAAGAGCGGTCGGCGGCTCGGAAAGGCTCGAGGGGAGGAGCGCGAGCGCGCGGGCTTACCGACCTGCGGTGCGTCGGCGTCCGCGGGCGGCTCTCCCGCGCCGGCGCTGCTGCTCGGGCTCGGCTTCCCGCAGGGCTCCCCGCCGAGCAGCTCCTCCGCGGGCAGGCTGGGCAGCGGCGGCGGCAGCCAAGCGCCCTCGGCGACGGCGCGGCCCGGCGCCACGCACAGGTTGTAGGAGTAGGGCAAGGTGCCCTCGCAGAAGTCGGCCGGGAAGGCGGCGCCGGCCACGGAGAAGCGCTGCGCGCCCAGGCAGCGCAGGACGGCGGGCGGCCCGGCGCCGCGCACCCGCGCCACCACGGCCAGCGCCACGCTCAGCAGGAACAGCGCGGACAGCAGCGCCAGCGCCAGCACCAGGTAGAACTGCAGCTCCGCCGGCGCGTCGGCGCCCGCCGCCCGCTCGCTCAGCTCCGGCAGCGCCTCCTGCAAGCTCTCGGCCAGCACCACGTGCAGCGTGGCCGTGGCCGACAGCGCCGGCTGCCCGTGGTCCTTCACCACGGCCACCAGCCGCTGCTTGGCCGCGTCCCTCTCCGACACGGCCCGCGCCGTGCGCACCTCGCCGCTGTGCAGCCCCACGCGGAACAGCGCCGGCTCCGGCGCCTGCACCAGCTCGTACGACAGCCACGCGTTGCGCCCCGCGTCCGCGTCCACCGCCACCACCTTGGCCACCAGGTACCCGGCTTCGGCCGAGCGCGGCACCACCTCGAACGGCCCCGCGCCCGCCGCCGCCCCCGCCCCCGCGCCCGCCGCCGGCCACAGCACGCGCGGCGCGTTGTCGTTGCGGTCCAGCACGAAGACGCGCACCGTCGCCGTGGAGCTCCGCGCCGGCGCCCCGCCGTCCTGCGCCCGCACCGCCACCGCGAACTCGCGGCACTGCTCGTAGTCGAAGGAGTGCTGCGCGTACACCGCGCCGCTCCGCGCCTCCACCGACACGTACGGCGCCGCGCCCGCGCTGCCGCCCGCCAGCCAGTAGCTCACGCGCCCGTTGGCGCCCGCGTCCGCGTCCCGCGCGCGCACGCGCAGCACCGGCGCGCCCGCCGCGTTGTTCTCCGCCACGTAGGCGCTGTAGGCGGCCTCCTCGAACACCGGCGCGTTGTCGTTCACGTCCGACACCTCCAGCACCAGCGCCGTGCGGCTGGACAGCGCCGGGCTTGCCGCCGTCCCTGGCCACCACCGTCACCCGGTGCTCGGCCGCCTGCTCCCGGTCCAGCGCGCTCGCCGTCACCACCTTGTACGAGCCGCCCGACGACGCCACGATCGACAGCGGCGCCTCGCCCGACAGCTCGCACGACACCTGACCGTTCTCCCCGGAGTCCGCGTCGTTCACGTTCAGCAGGGCCACCACCGTGCCGGCCGGCGCGTCCTCGGGCACCGGGCTCGACACCGACAGCACCGTGATTTCGGGTGCGTTGTCGTTCACGTCCAGCACCTCCACCTCCACCTTGCAGTGCGCCGTCAGCCCGCCACCGTCCCTCGCCTCCACCAGCAGCGTGTAGCTTCGTGTGTCCTCGAAGTCGAGCGGCTCCTGCAGCACGAGCCGCCCGCTCTCCTCGTCCAACAAGAACTTTGCAAGCACCTTGGCCAGCACCTTCCCGAAACTGTAGGAGATTTGGGCATTGGTGCCGGCGTCGGCGTCGGTGGCGGAGACATTCAGTACCGCCGATCCCGGCGGCGCATCCTCGCGCAGGCTCACGTGGTATCGGTCTTGCGCGAACACGGGGGGGGTTGTCGTTGGCGTCCGTCACGTTGACGCGAACCTGCACGGTCCCGGACCTGGCGGGGTCCCCGCCATCCACTGCCGTCAGCACCAGCTCGAAGGAGCTCTGCTTCTCATGGTCCAACGCGCGCTCCAGCACTAATTCCGGCTGCTTGCTTCCATCCGGGCTCTCCTTGACGGCCAGGCTGAAGGACGGGTCGCTGCTGAGCTGGTAAGTCAGCTGCGAGTTGCTGCCCACGTCCGCATCCTCGGCCATCTCCAGCAGAAAACGAGCTCCTGGAGAAGTGAACTCTGCGATGTCGAGGTGGAGAGCAGCCTTGCTGAAGGCCGGCGCGTTGTCGTTGACGTCGTGGATGGCGACGTCGACGTGGAAGACGTTGAGCGGGTTCTGCACCAGCGCCTCGAAGCTGACGGCGCAGGACGGCGACTCGCCGCACATCTGCTCCCGGTCCAGCCTCTCGCTCACGTACAGGTTCCCGTTCTCCTCGCTCACGCTGAAGTATCTCAGCTGCCTCTTAGCGGCAGACGCCACCCGCAGCTTGCGTGCCGGCAGCTCTGCCGGGCTCAGCCCCAGGTCCCGCGCCAGCGGCCCCACCAGCGAGCCTCTGCCCAGCTCCTCGGGGATGGCGTAGCGGATCCGCTCCGGCGCCGCCCGGCAGCACAAGCACAGCAGCACGGCGGGCAGCAGCGCTCGCCCGGCCGCTGGCCGCCGGCTCGGCCCCGGCCTGCCCGCCATTCTCGCCAGCGCTCGCCGCGCTCCTCCCTCCTGCCGCTGCCCTCCCTCCCTTGCAGCCCCGCTCCTCCACGAGCGCGGGGGCCGCCGGAGGGCAGCGATCTCGGCGCCGGCTCGGACGCCGCTGCTCCCCGCGCCGCCTCTCGCCGCTGCTGCCCGTGCCGCTGCCGCTCTGGCCGGCGCCGTGCGAGCCAGCAGCCCGTGGGGGCAGGACGCTGCGGCGGCTGCGGCTGCGGCTGTGGCTCCATCGCCGCTCCGCGTCGGCCAACAGCGGCACCCGGAGGCGCCGCGATGCCAGCGCAGCCGGCTGATGGCCGCGCTCCGCGGGGCGCGGGGGCTTCAGCGGCCCCGGGGCGTTCAACGCTCAGGTACACTGCCAGGGGCTTTCGGTCACCTCCCGCATCGCAGAGAGTGCTCAGCACCCGATACGCGCGGCAGAGCAGAACACAAAGGAACTCAGCCGCTCTTGGTGAAATCAGCGTCAACGAGAAGAGCAACACACGGTTTGATAGCTGCAGAAGACTTCATTCTCTGTTCTGCTTTCCTTACCTGGGACGAGTACCATCAAGGACAAACTCGTGTTGGAGTACTCAATGAGGCATCAGAAACGGAATGAAGCAAAACCCTCTGCAGTCCTGTCGTGGTAGACTTGCAAGGTGTCTCCTTTGTTCCAATGTTAATTTTTCTCATAGGAAGAAGAACAATTACCCCGAGGAACATATCACCAGCAAGGCCACGTGTATAGCTTTATGCTAAGGGAACAGAATAACCCTTACTGGTTACATTTTCATTCACAGAAGTTCCTGCTCTTGCATCTCCATACTTGAGGGGCTGAGCAGGGGAAAGTGCAAAGCCACACCGAGTCTTTCATGGATCCAAAGAACGGTTTTGTATGGAAGGGATCTTTAAAGTTCACCTAGCCCAGCCCTGTGCCATGGACAGGGACTTCCTTCAATAGGTCAGGTTGTTCAAAGCTCCATCTAACCTGACTATGAACCCTTCCAAGCATGGCACATCCACACCTTCTCTGTGGCAACCTGTTCCAGCATCTCACCACCCTCATCGTAGAATGTTTCTTCTTTCTGTCTCATCAGAAACAACCATCTTTCAGTACAAAACCATTGTCTCCTGCCCTGTCACAGCAGCCCCTGGTAAAAAGTCTCTCTTCATCTTTATTATAAGCCCCATTTATACATTGAAAAGGCACAATAGGTCTCGCAAGAGCCTTCTCTTCTCCAGGCTGCCGAACCTCAACTCCTTCAGCCCTTCCTCATAGCAGGGATAAATGGCCAAAAGAAAAGAGGTGCAGTCATCTAACAGAGGCTCGGTCATCACATGTTCCAGCCTTTTGACCGTTTAGGTGGTCCTTCTCTGGACCATGTCTGTTTGGAGTGTGAGCCCCAGAGCTGAGCGTAGTCCTGCAGCTGGGTTCTCATTTAAGCAGAGTAGAGGAGGAGAACCACCTTACTCAGCCTGCTGGCCAAGCTACTTCTGCAGCCCAGGATGTGTGAGTGGCTTTTTGGCACCAAGCCCACATTGCCAGCTTATGTCCCATTTGTCACTGTCCTGGTTTCAGCTGGGATGGAGTTAACTTTCTTCTTAGTAGCTAGTACAGTGCTGTGTTCTGGCTGTGATGTGAGAACTATGTTGATAATGCACTGATGTTTTCAGTTATTGCTGGGTAATATTTATTCTACGTCAAGAATTTTTCAGTTTCTTGGGCCTTGTCAGCCAGAGTGCTGGAGGGGCACAAGAGGCTGGGAAGGGACACAGCCATGTCGGCTGACCTGAACCAGCCATAGAGGTATTCCATCCCATGGGACATCATGCTTGGTATAGAAACTTGGAGAGGGAGTTAGCTGGGGGTTGGGGTGGGTAGGTGGGGATCGTTGCTCAGGGACTGGCTGGGCATCAGTCAGCAGGCACTGAGCAGTTGTACTTGCATCTCTTGTTTTCATTTCTCCTTTTTCCTTTGGATTTTATCCTTTTCCCCACCTTCTCATGATGACTGCTGTTATTAATATTATTGTTATTCTTTTTCATAGTTTCTGGGTAATGTTTATGCTACGTCAAATATTTTTCAGTTTCTTGGGACTTGCTAGCCAGAGTGCTGGAGGGGCACAAGAGAGTGGCAAGGGACACAGCAAGGTCAGATGACCTGAACCAGCCAAAGAGGTATTCCATCCCATGGGATGTCATGCTTTATATAGAAACTTTGAGGGGTAGGTGCAAGGGGGATCGTTGCTCAGGGACTGGCTGGGCATCAGTCAGTGGGTGTTGAGCAGTTGTACTGTGCATCACTTGCTTTCCTTTCTCCCTTTTCCTTTGGATTTTATCCTTATCCACATCTCATTATAACTGCTGTTATTGTTATTGTTGTTTATGTTGATATGGTTGTCATTTTTCTTAACTTTCAATAATTCTCTTTAAATTATTAAATTGTTCTTATCTCAGTCCTTGAGATTTACATTCCTTTCAGATTCTCCTCCCCACTCCTCGGGGGGTGGGGGAGCGAGCAAACATCTGTATGGTTACCGGCTGGGGTATAGCCATAGCAGTTACCCACCAGTACCCCAAACTTGTTCTCAACCCATCCATCCCCCAGTCTGTATTGAAACTGAGGATTGCCCAGACCTATTTGCAGCACCTTGCACTTGGTGTTGCTGAACTTCTAGCCTTTCATGGCCTCTTTGAATGGCATCCCTTCCCTTGAGTGAGTCAACTCAGCGTGGAGTCATCTCCAAACATGCTGTAGCTGCACCCAATCCCATTGTCTATGAACACACAAAAGAGTACTGGTCCAATACAGGCCGCTGAGGAACAGAACATGTTACTGTTTTCCACTCGGACATTGAGCCACTAACTAGAACTCTTGGGACAGGGCCATCGTGGAAGTAATCTAACAGTCCCATATTTCTCCAGTTAAACAGCCAATGTATTTTGGGGGGCTGTATGGAGGATACCCTGCACATGTTCTCCCACAGGCCCCAGGTGTGCTAATGGAAATCTTGCTCGTGCTGGGTCATTACTCTGCACTTTGAGGACTGCAGTAGGGATGGTCTTCCTCTTTCTCACTACAGACAAGTGCGCCTCTGGGAGCACACATATGCCTAGGAAAGTCTTCCTCTTTACAGTTCTCAACATCAAAGGGGTGTATGCGATCTGAGCCTGCACTCTGGGAATTGCAAGGGACCTGACCTTCCCTATGTCATCAGGCACACTGAGGTCAAACTCTAGCTCGTGACAACAAGCAAGGAAAGAGTCAGAAACATGCAGGAATGAAAGCATCACAGGGAATAGCATTTCTTAGGCCACACTGTCTGAGAAGCAGGAACCCCAATTGCACACATGGTACACCATCAGGCACACAGTTGTGTTAACTATGGCAAGGAAAGAAAATGACTATCTGTTCTTCTACAATCTCACACACGCAGCTCCCCTCTCTTCTCTCCAACGGTGCACAACTGGTGGGTTTGCTTCTGGCCTTCTCAGAGCTGAAAAAGACATACCGTGCTAATACAATGCGCTACAAACTCACCAAGGGGGGAGTTACGTTTCCTCGCCACAAGTCCGAGAACAAACAAAAGGATCGTAAAGCACGCCATTGAAAATTGGCCAAAATAAAAGAAGAGAAGCCACCTAACAATAAGGGTCATCACACTGTCTGCTGAGGAGGAATCTCCTCCCCTCTTTTAACACAGGCGCTCTTCCACAGAGATGTGGCTTCCACTAGGGTCATGTTAAAGAGATTCCTCCCAACAATAACAGAACACAAAGATACTCTGACATCTCCTGCCTTTCACACGCACTGTAGCATGGACAAGAGGCACTAACACGTGATACATTGCTAAACAAAGCTCTGCTGATAATGACAAGTAAACCTACATGCACAGGAAACCAAGAAAAAAAAACCCCATAAATCAACAGAGCAAGGCAAGGAAGCATCACAGGACAAAGTGTTGTCAGAGAAACTCACCAGGAAGTCTTCTTGGTCTTCACTGCAGGCATTGAAATTCCTCCCTGAGAGCACCTGGAAGTCACACAGATCTCAGTCTGCCAGTGTAGCCCTGAAGTCTCACCCTGAACTGCATAGTACTAGGGGGGTCATTTTAAGAAATAGTCATCAGCTCCCAGAAACCTTTTTTTCTACTGTGTGGCCTGTTCATCTCCCACAAATATGAAGCAATAAGTGTAAACACCTTATCATCGGTCTCTTTCTCATGCTCATTCTCCTGGGCTACTACAACAGACTCTCTTTTAGCTTCTGCTTGCTTTTCCTCACAGGCAAAAGTCTGTCTTAGGTGGCTGAAGGAAGTATTTGCTGCAAAATGCCATGCACGGTTTCAAATGCAAAAGCGGGGAAATGAACCACGACCTTCCAGGACACAAAGGCCTGAAAGACAGTGTCATCACAACTATGAAGAAACTCCACATCGCAGTGTTACAGGGGCAGACAGAAGGGTAATGCAGTTTCACAGAGGAATTGAAGCCGTTCTTCCCGTGCATCATTGTCCAACACAAACAGTTCCTGCGCAAACTGCTAGAGGACAGACATTCCCTTTCAGGACAGGGCAACCAGGACCACTGCCTGAATGGCACAGGCCTTGGCAAAAGGCACAAAATCAGACCGTTGCTCAGACAGGACCACGCTGACCCACCGGTTTCCGTGGCTCCAAGCCTCCCTCCCAACCTCCTGGCTCTGCGCTCACAGCCTTCAGTTGCACCACGGACAGTATCCAGTTTTTTGGCCACGTGTCAGCCACAGGCTAAAGAGCATGTCATTTGGTGGCACCTTAGGGAAACAGAAGGGCATCAAAGTCTTTGCCTTGGCAGATGTACACCTTCACGGTATGGATGGGAAGTGCTTTGCCAGACTAACAACTAGAAGAGACCTTTAAATGTTGTAAGGGTCACCAGGCGCAATGAGGCCCAGCTTTAGGCCTGGACAACCAGCAAGAAAAGAACGAGACATCTGCTGCAGAGAACGAATCACAACTTCACAGTTCAGCCCCTGCCAACTGCAGAAGCGATGCAAGAACGGTACCTAGTTGGTAATAAGCACATGAGTGGCTCACACCAAAGACCACAGCCACATTTCCTCAATGGAATGTCTTTGCAGAGTAGAAGAGGGAAAATGCATGGAACCACAGCTGCGGGCTCCCTGTAACAACTAGGACAAACTGAAATTTTACAGCACCATTACATCTTCCAGACATTTCAGATGTCAGGCACAGTAACCTTTTTCACCTGCCCGGTCTCTGGACAGGCAGAACTTTTCACCCTGCCCAAACATTACACAATGGGAAGGCTACCTCTTCAGACAGACTGAAAAGTTGCACACCAGCCTCTCCTTAGTGAAGACCAAGGATCACAACACAGATGTATGAAAAGGTATTTCTCCGCACATCACACTGCTTCAAGGAAATACACAGCGTTCTCAAGTCCATAAGTGATACGCAGCTCCAATAGAGATCCAGTCATCCAAGGATCACCTCAAAGATACACAGTCCTACTACAGCACAGAGGCACCTTGGAAGATAGACGATTCCCAAACCACGACATAAAGTGCACATCAATGCTCACTGATTGCCATGTACAGCACACATCACTCAACAGGAAGAATAATTGATGAATGCAGTGAAGCCTGTGAAGTAACATAACACTTCTGTGGTTTGTGACAACCAAAAGCATTTCCTCCAGTAACATTTTAAGGAAACAGAGCTATGATTGTCTTCCTCTTTACAGCAGTGACCATCAAAGCCAGGTACGTGACAGTCAGAGAAATGTAGCAGATCTGATCTTGCACATGTTATCAGAGATGATGACCCACCTCCAGATCATCACAATGAGCATGGCAAGAAATTAACCCGTGCTGAATTGAAGGGATCATGGTAGTCTCTTCTTAGAGCACGGCACTTAGGGTCAGGAACTAATTCAGATATTTAGCAGGGAATGAATATTCAGTTGGCTCCTCCCAAATCTCTTGTAATGGCCCTTGCCATAAGCACATAATTAAGCCATTTGTTAAAAACACTGTGACAATGGGCGAACACACAGGAAGGACCTCCCAGGGCTCGCAGTGCAGTTGGAATAACATTCCTATGGCTAAACGACGTGTCTTATACCCATCTGCAGCCGCTCTAGGACAGCTCCCAGGATGCTCGTCAACAGCCCCTCACAAGTCGCGTGGTGTTCTTGGACCCTCCTAATGTGCCAGCACCTCTCACCAAAGGGCCAGTCCCCCAGGCCACTTCTCTGTGACATGCGCCATTATCACGCCTGGGAGCATTCCAAGAAGGGAGGCGTATTCTCTGCAAGGCTCTCAGCAGAGCCTGGGGGTGGATACCGAGCAAAGCAGGAGTCCCGAGCGCTCCCTCCAGACCATGCACCCCCACGCACCCCCGCGCCTGTCCTGCTGCGGTCGTGCCTACGCCTCCTCCCCCCGCCAGCCCCGCGAGAGAGCGCCAGGGGCCCTCAGCGCCCCTGCCTGCCACCGCAGCCGGAGCGCCGGATGAGCCAGCCAGGCACGGGCCCCGCGGGAACGAGAGGCAGGAGCGCGCCGAGGCCCTGCGCCCGCAGCTGCGCCGGCCTTGCCTGCGTGCGCAGAGGGAAGGCAAGGGGCAGCGAGAAACTCCAGAGCGGCAGGAAGGAAAGGCAGCCAAGCGCGGGCAGAGGCACTCACCGGGGGCGCGGCGGGGTCGTCGCCGAGCAGCGGCGCGGGCTCGTCGGGCGGCGGCCGGCCGGGAGGGTGTCGCAGCAGCTGCCGGCCGACAAGCGGAGCTGGCTCTTGCGCGAGTCGGCGGTGAGCGACACCTCGTGCGAGTAGGAGTGCAGGAAGGCGCGGACGCCGTCGATGCCCACGAAGTGCGAGGCCGGGACGCCGCGCGCGGCGCCGCTGCCCGCCGCCAGCAGCTGCGAGCGGCGCCAGCGCCGCAGGCGCAGCGCCAGCAGCAGCAGCAGGAAGGCGAGGAAGAGGCAGGACACGGCCGCCACGGCCACCACCAGCCAGCGCGTCAGGCTGCCGGCCGGCTCGCCCGGCGCCGCCGCCGCGCTGCCCAGCTCCGAGAGCAGCTCGGCCACGCTCTCGGCCAGCACCACGGTCAGCGTGGCCGTGGCCGACAGCGCCGGCCGCCCGTGGTCCTTCACCACCACCACCAGGCTCTGCCGCGCCGCGTCGCGGGCCAGCGGGAAGCGCGCCGTGCGCACCTCGCCGCTGTGCAGCCCCACGCGGAACAGCCCCGGCTCCGTCGCCTTGGCCAGCTCGTACGACAGCCACGCGTTCTGCCCCGCGTCCGCGTCCACCGCCACCACCTTGGCCACCAGCGCCCCGGGCTCCGCCGAGCGCGGCGCCAGCTCCACGCCCGCCCAGCCCGCGCCCGGCGCCGCCGGCGGGTACAGCACCTGCGGCGCGTTGTCGTTCTCGTCCACGATCACGAGCCGCACCGACACGTTGCTGCTCAGCGCCGGCGCGCCGCCGTCCTCCGCCCGCACCCACAGCCCCACCTCGCGCACCTCCTCGTAGTCGAAGGAGCGCAGCGCGTACAGCGCGCCCGTCTCCGCCTGCACCGACACGTAGGACGAGAGCGGCGCGCCGCGCACCCGACCCTCCGACAGCCGGTACCGCACGCGCGCGTTCTGACCCCAGTCCGCGTCCGCCGCCCGCACCGTCAGCACCAGCGCGCCCGCCGCGTTGTTCTCGGGCAGCCGGGCGCTGTAGCGCGCCTCCGCGAACACCGGCGCGTTGTCGTTCACGTCCAGCACCCGCAGCGCCAGCACCGCGCCGCTCCACAGCGACGGCGACCCGCCGTCCGCCGCCCGCACCGTCACGTTGTACTCCGCCACCTCCTCCCGGTCCAGCTCCCTCGCCGTCACCACGCGGTAGTAGCCCTCAAACGACTTCTCCAGCCGGAACGGCAGCCCCTCGCCGATGCTGCACCGCACCTCGCCGTTCGCGCCCGAGTCCCGGTCCTGCACGTGCAGCAGGGCCACCACCGTCCCCGACGGCGCGTCTTCGGAGATCGCGCTCAGCGCCGACGATACTGTCAGTTCGGGCGCGTTGTCGTTCACGTCTGTCACGCTGATCGCGATTTTGGCAGTGTCGGAGAGACCTCCGCCGTCCCGTGCCTGCACCTCCAGTTCGTACGACTCGGCTTCCTCGAAGTCCAGGCTCCGCACCAGCGTTACAACTCCCATCTTAGCGTCCATTTGGAAAATCTTTGACGCTTTCTCCGAGATTTTCTTCACTGAGTATTTCACGTGCCCGTTCAACCCCTCGTCGGCGTCGGCGGCCGTGACGGTGAGGAGGACGGAGCCCACGGGCACGTCCTCCGGCACACGCACCGTGTACTCGGCCTGGCTGAACTGGGGCGCGTTGTCGTTCGCGTCCAGCACGGCCACGCGGATCCGCGCCGTGCCCGTCCGTGCCGGCTCGCCGCCGTCGCTCGCCCTCAGCACCAGCTCGTGGAACGCCGCCTCCTCCCGGTCCAGCGCCTTGGCCAGCACCAGCTCGGGGCGCTGGTCCCCGCCGGGGCCCGCCTGCACGGCCAGCGAGAAGTGCTCGTCGCCGCTCAGCTCGTAGCTCTGCAGGGAATTCGCTCCTGCGTCCGGATCGTGAGCTTCGGCCAGGGGAAACCGCGACCCCGGCGCTGTTGCCTCGCTTATACTCTCCTCCACCTCAATTTCCTTGAAGCTGGGCGCATTGTCGTTAATGTCCGTGATCTCCACGTCGATGCCGTAAACCTTCATTTCCCCGTCCACTATCACCTCACACCGCAGCACGCATTGCTGCAGACTCTCGCAGAGATGCTCTCTGTCTATCCTCTCCGCCGTCACCAAATGTCCCGTCTTCCCGTGCAGGGCGAAATACTGCGCCCTGCCTCTGTCTATGATGCGCACGCCGCGGTCGGGGAGCGCGGGCAGCTGCAGCGCCAGGTCCTTGGCCACGTCGCCCACGAACGAGCCCTTCGGCATCTCCTCGGGAACCGAGTAGCGCAGCTGCCCCCACGCCGCCTCCCACGCCGCCAGCAGGACGCACCAGAGCAGGGCTCGCTCCCGCCGGCCCCAGCGCCTCCCCGCCGCGCACATCTCCGCCGCGGCACCACCGGCAGCTCCCCGCCGCCGCACGCCGAAAGGGGCACGGGCACGGCTCGCCGCTCCGGGCCCCTCCGCCTCGCTGCAGCGCGGCTCCGCACCGCGGGGACGCTCGCAGACCGCCCGGCCGCCGAGCCAGCCAGCGAGCGAGCGAGAGAGCGAGCCGGGCCGCAGCGGGCGGGGCTGCCTGCAGCGCTCCGGCCTTCCTCTCGCTCCTCCTCGGTCAACAGCGGCGCCCGCAGCCTCCTCCCGGCACTGCAGGCACCGAGCGCTGCCGAGCGCGGCCCGCCCGGCCTCCCCACGGGCAGCTCGCCGGGACGCGGCACTCGCCGCGGAGGCAGCGGGTCCCGTCCAGCGGGGATCTCCGCCGCCGCCTTCTCTCCCGCCCGCCCCTGCCTGGCTCCCCGAGACCATCCCGGCCAGGGAGACAGAGCGCGCCTCCCGCGGCTCGCCTGATGCTACCGCACGGCAATGATGACTGCCTAAGGGTCATGGATGCAGAGGAATGTACATTTTTCTCGAAATACGATGCTCAGACTATTACGACACTCAGGCCGTTAACCCAAAAGCACAACGCCCCCACCAGCAATTTCTGTAGCTGTCACCCTGGAACGACCGGTACAAGAAGAGCAAAAGCAAACAGGCTCTGTTGCTTTTGTTGAGTTGGAAAAGACACACCGTGCTAATAATTGCACTACGATCTCACCAAGGGGGGAGTTACGTTTCCTCGCCACAAGTCTGAGAACAAACAGAAGGATTGTCTCCAAGCCCACCAAGGCCAAAACAAAAGAGGAGAAACCACCCAACAGAATCAAGGTGTTCACACTGTTCGCTGAGGAGGAAACTCTCCCCTCCTTTTAGCACACACGCTCTTCCATAGAGATGTGACTTCCACTAGGGTCATGTTTAAAGAGATTCCTCCCAACAATAACAGAACACAAAGATACTCTGACATCTCCTGCCTTTCACACGCACTGTAGCATGGACAAGAGGCACTAAAACGTGAAACATTGCTAAACAAAGCTCTGCTGATAATGACAAGTAAACCTACACACACAGGAAAACAAGGAAAAAAACCCCATAAATCAACAGAGCAAGGCAAGGAAGCATCACAGGACAAAGTGTTGCCAGAGAAACTCACCAGGAAGTCTTCTTGGTCTTCACTGCAGGCATTGAAATTCCTCCCTGAGAGCACCTGGAAGTCACACAGATCTCAGTCTGCCAGCGTGGCCCTGAAGTCTCACCCTGAACTGCATAGTACTAGGGGGGTCATTTTAAGAAATAGTCATCAGCTGCCAGAAACCTTTTTTTCTACTGTGTGGCCCGTTCATCTCCCACAAATATGAAGCAATAAGTGTAAACACCTTATCATCGGTCTCTTTCTCATGCTCATTCTCCTGGGCTACTACAACAGACTCTCTTTTAGCTTCTGCTTGCTTTTCCTCACAGGCAAAAGTCTGTCTTAGGTGGCTGAAGGAAGTATTTGCTGCAAAATGCCACGCACGGTTTCAAATGCAAAAGCGGGGAAATGAACCACGACCTTCCAGGACACAAAGGCCTGAAAGACAGTGTCATCACAACTATGAAGAAACTCCACATCGCAGTGTTACAGGGGCAGACAGAAGGGTAATGCAGTTTCACAGAGGAATTGAAGCCGTTCTTCCCGTGCATCATTGTCCAACACAAACAGTTCCTGGGCAAACTGCTAGAGGACTGACATTGCCTTTCAGGACAGCGCAACCAGGACCACTGCCTGAATGGCACAGGCCTTGGCAAAAGGCACAAAATCAGACCGTTGCTCAGACAGGACCACGCTGACCCACCGGTTTCCGTGGCTCCAAGCCTCCCTCCCAACCTCCTGGCTCTGCGCTCACAGCCTTCAGTTGCACCACGGACAGTAACCAGTGTTTTGGCCACGTGTCAGCCACAGGCTAAAGAGCATGTCATTTGGTGGCACCTTAGGGAAACAGAAGGGCATCAAAGTCTTTGCCTTGGCAGCTGTACACCTTCATGGTATGGATGGGAAGTGCTTTGCCAGACCAACAACTAGAAGAGACCTTTAAATGTTGTAAGGGTCACCAGGCGCAATGAGGCCCAGCTTTAGGCCTGGGCAACCAACAAGGAAAGAACGAGACATCTGCTGCAGAGAACGAATCACAGCTTCACAGTTCAGCCCCTGCCAACTGCAGAAGCGATGCAAGAACGGTACCTAGTTGGTAATAAGCACATGAGTGGCTCACACCAAAGACCACAGCCACATTTCCTCAATGGAATGTCTTTGCAGAGTAGAAGAGGGAAAATGCATGGAACCACAGCTGCGGGCTCCCTGTAACAACCAGGACAAACTGAAATTTTACAGCAGTTATGTTTCAGACATTTCAGATCATAGCACAGTAACCTTTTTCACCTGCCCGGTCCCTGGACAGGCAGAACTTTTCACCCTGCCCAAACTTTACACAACAGGAAGGCTACCTCTGCAGACAGACACCACTGAAAGAAAAGTTGTACATGAACTTCTCCTTACTGAAGACCAAGGATCACAACCCAGATGCATGCAAAGGGATTTCTCCGCTCATCACACTGCTTCTGAGAAATTTCTCAAGTTTATAAGCGATATGCAGCTCCGATAGAGATCCAGTCATCCAAGGATCACTTCAAAGATACACAGTCCTACTACAGCACAGAGGCACCTTGGAAGATAGACGATTCCCAAACCACGACATAAAGTGCACATCAATGCTCACTGATTGCCATGTACAGCACACATCACTCAACAGGAAGAATAAATTGATGAATGCAGTGAAGCCTGGGAACAAACAAAACATGTGTCTTGTTTGTGGCAACCAAAAGCATTTCCTCCAGTAACATTTTAAGGAAACAGAGCTATGATTGTCTTCCTCTTTACAGCAGTGACCATCAAAGCCAGGTACGTGACAGTCAGAGAAATGTAGCAGATCTGATCTTGCACATGTTATCAGAAATGACAACCCACTTCCAGATCATCACACCGAGCAAGGCAAGAAATTAACCCGTGCTGAATTGAAGGGATCATGGCATTCTCTTCTTGGAGCAAGGCACTTAGGCTCAGGAACTAATTCAGGTATTTAGCAGGGAATGAATATTCAGTTGGCTCCTCCCAAATCTCTTGTAATGGCCCTTGCCATAAGCACATAATTAAGCCATTTGTTAAAAACACTGTGACAATGGGCGAACACACAGGAAGGACCTCCCAGGGCTCGCAGTGCAGTTGGAATAACATTCCTATGGCTAAACGACGTGTCTTATACCCATCTGCAGCCGCTCAAGGACAGCTCCCAGGATGCTCGTCAACAGCCCCTCACAAGTCGCGTGGTGTTCTTGGACCCTCCTAATGTGCCAGCACCTCTCACCAAAGGGCCAGTCCCCCAGGCCACTTCTCTGTGACATGCGCCATTATCACGCCTGGGAGCATTCCAAGAAGGGAGGCGTATTCTCTGCAAGGCTCTCAGCAGAGCCTGGGGGTGGATACCGAGCAAAGCAGGAGTCCCGAGCGCTCCCTCCAGACCATGCACCCCCACGCACCCCCGCGCCTGTCCTGCTGCGGTCGTGCCTACGCCTCCTTCCCCCGCCAGCCCCGCGAGAGAGCGCCAGGGGCCCTCAGCGCCCCTGCCTGCCACCGCAGCCGGAGCGCCGGATGAGCCAGCCAGGCACGGGCCCCGCGGGAACGAGAGGCAGGAGCGCACCCCGCAGCTGCGCCGGCCTTGCCTGCGTGCGCAGAGGGAAGGCAAGGGGCAGCGAGAAACTCCAGAGCGGCAGGAAGGAAAGGCAGCCAAGCGCGGGCAGAGGCACTCACCGGGGGCGCGGCGGGGTCGTCGCCGAGCAGCGGCGCGGGCTCGTCGGGCGGCGGCCGGGCCGGGAGGGTGTCGCAGCAGCTGCCGGCCGACAAGCGGAGCTGGCTCTTGCGCGAGTCGGCGGTGAGCGACACCTCGTGCGAGTAGGAGTGCAGGAAGGCGCGGACGCCGTCGATGCCCACGAAGTGCGAGGCCGGGACGCCGCGCGCGGCGCCGCTGCCCGCCGCCAGCAGCTGCGAGCGGCGCCAGCGCCGCAGGCGCAGCGCCAGCAGCAGCAGCAGGAAGGCGAGGAAGAGGCAGGACACGGCCGCCACGGCCACCACCAGCCAGCGCGTCAGGCTGCCGGCCGGCTCGCCCGGCGCCGCCGCCGCGCTGCCCAGCTCCGAGAGCAGCTCGGCCACGCTCTCGGCCAGCACCACGGTCAGCGTGGCCGTGGCCGACAGCGCCGGCCGCCCGTGGTCCTTCACCACCACCACCAGGCTCTGCCGCGCCGCGTCGCGGGCCAGCGGGAAGCGCGCCGTGCGCACCTCGCCGCTGTGCAGCCCCACGCGGAACAGCCCCGGCTCCGTCGCCTTGGCCAGCTCGTACGACAGCCACGCGTTCTGCCCCGCGTCCGCGTCCACCGCCACCACCTTGGCCACCAGCGCCCCGGGCTCCGCCGAGCGCGGCGCCAGCTCCACGCCCGCCCAGCCCGCGCCCGGCGCCGCCGGCGGGTACAGCACCTGCGGCGCGTTGTCGTTCTCGTCCACGATCACGAGCCGCACCGACACGTTGCTGCTCAGCGCCGGCGCGCCGCCGTCCTCCGCCCGCACCCACAGCCCCACCTCGCGCACCTCCTCGTAGTCGAAGGAGCGCAGCGCGTACAGCGCGCCCGTCTCCGCCTGCACCGACACGTAGGACGAGAGCGGCGCGCCGCGCACCCGACCCTCCGACAGCCGGTACCGCACGCGCGCGTTCTGACCCCAGTCCGCGTCCGCCGCCCGCACCGTCAGCACCAGCGCGCCCGCCGCGTTGTTCTCGGGCAGCCGGGCGCTGTAGCGCGCCTCCGCGAACACCGGCGCGTTGTCGTTCACGTCCAGCACCCGCAGCGCCAGCACCGCGCCGCTCCACAGCGACGGCGACCCGCCGTCCGCCGCCCGCACCGTCACGTTGTACTCCGCCACCTCCTCCCGGTCCAGCTCCCTCGCCGTCACCACGCGGTAGTAGCCCTCAAACGACTTCTCCAGCCGGAACGGCAGCCCCTCGCCGATGCTGCACCGCACCTCGCCGTTCGCGCCCGAGTCCCGGTCCTGCACGTGCAGCAGGGCCACCACCGTCCCCGACGGCGCGTCTTCGGAGATCGCGCTCAGCGCCGACGATACTGTCAGTTCGGGCGCGTTGTCGTTCACGTCTGTCACGCTGATCGCGATTTTGGCAGTGTCGGAGAGACCTCCGCCGTCCCGTGCCTGCACCTCCAGTTCGTACGACTCGGCTTCCTCGAAGTCCAGGCTCCGCACCACCGTGATCGATCCCGTCTCAGTGTCCAGACGGAAAACCTCCGATGCCAGATCAGTCGCTTTCGTTAACGAGTATTTCACGTGCCCGTTCAACCCCTCGTCGGCGTCGGCGGCCGTGACGGTGAGGAGGACGGAGCCCACGGGCACGTCCTCCGGCACACGCACCGTGTACTCGGCCTGGCTGAACTGGGGCGCGTTGTCGTTCGCGTCCAGCACTGCCACGCGGATCCGCGCCGTGCCCGTCCGTGCCGGCTCGCCGCCGTCGCTCGCCCTCAGCACCAGCTCGTGGAACGCCGCCTCCTCCCGGTCCAGCGCCTTGGCCAGCACCAGCTCGGGGCGCTGGTCCCCGCCGGGGCCCGCCTGCACGGCCAGCGAGAAGTGCTCGTCGCCGCTCAGCTCGTAGCTCTGCAGGGAATTCGCTCCCGCGTCCGGGTCGCGAGCCCTGGCGAGGGTAAACCGCGACCCCGGCGCTGTCGTCTCGCTCATTCTCAGCTCCGTTTCTGTGTCTTGGAAGCTTGGCGCGTTGTCGTTAATGTCCGTGATCTCCACGTCGATGCCGTAAACCTTCATTTCCCCGTCCACTATCACCTCACACCGCAGCACGCATTTCTCCACCAGCCGGCAGAGCTGCTCTCTGTCTATCCTCTCCGCCGTCACCAAATGTCCCGTCTTCCCGTGCAGGGCGAAATACTGCGCCCTGCCTCTGTCTATGATGCGCACACTGCCGTCGGGGAGCACGGGCAGCTGCAGCGCCAGGTCCTTGGCCACGTCGGCCACGAACGAGCCCTTCGGCATCTCCTCGGGAACCGAGTAGCGCAGCTGCCCCCACGCCGCCTCCCACGCCGCCAGCAGGACGCACCAGAGCAGGGCTCGCTCCCGCCGGCCCCAGCGCCTCCCCGCCGCGCACATCTTCGCCGCGGGACCGCCGGCAGCTCCCCGCCGCCGCACGCCGAAAGGGGCACGGGCACGGCTCGCCGCTCCGAGCCCCTCCGCCTCGCTGCAGCGCGGCTCCGCACCGCGGGGACGCTCGCAGACCGCCCGGCCGCCGAGCCAGCCAGCGAGCGAGCGAGCGAGCCGGGCGGCAGCGGGCGGGGCTGCGGGCAGCGCTCCGGCCTTCCTCTCGCTCCTCCTCGGTCAACAGCGGCGCCCGCAGCCTCCTCCCGGCACTGCAGGCACCGAGCGCTGCCGAGCGCGGCCCGCCCGCCCGGCCTCCCCACGGGCAGCTCGCCGGGACGCGGCACTCGCCGCGGAGGCAGCGGGTCCCGTCCAGCGGGGATCTCCGCCGTCGCCTTCTCTCCCGCCCGCCCCTGCCTGGCTCCCCGAGACCATCCCGGCCAGGGAGACAGAGCGCGCCTCCCGCGGCTCGCCTGACGCTACTGCACGGCTGTGATAACTGCTTAACGGCCATGGATGCACAGGAACGTACATTTTTCTCGAAATACGATGCTCAGACCATTAGTTCAAAAGCACAAACCCCCACCACTGGTTTCTGTAGCCGTCACGCTGGAACGACCGGTACAAGGACAGCAAAAGCAAACAGGCTCTGCAACACAAAACGCGATGTCCAGAGCGTCCCCCGGGAGACAGAGGGATCAGGCTCATTCGCCCAGCCGCCAGGAACACGCCCCAGATTAAACGCTCCGCCACCGCTGACGGTCATTAGGCGGTTAAAGGCTAAAGGGGGTGGCGGCCATCAACACAGAACCTCAGCGCCCCACCCCCGCCCAGCCAGACCCTGACGAGGGGGGCTACTCGGGCACTTGCACGCGCTCTGGGATTTCTCCCCGCAGACACAGGATAGCTTATGCACTTTCACATTTATCCTAGTCATTCAATAATTCGATACTGATAATTCTATAATCGGTTTCAACGACCGCGCAGCGGCTTTCATCTTCTCAAAAATGACGCTGTAAGAGCTAATGCGTGGCAGGAAAACACTCGTCTAGTTCGTGAATATTCCCGGCCGTGGGACACACCTTTCCCACTAAATGCTGTAGGAAGCGGCAGAAGACGAGGACGGCTGCAAACCCTAAGCCACGTGGACGATGCGCAAGTGTGCAAATGCACTTTATTCGAGGGCCCAAGTGGTGTCGTTTTGCGTACCTCATTGTAGTCTTAGGTATGTTCTCAGGATGGGAAGACAGGCTCTGAAACACAACAAGAGGCGACTTTTTTCGCTTTCTTTTTTGCCGTTCTACACCTGCACTTGTCTCAGACAGACAGACAGAAGAGGGCCAGTAAGGAGGAGGGAACTACCACCCAGGAAAAAGAGAGAAGAAATAATAGCGCACAGAACTCGGGAAAATCACGCCCTGATGAAATTTATCTACCCCCGAATGCAGCCGTTCCTGCAGACTTCTCCAGAAGATGGGAGGGCACCTGGCAGAAGGAGGAAACTGCTCACTGGCGGGGAACAAGCGCCGGGGTAACTGCCCCGGTCACGGCGCCACGCGCACCTTCCTGTGGGAAAGAGCATCAAGGGGCAGGCGGAGAGCCCGTGCGTGCCTCCGTTCCCTGGCGGGGACACGGCCCAGCGCTGCCCCTGCACCGCCCCCGCGGGAAGCCCCGGGGAAGAGCGGTCGGCGGCTCGGAAAGGCTCGAGGGGAGGGGCGCGAGCGCGCGGGCTTACCGACCTGCGGTGCGTCGGCGTCCGCGGGCGGCTCTCCCGCGCCGGCGCTGCTGCTCGGGCTCGGCTTCCCGCAGGGCTCCCCGCCGAGCAGCTCCTCCGCGGGCAGGCTGGGCAGCGGCGGCGGCAGCCAAGCGCCCTCGGCGACGGCGCGGCCCGGCGCCACGCACAGGTTGTAGGAGTAGGGCAAGGTGCCCTCGCAGAAGTCGGCCGGGAAAGCGGCGCCGGCCACGGAGAAGCGCTGCGCGCCCAGGCAGCGCAGGACGGCGGGCGGCCCGGCGCCGCGCACCCGCGCCACCACGGCCAGCGCCACGCTCAGCAGGAACAGCGCGGACAGCAGCGCCAGCGCCAGCACCAGGTAGAACTGCAGCTCCGCCGGCGCGTCGGCGCCCGCCGCCCGCTCGCTCAGCTCCGGCAGCGCCTCCTGCAAGCTCTCGGCCAGCACCACGTGCAGCGTGGCCGTGGCCGACAGCGCCGGCTGCCCGTGGTCCTTCACCACGGCCACCAGCCGCTGCTTGGCCGCGTCCCTCTCCGACACGGCCCGCGCCGTGCGCACCTCGCCGCTGTGCAGCCCCACGCGGAACAGCGCCGGCTCCGGCGCCTGCACCAGCTCGTACGACAGCCACGCGTTGCGCCCCGCGTCCGCGTCCACCGCCACCACCTTGGCCACCAGGTACCCGGCCTCGGCCGAGCGCGGCACCACCTCGAACGGCCCCGCGCCCGCCGCCGCCTCCGCCCCCGCGCCCGCCGCCGCCGCCGGCCACAGCACGCGCGGCGCGTTGTCGTTGCGGTCCAGCACGAAGACGCGCACCGTCGCCGTGGAGCTCCGCGCCGGCGCCCCGCCGTCCTGCGCCCGCACCGCCACCGCGAACTCGCGGCACTGCTCGTAGTCGAAGGAGCGCTGCGCGTACACCGCGCCGCTCCGCGCCTCCACCGACACGTACGGCGCCGCGCCCGCGCTGCCGCCCGCCAGCCAGTAGCTCACGCGCCCGTTGGCGCCCGCGTCCGCGTCCCGCGCGCGCACGCGCAGCACCGGCGCGCCCGCCGCGTTGTTCTCCGCCACGTAGGCGCTGTAGGCGGCCTCCTCGAACACCGGCGCGTTGTCGTTCACGTCCGACACCTCCAGCACCAGCGCCGTGCGGCTGGACAGCGCCGGGCTGCCGCCGTCCCTGGCCACCACCGTCACCCGGTGCTCGGCCGCCTGCTCCCGGTCCAGCGCGCTCGCCGTCACCACCTTGTACGAGCCGCCCGACGACGCCACGATCGACAGCGGCGCCTCGCCCGACAGCTCGCACGACACCTGACCGTTCTCCCCGGAGTCCGCGTCGTTCACGTTCAGCAGGGCCACCACCGTGCCGGCCGGCGCGTCCTCGGGCACCGGGCTCGACACCGACAGCACCGTGATTTCGGGCGCGTTGTCGTTCTCGTCGGTGATCTCTAGCTGCACCCTGCAGTGCGCTACCAGCCCCCCACCGTCCCTCGCCTCCAGGCCGAAGCTGTATTTACTCCTCTCCTCGAAATCGAGGGGCCCCGCCGTCCTGACCTCGCCGCTCTCGCTGTCCACACTGAACAACGCGCGGACGCCGTCGGGGACGTTGCCGAAGGAGTAGGAGACCCGCGCGTTGGAGCCCGCGTCCGCATCCGTGGCCCGCACCCGCAGCACCGGCGACCCCGGCGGCAGATTCTCCCGCACTCGCGCCTCGTAGATGCTTTTACTGAACACGGGGGGGTTGTCGTTGGCGTCCGTCACGTTGACGCGAACCTGCACGGTCCCGGACCTGGCGGGGTCCCCGCCATCCACCGCCGTCAGCAGCAGCTCGAAGGAGCTCTGCTTCTCACGGTCCAACGCGCGCTCCAGCACTAACTCCGGCTGCTTGCTTCCATCCGGGCTCTCCTTGACGGCCAGGCTGAAGGACGGGTTGCTGCTGAGCTGGTAAGTCAGCTGCGAGTTGCTGCCCACGTCCGCGTCTCGGGCCATCTCCAGCGGAAAACGAGCGCCGGGAAGCGTCCATTCACCGATATCGAGGTGGAGAGCAACCTTGCTGAAGGCCGGCGCGTTGTCGTTGACGTCGTGGATGGCGACGTCGACGTGGAAGACGTTGAGCGGGTTCTGCACTAGCGCCTCGAAGGTGATGGCGCAGGACAGCGACTCGCCGCACATCTGCTCCCGGTCCAGCCTCTCGCTCACGTACAAGTTCCCGTTCTCCCCGCTCACGGTGAAGTATTTCAGCTGCTTCTTAGCGGCAGACGCCACCCGCAGCTTGCGTGCCGGCAGCTCGGCCGGGCTCAGCCCCAGGTCCCGCGCCAGCGGCCCCACCAGCGAGCCTCTGCCCAGCTCCTCGGGGATGGCGTAGCGGATCCGCTGCGGCGCCGCCCGGCAGCACAAGCACAGCAGCACGGCGGGCAGCAGCGCTCGCCCGGCCGCTCGCCGCCGGCTCGGCCCCGGCCTGCCCGCCATTCTCGCCAGCGCTCGCCGCGCTCCTCCCTCCTGCCGCTGCCCTCCCTCCCTTGCAGCCCCGCTCCGTCACGAGCGCGGGGGCCGCCGGAGGGCAGCGATCTCGGCGCCGGCTCGGACGCCGCTGCTCCCCGCGCCGCCTCTCGCCGCAGCTCCCTGCGCCGCCTCTCGCGGCTGCTGCCCGTGCTGCTGCCGCTCTGGCCGGCGCCGTGCGAGCCAGCAGCCCGTGGGGGCAGGACTCTGCGGCGGCTGTGGCTGCGGCTGCGGCTCCATCGCCGCTTCGCGTCGGCCAACAGCGGCACCCGGAGGCGCCACGACGCCACCGCAGCCGGCTGCTGGGGGCGCTCCGCGGGGCGCGGGGGCTGCACCGGCCCCGGGGGCGTTCAACGCTCAGGTACACTTCCAGGGACTTTCGGTCACCTCCCCCATCGCAGGGAGTGCTCAGCACCCGATACGCGCGGCAGAGCAGAACACAAAGGAACTCAGCCGCTCTTGGTGAAGTCGGCGGCAACGAGAAGAGCAACACACGGTTTGATAGCTGCGGAAGAGTTCATTCTCCGTTTTGCTTTCCTTACCTGGGACGAGTACCATCAAGGACAAACTCGTGTTGGAGTACTCATGAGGCATCAGAAACAGAATGAAGCAAAATCCTCTGCAGTCCTGTCATGGTAGACCTGTAAGGGGTCTCCTTTGTTTTTTTGTAAATTCTTCTCTTAGGAAGAAGAACAATTACCCCGAGAAACATATCACCCGAAAGGCCACGTGTATAGCTTTATGCTAAGGGAACAGAATAACCGTTACTAGTCACATTTTCATTCACAGAAGTTCCTGGTCTTGCATCTCCGTACTTGAGCGGCTGACCAGGGGAAAGTGCAAAGCCATACCGAGTCTTTCATGGAACCAACGAATGGTTTGGGTTGGAAGGGACCTTTCAAGTTCACCTAGCCCAGCCCTGTGCCATGGACAGGGACCTCCTTCACTAGGTCAGGCTGCTCAAAGCCCCGTCTAACCTGACCAAGAACCACCCTCATCGTAAAACATTTCGTTTTTCTCTCTCTTTAAAACCAACCCTCTTTCAGTACAAAACCATTGCCTCTTGCCCTGTCACAGCAGCCCTTTGTAAGTCTCTCTCCGTCTTTATTATAAGCCCCATTTATACATTAAAAGGGAACAATAAGGTCTCCTTCTCTTCTCTAGGCTGCAGAACCTCAACTGCTTCAGCCCTTCCTCAAAGAAGAGATAAATGGCCAAAAGAAAAGAGGTGCAGTCATCTTACAGAGCCTGGGTCATCAGATGTTCCAGTTCTTTGACCATTTAGGTGGTTCTTCTCTGGACCTAATGTAACTGGCCCATGTCTGTGGTGACTGTGGGCCCCAGAGCTGAGCGCAGTCCTGCAGCTGGGGTCTCATGAAAGCAGAGTAGAAGGGGAGAACCACCTCCCTCGCCCTGCTGGCCACACTACTTCTTCTGCAGCCCAGGATGTGTGAGTGGCTTTCTGGGCACCAAGCCCACATTGCCAGCTCATGTCCCATTTGTCACTGTCCTGGTTTCAGCTGGGATGGAGTTAACTTTCTTCTTAGCAGCTAGTATAGTGCTGTGTTCTGGCTGTGATGTGAGAACTATGTTGATAATGCACTGATGTTTTCAGTTGTTGCTGGGTAATGTTTATGCTACGTTGAAGAATTTTTCAGTTTCTTGGGCCTTGCCAGCCAGAGTGCTGGAGGAGTGGGCACAAGAGAGTGGCAAGGGACACAGCCAGGTCAGATGACCTGAACCAGCCAAAGAGGTATTCCATTCCATGGGACATCATGCTTGGTATATAAACTTGGAGGGGGAGGTGCGGGGGGAATCATTGCTCAGGGACTGGCTGGGCATCGGTCAGCGGGTGTTGAGCAGTTGTACTGTGCATCACTTGCTTTCCTTTCTCCCTTTTCCTTTGGATTTTTTCCTTTTCCCAACCTTCTCATGATGACTTCTGCTATAATATTATCATTACTATTATTATTGTTGTTAACTTTTTAAAATTCTGTGTAAATTATTAAACTGTTCTTATCTCAACCTCGAGGTTTCCATTTCTTTCAGATTCTCCTCCCCACCCCTCTGGGTGGGGGGCAGCGAGAAAACAACTGTATGGTTACCAGCTGGGATAAACCCGCAACAGTCACCCACCAGTACCCAAAACATGTTCTTAATCCACCCATCCCCCAGTCTGCATTGAAACTGGGAATTGCCCAGACCCAGCTGCAGCACCTTGCACTTTGCCTAGGAAAGCCTTCCTCTTTACAGCTCTCAACATCAAAGGGGTGTATGTGATCTGAGCCTGCACTCTGGGAATTGCAAGGGACCTGACCTTCCCTATGTCATCAGGCACACGGAGGTCAAATTCTAGCTCGTGACAACAAGCGAAGCAAGAGTCAGAATCATGCAGGAATGAAAGCATCACAGGGAATAGTATTTCTTAGGCCACACTGTCTGAGAAGCAGGAACCCCAATTGCACACATGGTACACCGTCAGGCACACAGTTGTGTTAACTATAACAAGGAAAGAAAATGACTATCTGTTCTTCTACAATCTCACACACACAGCTCCCCTCTCTTCTCTCCAACGGTACACAACTGGTTGATTTGCTTCTGGCCTTCTCAGAGTTGGAAAAGACACACCATGCTAATAC
Organism: Falco rusticolus; assembly: GCF_015220075.1. Taxonomy (NCBI): domain Eukaryota; kingdom Metazoa; phylum Chordata; class Aves; order Falconiformes; family Falconidae; genus Falco; species Falco rusticolus. The sequence continues at coordinate 20,457,525 of NC_051194.1, forward strand.
AATGCACTACAATCACACCAAGAGGGCAGTTATGTTTCCTCGCCCCAAGTCTGAGAACAAACAGAAGGATTGTAAAGCACACCACTGAAAAAAGGACAAAATAAAAGAGGAACATCCCTCCAACAGAGTCAGGGTCATCACGCTGTCTGCTGAGGTGGAATCTCCTCCCCTCTTTTAGCACACACGCTCTTCCATAGAGATGTGGCTTCCTCTAAGGTCATGTTTAAAGAGATTCCTCCCAACAATAACAGAACACAAAGATACTCTGACATCTCCTGCCTTTCACACTTGCTGTAGTGTGGACAAGAGGCACTAACATGTGACACATTGCTAAACAAAGCTCTGCTGATAATGACAAGGAAACCTACATGCACAGGAAACCAAGAAAAAAACCCCCATAAATCAACAAAGCAAGGCAAGGAAGCATCAGAAGACGAAGTGTTGTCAGAGAAACTCACCTGGAAGTCTTCTTGGTCTTCACTGCAGGCATTGAAATTCCTCCCTGAGAGCACCTGGAAGTCACACAGATCTCAATCTGCCAGTGTGGCCCTGAAGTCTCACCCTGAACTGCATAGTAGTAGGGGGGGTCATTTTAAGAAATAGTCATCAGCTCCCAGAAACCTTTTTTTCTACTGTGTGACCCGTTCATCTCCCACAAATATGAAGCAATAAGTGTAAACACCTTATCATCAGTCTCTTTCTCATGCTCATTCTCCTGGGCTACTACAACAGACTCTCTTTTAGCTTCTGCTTGCTTTTCCTCACAGGCAAAAGTCTGTCTTTGGTGGCTGAAGGAAGTATTTGCTGCAAAATGCCACGCACGGTTTCAAATGCAAAAGCATTCTGCAGAAAGGGGGGAAACGAACCACGACCTTCCAGGACACAAAGGCCTGAAAGACAGTGTCATTACAACTATGAAGAAACTCCACATCGCAGTGTTACAGGGGCAGACAGAAGGGTAATGCAGTTTCACAGAGGAATTGAAGCCGTTCTTCCCGTGCATCATTGTCCAACACAAACAGTTCCTGGGCAAACTGCTAGAGGACTGACATTCCCTTTCAGGACAGCGCAACCAGGACCACTGCCTGAATGGCACAGGCCTTGGCAAAAGGCACAAAATCAGACCGTTGCTCAGACAGGACCACGCTGACCCACCGGTTTCCGTGGCTCCAAGCCTCCCTCCCAACCTCCTGGCTCTGCGCTCACAGCCTTCAGTTGCACCATGGACAGTAACCAGTGTTTTGGCCACGTGTCAGCCACAGGCTAAAGAGCATGTCATTTGGTGGCACCTTAGGGAAACAGAAGGGCATCAAAGTCTTTGCCTTGGCAGCTGTACACCTTCATGGTATGGATGGGAAGTGCTTTGCCAGACCAACAACTAGAAGAGACCTTTAAATGTTGTAAGGGTCACCAGGCGCAATGAGGCCCAGCTTTAGGCCTGGGCAACCAACAAGGAAAGAACGAGACATCTGCTGCAGAGAACGAATCACAGCTTCACAGTTCAGCCCCTGCCAACTGCAGAAGCGATGCAAGAACGGTACCTAGTTGGTAATAAGCACATGAGTGGCTCACACCAAAGACCACAGCCACATTTCCTCAATGGAATGTCTTTGCAGAGTAGAAGAGGGAAAATGCATGGAACCACAGCTGCGGGCTCCCTGTAACAACCAGGACAAACTGAAATTTTACAGCAGTTATGTTTCAGACATTTCAGATCATAGCACAGTAACCTTTTTCACCTGCCCGGTCCCTGGACAGGCAGAACTTTTCACCCTGCCCAAACATTACACAACGGGAAGGCTACCTCTTCAGACAGACACCACTGAAAAAGAAGCTGCAGACCAGCTTCTCCTTACTGAGGCCAAGGATCACAACACAGATGCATGCAAAGGGATTTCTCCGCACATCACACTACTTCAGGGAAATACACAGCATTCTCAAGTCCATAAGTGATACGCAGCTCTGATAGAGAACCAGTCATCCAAGGATCACCTCAAAGATACACAATCCTACTACAGCACATGGGCAATTTGGAAGATAGACGATTCCCAAACCACGACATAAAGTGCACATCAATGCTCACTGATTGCCATGTACAGCACACATCACTCAACAGGAAGAATAATTGATGAATGCAGTGAAGCCTGTGAAGTAACGTAACACTTCTGTGGTTTGTGACAACCAAAAGCATTTCCTCCAGTAACATTTTAAGGAAACAGAGCTATGATTGTCTTCCTCTTTACAGCAGTGACCATCAAAGCCAGGTACGTGACAGTCAGAGAAATGTAGCAGATCTGATCTTGCACATGTTATCAGAAATGACAACCCACTTCCAGATCATCACACCGAGCAAGGCAAGAAATTAACCCGTGCTGAATTGAAGGGATCATGGCATTCTCTTCTTGGAGCAAGGCACTTAGGCTCAGGAACTAATTCAGGTATTTAGCAGGGAATGAATATTCAGTTGGCTCCTCCCAAATCTCTTGTAATGGCCCTTGCCATAAGCACATAATTAAGCCATTTGTTAAAAACACTGTGACAATGGGCGAACACACAGGAAGGACCTCCCAGGGCTCGCAGTGCAGTTGGAATAACATTCCTATGGCTAAACGACGTGTCTTATACCCATCTGCAGCCGCTCAAGGACAGCTCCCAGGATGCTCGTCAACAGCCCCTCACAAGTCGCGTGGTGTTCTTGGACCCTCCTAATGTGCCAGCACCTCTCACCAAAGGGCCAGTCTCCCAGGCCACTTCTCTGTGACATGCGCCATTATCACGCCTGGGAGCATTCCAAGAAGGGAGGCGTATTCTCTGCAAGGCTCTCAGCAGAGCCTGGGGGTGGATACCGAGCAAAGCAGGAGTCCCGAGCGCTCCCTCCAGACCATGCACCCCCACGCACCCCCGCGCCTGTCCTGCTGCGGTCGTGCCTACGCCTCCTTCCCCCGCCAGCCCCGCGAGAGAGCGCCAGGGGCCCTCAGCGCCCCTGCCTGCCACCGCAGCCGGAGCGCCGGATGAGCCAGCCAGGCACGGGCCCCGCGGGAACGAGAGGCAGGAGCGCACCCCGCAGCTGCGCCGGCCTTGCCTGCGTGCGCAGAGGGAAGGCAAGGGGCAGCGAGAAACTCCAGAGCGGCAGGAAGGAAAGGCAGCCAAGCGCGGGCAGAGGCACTCACCGGGGGCGCGGCGGGGTCGTCGCCGAGCAGCGGCGCGGGCTCGTCGGGCGGCGGCCGGGCCGGGAGGGTGTCGCAGCAGCTGCCGGCCGACAAGCGGAGCTGGCTCTTGCGCGAGTCGGCGGTGAGCGACACCTCGTGCGAGTAGGAGTGCAGGAAGGCGCGGACGCCGTCGATGCCCACGAAGTGCGAGGCCGGGACGCCGCGCGCGGCGCCGCTGCCCGCCGCCAGCAGCTGCGAGCGGCGCCAGCGCCGCAGGCGCAGCGCCAGCAGCAGCAGCAGGAAGGCGAGGAAGAGGCAGGACACGGCCGCCACGGCCACCACCAGCCAGCGCGTCAGGCTGCCGGCCGGCTCGCCCGGCGCCGCCGCCGCGCTGCCCAGCTCCGAGAGCAGCTCGGCCACGCTCTCGGCCAGCACCACGGTCAGCGTGGCCGTGGCCGACAGCGCCGGCCGCCCGTGGTCCTTCACCACCACCACCAGGCTCTGCCGCGCCGCGTCGCGGGCCAGCGGGAAGCGCGCCGTGCGCACCTCGCCGCTGTGCAGCCCCACGCGGAACAGCCCCGGCTCCGTCGCCTTGGCCAGCTCGTACGACAGCCACGCGTTCTGCCCCGCGTCCGCGTCCACCGCCACCACCTTGGCCACCAGCGCCCCGGGCTCCGCCGAGCGCGGCGCCAGCTCCACGCCCGCCCAGCCCGCGCCCGGCGCCGCCGGCGGGTACAGCACCTGCGGCGCGTTGTCGTTCTCGTCCACGATCACGAGCCGCACCGACACGTTGCTGCTCAGCGCCGGCGCGCCGCCGTCCTCCGCCCGCACCCACAGCCCCACCTCGCGCACCTCCTCGTAGTCGAAGGAGCGCAGCGCGTACAGCGCGCCCGTCTCCGCCTGCACCGACACGTAGGACGAGAGCGGCGCGCCGCGCACCCGCCCCTCCGACAGCCGGTACCGCACGCGCGCGTTCTGACCCCAGTCCGCGTCCGCCGCCCGCACCGTCAGCACCAGCGCGCCCGCCGCGTTGTTCTCGGGCAGACGGGCGCTGTAGCGCGCCTCCGCGAACACCGGCGCGTTGTCGTTCACGTCCAGCACCCGCAGCGCCAGCACCGCGCCGCTCCACAGCGACGGCGACCCGCCGTCCGCCGCCCGCACCGTCACGTTGTACTCCGCCACCTCCTCCCGGTCCAGCTCCCTCGCCGTCACCACGCGGTAGTAGCCCTCAAACGACTTCTCCAGCCGGAACGGCAGCCCCTCGCCGATGCTGCACCGCACCTCGCCGTTCGCCCCCGAGTCCCGGTCCTGCACGTGCAGCAGGGCCACCACCGTCCCCGACGGCGCGTCCTCGGAGATCGCGCTCAGCGCCGACGATACTGTCAGTTCGGGCGCGTTGTCGTTCACGTCTGTCACGCTGATCGCGACTTTGGCCGTGTCGGAGAGACCTCCGCCGTCATATGCCTGAAGCTCCATTTGATGTGAGGACGTGTCCTCGAAGTCCAAATGGTCCTTAACGGATATTTCCCCTGTCTCAGTGTCTAGGTAAAAAAGTTCTGACGCTCTGTCTGAAATTCTTTTAAAACTGTATTTCACGTGCCCGTTCAGCCCCTCGTCGGCGTCGGCGGCCGTGACGGTGATGAGGACGGAGCCCACGGGCACGTCCTCCGGCACACGCACCGTGTACTCGGCCTGGCTGAACTGGGGCGCGTTGTCGTTCGCGTCCAGCACGGCCACGCGGATCCGCGCCGTGCCCGTCCGTGCCGGCTCGCCGCCGTCGCTCGCCCTCAGCACCAGCTCGTGGAACGCCGCCTCCTCCCGGTCCAGCGCCTTGGCCAGCACCAGCTCGGGGCGCTGGTCCCCGCCGGGGCCCGCCTGCACGGCCAGCGAGAAGTGCTCGTCGCCGCTTAGCTCGTAGCTCTGCAGGGAATTCGCTCCCGCGTCCGGGTCGTGAGCCTCGGCCAAAGGAAACCGCGACCCCGGCGCTGTCATCTCGCTCATTCGAAGTTCTTTTTCTGCCTCTCGGAAGCTGGGCGCGTTGTCGTTAATGTCCGTGATCTCCACGTCGATGCCGTAAACCTTCATTTCCCCGTCCACTATCACCTCACAGCGCAGCACGCATTTCTCCACCAGCCGGCAGAGCTGCTCTCTGTCTATCCTCTCCGCCGTCACCAAATGTCCCGTCTTCCCGTGCAGGGCGAAATACTGCGCCCTGCCTCTGTCTATGATGCGCACGCCGCGGTCGGGGAGCGCGGGCAGCTGCAGCGCCAGGTCCTTGGCCACGTCGCCCACGAACGAGCCCTTCGGCATCTCCTCGGGAACCGAGTAGCGCAGCTGCCCCCACGCCGCCTCCCACGCCGCCAGCAGGACGCACCAGAGCAGGGCTCGCTCCCGCCGGCCCCAGCGCCTCCCCGCCGCGCACATCCCTGCTGCGGCACCGCCGGCAGATCCCCGCCGCCTCACACCGACACGGGCACGGGCACGGCTCGCCGCTCCGGGCCCCTCCGCCTCGCTGCAGCGCGGTTCCGCACCGCGGGGACGCTCGCAGACCGCCCGGCCGCCGAGCCAGCCAGCGAGCGAGAGAGCGAGCGAGCCGGGCGGCAGCGGGCGGGGCTGCGGGCAGCGCTCCGGCCTTCCTCTCGCTCCTCCTCGGTCAACAGCGGCGCCCGCAGCCTCCTCCCGGCACTGCAGGCACCGAGCGCTGCCGAGCGCGGCCCGCCCGGCCTCCCCACGGGCAGCTCGCCGGGACGCGGCACTCGCCGCGGAGGCAGCGGGTCCCGTCCAGCGGGGATCTCCGCCGCCGCCTTCTCTCCCGCCCGCCCCTGCCTGGCTCCCCGAGACCATCCCGGCCAGGGAGACAGAGCGCGCCTCCCGCGGCTCGCCTGACGCTACTGCACGGCTGTGATAACTGCTTAACGGCCATGGATGCACAGGAACGTACATTTTTCTCGAAATACGATGCTCAGACCATTAGTTCAAAAGCACAAACCCCCACCACTGGTTTCTGTAGCCGTCACGCTGGAACGACCGGTACAAGGACAGCAAAAGCAAACAGGCTCTGCAACACAAAACGCGATGTCCAGAGTGTCCCCCGGGAGACAGAGGGATCAGGCTCATTCACCCAGCCGCCAGGAACACGCCCCAGATTAAACGCTCCGCCACCGCTGACGGTCATTAGGCGGTTAAAGGCTAAAGGGGGTGGCGGCCATCAACACAGAACCTCAGCGCCCCACCCCCGCCCAGCCAGACCCTGACGAGGGGGGCTACTCGGGCACTTGCACGCGCTCTGGGATTTCTCCCCGCAGACACAGGATAGCTTATGCACTTTCACATTTATCCTAGTCATTCAATAATTCGATACTGATAATTCTATAATCGGTTTCAACGACCGCGCAGCGGCTTTCATCTTCTCAAAAATGACGCTGTAAGAGCTAATGCGTGGCAGGAAAACACTCGTCTAGTTCGTGAATATTCCCGGCCGTGGGACACACCTTTCCCACTAAATGCTGTAGGAAGCGGCAGAAGACGAGGACGGCTGCAAACCCTAAGCCACGTGGACGATGCGCAAGTGTGCAAATGCACTTTATTCGAGGGCCCAAGTGGTGTCGTTTTGCGTACCTCATTGTAGTCTTAGGTATGTTCTCAGGATGGGAAGACAGGCTCTGAAACACAACAAGAGGCGACTTTTTTCGCTTTCTTTTTTGCCGTTCTACACCTGCACTTGTCTCAGACAGACAGACAGAAGAGGGCCAGTAAGGAGGAGGGAACTACCACCCAGGAAAAAGAGAGAAGAAATAATAGCGCACAGAACTCGGGAAAATCACGCCCTGATGAAATTTATCTGCCCCCCGAATGCAGCCGTTCCTGCAGACTTCTCCAGAAGATGGGAGGGCACCTGGCAGAAGGAGGAAACTGCTCACTGGCGGGGAACAAGCGCCGGGGTAACTGCCCCGGTCACGGCGCCACGCGCACCTTCCTGTGGGAAAGAGCATCAAGGGGCAGGCGGAGAGCCCGTGCGTGCCTCCGTTCCCTGGCGGGGACACGGCCCAGCGCTGCCCCTGCACCGCCCCCGCGGGAAGCCCCGGGGAAGAGCGGTCGGCGGCTCGGAAAGGCTCGAGGGGAGGGGCGCGAGCGCGCGGGCTTACCGACCTGCGGTGCGTCGGCGTCCGCGGGCGGCTCTCCCGCGCCGGCGCTGCTGCTCGGGCTCGGCTTCCCGCAGGGCTCCCCGCCGAGCAGCTCCTCCGCGGGCAGGCTGGGCAGCGGCGGCGGCAGCCAAGCGCCCTCGGCGACGGCGCGGCCCGGCGCCACGCACAGGTTGTAGGAGTAGGGCAAGGTGCCCTCGCAGAAGTCGGCCGGGAAGGCGGCGCCGGCCACGGAGAAGCGCTGCGCGCCCAGGCAGCGCAGGACGGCGGGCGGCCCGGCGCCGCGCACCCGCGCCACCACGGCCAGCGCCACGCTCAGCAGGAACAGCGCGGACAGCAGCGCCAGCGCCAGCACCAGGTAGAACTGCAGCTCCGCCGGCGCGTCGGCGCCCGCCGCCCGCTCGCTCAGCTCCGGCAGCGCCTCCTGCAAGCTCTCGGCCAGCACCACGTGCAGCGTGGCCGTGGCCGACAGCGCCGGCTGCCCGTGGTCCTTCACCACGGCCACCAGCCGCTGCTTGGCCGCGTCCCTCTCCGACACGGCCCGCGCCGTGCGCACCTCGCCGCTGTGCAGCCCCACGCGGAACAGCGCCGGCTCCGGCGCCTGCACCAGCTCGTACGACAGCCACGCGTTGCGCCCCGCGTCCGCGTCCACTGCCACCACCTTGGCCACCAGGTACCCGGCCTCGGCCGAGCGCGGCACCACCTCGAACGGCCCCGCGCCCGCCCCCGCCTCCGCCCCCGCGCCCGCCGCCGCCGCCGCCGGCCACAGCACGCGCGGCGCGTTGTCGTTGCGGTCCAGCACGAAGACGCGCACCGTCGCCGTGGAGCTCCGCGCCGGCGCCCCGCCGTCCTGCGCCCGCACCGCCACCGCGAACTCGCGGCACTGCTCGTAGTCGAAGGAGCGCTGCGCGTACACCGCGCCGCTCCGCGCCTCCACCGACACGTACGGCGCCGCGCCCGCGCTGCCGCCCGCCAGCCAGTAGCTCACGCGCCCGTTGGCGCCCGCGTCCGCGTCCCGCGCGCGCACGCGCAGCACCGGCGCGCCCGCCGCGTTGTTCTCCGCCACGTAGGCGCTGTAGGCGGCCTCCTCGAACACCGGCGCGTTGTCGTTCACGTCCGACACCTCCAGCACCAGCGCCGTGCGGCTGGACAGCGCCGGGCTGCCGCCGTCCCTGGCCACCACCGTCACCCGGTGCTCGGCCGCCTGCTCCCGGTCCAGCGCGCTCGCCGTCACCACCTTGTACGAGCCGCCCGACGACGCCACGATCGACAGCGGCGCCTCGCCCGACAGCTCGCACGACACCTGACCGTTCTCCCCGGAGTCCGCGTCGTTCACGTTCAGCAGGGCCACCACCGTGCCGGCCGGCGCGTCCTCGGGCACCGGGCTTGATATCGACAGCACCGTGATTTCGGGCGCGTTGTCATTCACGTCCAGCACCTCCACCTCCACCTTGCAGTGCGCTACCAGCCCCCCACCGTCCCTCGCCTCCAACAGAAGCGTGTAGCTTCGTGTGTCCTCGAAGTCCAGCGGCTCCTGCAGCACGAGCCGCCCGCTCTCTGCGTTTAACACGAACTTCTCAAGCACCTTGGCCGGCAGCTGCCCGAATCTGTAGGAGATTTGGGCGTTGGTGCCGGCGTCGGCGTCCGAGGCGGAGACATTCAGTACCGCCGACCCCGGCGGCGCATCCTCGCGCAGGCTCGCGTGGTACCGGTCGTGCGCGAACACGGGCGGGTTGTCGTTGGCGTCGGTGACGTTGATGCAGAGCTGGGCGGTGCCGCTCCGGGGCGGTTCTCCACCGTCCAGCGCCGTCAGTACCAGCCGCAGGTTCTCCTCACGCTCTCGGTCCAGTGCGCGGCGCAGCACCAGCTCCGCGAACTTGCTGCCGTCCTGGCTGTCCTTCACCTCCACCGCGAAGTACTCGTTGGCCTCCAGCTCGTAGCCCTGCAGCGAGTTGCTGCCCACGTCCGCGTCCTCGGCCATGCCCACAGCAAAGCGGGCGCCGGGGGGAGTGAGCTCGTTGATCTCCAGCTGGAAACTATCTTGCAAGAAGCGCGGCGCGTTGTCGTTGACGTCGTGGATGGCGACGTCAACGTGGAAGACGTTGAGCGGGTTCTGCACCAGCGCCTCGAAGCTGACGGCGCAGGACGGCGACTCGCCGCACATCTGCTCCCGGTCCAGCCTCTCGCTCACGTACAGGTTCCCGTTCTCCCCGCTCACGCTGAAGTATCTCAGCTGCCTCTTAGCGGCAGACGCCACCCGCAGCTTGCGTGCCGGCAGCTCTGCCGGGCTCAGCCCCAGGTCCCGCGCCAGCGGCCCCACCAGCGAGCCTCTGCCCAGCTCCTCGGGGATGGCGTAGCGGATCCGCTCCGGCGCCGCCCGGCAGCACAAGCACAGCAGCACGGCGGGCAGCAGCGCTCGCCCGGCCGCTGGCCGCCGGCTCGGCCCCAGCCTGCCCGCCATTCTCGCCAGCGCTCGCCGCGCTCCTCCCTCCTGCCGCTGCCCTCCCTGCCTTGCAGCCCCGCTCCGCCACGAGCGCGGGGGCCGCCGGAGGGCAGCGATCTCGGTGCCGGCTCGGACGCCGCTGCTCCCCGCGCTGCCTCTCGCCGCTGCTGCCCGTGCCGCGGCCGTTCTGTCCGGCGCCATGCGAGCCAGCAGCCCGCGGGGGCAGGACGCTGCGCGGCTGCGGCTGCGGCTGCGGCTCCATCGCCGCTTCGCGTCGGCCAACAGCGGCACCCGGAGGCGCCACGACGCCACCGCAGCCGGCTGATGGCCGCGCTCCGCGGCGCACACCCGCTCTCGGGGGCGCTCCCAGCAGCTGCCGGGAGTCGGCGCCACCGGCTACCGGAACGCGCGATTCAGCTTTTCAGTGCGGCGAGTTTCTCACAGCCGCGGCAAGGCGACTCAAGCAGCGCTGCTCAGCCGCGGCACGGCAGTCTGGCTCGGGAACGTGTTGCCGAGCGGCGGAGGAGCGCTCAGGCTCCGCGCAGCAGAGCACAGGTGAGTACAGGTGAGTACAAGCAGGTGCACTGTACAGCGCATTTCCGATATATTCCAACAGCTTCTACTTTTGCTGCGGGTGGGATTTCCCAGATCTTTTATTTCATTTCTACGAGCTCTGAGAACTAACAGCCACAAGTGACTTTCGAGGAGAAGCTGTTGTAGACAGGAAGCGCCAGACCCCGCCTTTTGATTTGAGGAGATTCTTGTTCATATTCCTTTTATTTTACATACCTCTGAGTGTGACTGAGACCGAGGGAAAACGGTAACCCTTATTCCTTTCAACAGCACTATTATTACATGCTCAGAGTTTTACATATCACGGACATCACTACTTCTTGCTCTCGGGAAGACAGACCTGTTAAAGCACTTTTTTCAGGATTGTTTCTCTCAGCGAACGGGGTAAGTAAGTAGATCTAAGATGGACGGGCAGCAAACAGGTAGACATGCGCCCAGGATACTTCAGTTACCAGTCCGCTATTCCAGGAATTGTGAGGAGGAGTGGTATAGTCCTCCGCGGTGTTGCCCCAGGTGCATGTGACATGTCAGCTAACTTTCCCGGGACAGCCAGAGACTTGTAGAATAAAAAGGCGGCAAAAGAAGTCCAAGAAGAAAAAGTCAGAAGGACAACACTAGAGAAGGCAGTTTACCCATGACACAAACACAGGGACGTGTGCTTTGCACCGATCATACACGTATCACTCCAGGCGTGGGATGGTCTGAAAATGAAAAGGATGAAACCCTCTTGAGTGCGACATCTATGAAAAAGTACTTGATCCTCCTCAGTTCCTGTTTGTACGATAACACCACCTCTCAGCAACAATCAGGAAATCACGGAATGCAAGCCCGTCTTCAACAAGTCTTGGTTCATGACCACGGAGAAAGCAGGGCACAGTACGACCAGCTGAATCATTCCAAGCACTACACAGACCACGGGCTGAGAAACTACAGGTACATCAGATTTTGCTAAGACTCCTATTGCTCCAAACAAGACCTGACTCTGTGGATGACTACTGTGCTCATTCTTGAGATCCTGGTGATAAGTCAATTCCTGGTTATGCCACTCTTGCCACTTCCTAAAAAGGTACAAAGACATGGGCTGCAGGACTCAGTTTCTCCTTCACAAGTTTTTTCCACTGCAGTAGTTACTAACAAACGATCGTTGAGCCACAACATTGCTGTAAGAATAGGCCTTTCCTTGCCAACAAGACCATGCTCACAAAGTAGCCACCGCACTGTGCTTCAGATGCAGAGGCACATACAGGAGGGTCACCTTCCCACACTAAGCAAGTATTGACGCAGAATCTCGCCATTCCTCAACTTTTGTTGCATTGCACTACTACTGCTCACATGCATTTCAAATAACTAATGGTACATGAAAACTCTGTGTTGTAAGACAATCGTGATAAATAAAGGAACGAATTATAGACTTTAGAAAAACCTTCAGCTAATAAGCCGTTCATAATGAAAATACCTGTGCATGTCTAATAGTCCAATCCGATGAATAACGTTGGCGAGCAAGAATTTAGCATTATATCGGCATTAGGCACATTAAGACCCTGTCACTACATCCTCAGCTACACCACTACCTCTAACTACACGGCTCTGTAAAAGACACGAAGACGAACAGTAAAGCAGGTGAAGAGTGCCCAGAGGAGAGTAACGATCCCTCAGAGATTAGCCCCTCTTTGGCAGAAGAGGCTACAGGGTTGCTGCGTCAACAGGTATCTCGTGGAAAACGAGGTCATTCTCACAAAATCGTTCTAGGTACAGGAAGACTCTGGATGTGCTCACCGGCTGGGAGTAAGGGTAAAGGAGCCCAAAAGGAGAAAACAACCTTTCCAACCTGTAACGCTAGTAAGAATGCGTGCTTCTCTGTTCCTCACACACCATTTGCATCGAATTTAAACACTTAGTATCGAAAATCAAGCGCTGCTACACAAGGGAAAACCGTAAGAAACAAGCTGTAAGGCGACATCAAAAGCACAAATGAACAACCCCTCACTGCAAGAGCGTCTTGACATTTCTTGAAAGTGCCATGCTGTCTGTAACACACCCCGACAGAAATCGAGACAATACTATTACCTATTATTAGAGTCTATAAGCACAACATTCAGTCTGGGAACATCTAGTTCTTCAACTCCACTCCATCGTTGGAAGAGCACAGCGGTAACTCACAACCAACATGAACCAACCAGCTCATGCATATGCACGCGTATTTTAGAATTTAACACTTACCAACAAGTAATTTGCGCTCCTCCTCGACCCTCTTTCTAAATCCGGAGCATGGAGCTCACTTTTGACCCAGTCAAGGAAATTCCGACAAATAACAAGGAATTATTATCCCAGGAATGCCTGGGAATGGTCTCCTGATTAAGGAAGGCGTTTTCCACCTCCCATGTGGAAAACACACCCCATTCTGGTACACAAAATCGGCATTGCTATCACTACTGGCTGAGGAACATGCTCCGTGAGGGACTTTCACACAAGAGACAAGTACAAGACACGCCACAGCACACAGTCGCTATACGTTCATTTTCAACAATCGCTTACATCCATCCTAAATAAATGACTGTTAAATGAAAGAGATGTGTAACAAGGGAAGAGAGATAATCAAGTGAACCAAAATAAAAGACTTCAGATAAACACCTTAACTAAAACGTCGTTCACGATAAATACAATTGTGCATTTGTAATACACCTGTAAGTAAAATGTCTCACAGGCTGGTAAGAAACACAAAAA